>NC_046317.1:88426769-88730777 GCF_009819535.1 Lacerta agilis
CTGTGCGCATGGCCTCCTTCCCCGATGAAACCATGCAGTTTCTTTGGGTTGAGCCATGGGACAAATGCAGTGGCCGAGGTTTAATTTGAATCCTGTTCTTCTCTCTCCTACATTGCTGGAAGCAAAGTAAGGAAACAGGAAGAAGTGCAAAGAAGAAACCAATGTTGTTTCTGGTGCAAGATAATTTATAGGCCACTGGCGCCCAGAATTCCATGTGCCTGTTGGAACTTCTTTCCACAACCTGCCCCCCCCCCCAATGGGCAACCCACGCAATTAACTGATGGAATTCAGGGCACTAGGGTGACTAGTAGTATGAAACGGCTTTCGAAGAGGGACAAGATAATCTAATCCAGCAAAATGTTAACGAAGAAGCAGCTTCTGTGAACAGATACTCTTGGCAGATTGGGAAATGTGTACATAGAATGGATACCTCAAGGACCGCCTCTTTCCATATGAACCTACCTGGACCCTGAGATCATAATCCGAGGCCCTTCTGCATGTGCCTCTTCCTCAAGAGGTCCGGAGGGTGGCAACACGAGAAGGGGCCTTTTCTGTAGTGGCTCCCCATCTGTGGAATGCTCTCCCCAGGGAAGTTCACCTGGCACCTTTATTATACACCTTTAGGCGCCAGGCAAAAATGTTCCTTTTTAACCAGGCCTTTGGCTGATCTGTTTGACATCCTATGCCCTTTTAAAATGTGGTTCTTTTTTTTGGGGGGGGGAATGTTATTGAGTTGTTTTTATTTTGATTATATATATTGTGGTGTTATATTTTGATTTTGTTCTGTGAACTGCCCTGAGGCCTCCGGGTATAGGGTGGAATATAATTTCAGTAAATAAAAATAAAATAATAATGTAATTGAGATGTGCATGTCCATTCATAATGAAATCCAGATGGCACTGTGCATCACCAACCACTGTCATGCCTTATAAAATGCAACTTTCAGCTGGCCATGGAAAGCAGGCCTCTCTAGCTACTAACCATTATGAAGAGATGACCAGTCTTGATTTTCAGGGAATGTTTAGCCTAGACGCTGTGGGTTAAACCACAGAGCCTAGGGCTTGCCAATCAGAAGGTCGGCGGTTCGAATCCCTGAGACGGGGTGAGCTCCCGTTGCTCGGTCCCAGCTCCTGCCAATCTAGCAGTTCGAAAGCACGTCAAAGTGCAAGTAGATAAATAGGTACCGCTTCAGTGGGAAGGTAAAAGGCATTTCCGTGCACTGCTCTGGTTCGCCAGAAGCGGCTTAGTCATGCTGGCCACATGACCCGGAAGAGTGAGATGAGCGTGCAACCCCAGAGTCGTCTGCGACTGGACGTAACAGTCAGGGCTACCTTTACCTACCAAACCCTAAGAACTTAAAATAAAGGATGCCTTTCACTATCATGTTCTGGTTAAGGATCTTTCTGGAGCAAATGGCTAGCCACTTCTGGAAGGGAGAGATCACTTGGATACAGCAGGGGTAGCCAACACTGTGCCCTCCAGAAGCTGTTGGACTCCAGCTTCCACCAGCCTCAGACAGGGATGATGGGAGTTGCAGCCCAACAGAATCTGGAAGGCGCAACGTTGTCTACCGCATGCCAGATTCATCCCTCCGAGAGGCTGGAGGAATGCTGGTCCCCTTCTTCCCTGGGTGTGCTAACTCCCAAGTGGCGCAGCTGTGCCCTTGCCCCTGCAATTGCTTACCTCTTCTGGCTCCTCTTCCCGCTGTCGATTTGGTTTGGTGTAGTCAATGGGGCCATCCCATTCATCTTGGCGGGACGTGTGGCTGGACTGGGGTGAGGTCATGGTGCTGCTTGTGGCACTGGTGCTGTTTTGGCGTTGGGATATATCTGGGGATTTGATGCTGGGGCTACTGCTGCAGCTGCTGCTGCTGGGGAAGGCGCTGTCCCGTTTCCGGTGCTTGTTCATGCTTAAATCCAGAGTCCCGTTTTCATCCACTTCAATGTCCATTGACTGAAACGAAGGAAACCACAGCCTTGACTTCGCTTTCGCAATCCCCTTCAGTACCATTTTGTACCGACACCATAAAGCGGTGTGTCTCATCTGTCTGGCTATGCCACAGTGGACTGCTTGGGTTCTGATTTGCGGGTGGCGACTGCATCAGATGCAGAGTTCGTCCCTTTTGACTGCTATTATGGCTACTTGAGTGAAACCCACACAAATGCCTGCAGTAGAGTTCATGGCTGGAAGCGACCTCATAACTCAACCGGGGCTGAGTGGAAGCACCGCTTGTATGAATAGGTTCCTCCTGGTGAGGCATATACCTGAGACAGCCATGATTTGCACAATCACAATACTTCCTTTGTAAATGCAAATCACAAAAGATAAATGCATAAGCCCAACATGGCAATGCCAGTTCAAAGGATGCTTCCATGTGATTTTGGTAAAAGGGGTGTGTTATTATTGGGCTTTTGGTTTTAACTGGAAAAGCCTCAAAACCAGTTTAGCACTTGGAGTGGTGTCCAGCTACACTTCTGGTGCATTCTCCTGCTTCTCCAGTGCTTTTGCAGAGTTTTTTCAAACTTCTAACTTCTTCTTGCGCAACGGTATGTGTGCCTTTTGTGCCAGCAATAAATTCCACAATGTCTGGGTTGTTTCAGAGTAAGCAAGCTTTAATTAATTCTGCGCAGCGGAAGTAAGAAGTTTGAAAAAACTCTGCAAAAGCACTGGAGAAGCAGGAAAACGCAGAGGAAGCGTAGCTGGACACCACTCCAAGTGCTAAACTGGTTTTGAGGCTTTTCCAGTTAAAACCAAAAGCCCAACAGTTATATTCCAGGAAATATTTTTCTAGTGAAAATTTGAACAGGTTAACTCCTGAATTACTTTTCCACAAGCATACATTTTATTTTGTATTGGCATGATGCTGACAAAGCAAGTCTTATCTACCTATAATTTCTTGGTCCAACGGACATAACCGATTTTGGCATTTAAAGTTGAGCAAGCCATAGAAATATTTTGATCTCTCCAACTTCCTGCCACCTCACTTCAATGTCATTTATAAAGGTCACAGCGGCATACAAATTGAAGTTGGCTGGAAGCTTTTTGAGCCATATGGATCTGGAAGCAGCTGCAAGCTGAAACTTAAATGGGATGTGCAATTGGCACAACTTCTGACACATGAAGGATTGCCTCGGCCTCACCCAGTCCAGCAGTTAGTTGGGTCTTGCCAAAGACCAAGTGTACAATCATACCTTGGAAGTCGAACGGAATCCGTTCCAGAAGTCCATTCAACTTCCCAAACATTCGGAAACCAAAGCGTGGCTTCTGATTGGCTGCAGGAAGGTCCTGCCACCAATCGGAAGCCGCGGAACACCCGTCAGACATTCGGCTTCCAAAAGAACATTTCAAAACCAGAACACTCACTTCTGGGTTTTGATTGTTCCGGAGCCGATTTGTTCGGGAGCCAAAGCATTTGAGACCCAAGGTACGACTGAATTTCAAAATGCCGATTTTGATCCATAAAGGCCTTCCTCTGTACAAACCTAACATGTACCAAAATTACCACTTGAGACGAAACTTCAGGTGCCCCCCATCCCCTGGAAGTTAGTTAGGTGGCTATACGGGACAGGACCATAGCTGTTCAAGGCTACCCAGCTATTGAAAACAATCCCAAATCACTCTTCGCCCGGAAACTCTGCTTTAACACCCCTCCCTTCAGTTACTCATATCTCCAGTTTAGAAGCCGCTTTCACACTCACCTTGCTGGGGAGATCTTGCTGCTTCGTGCTGAGGTTCTCGGGCATTTCCCAGCAGCGAGTGGAGAGGTTCAAAATGGCAGTGGCAGCCATATGCGCAGCTTCCGCATCGTGGGAGTAGTCGAAGCCTGTGGATGAAGACGAAGTGCTCTTCACGTAACTGCTGGAGGGACTGTGGCCGGGGGAAGAGGCCTTTGGAAAAGGTTTGGCTGCAAAAAGGGAGTAACACAGGGAGGGGTGATGTATGAAGGTTGGCAAAGGACCAGGTGCAAAAAATCGAAAATCAATCCCGTGCAGAAAGGCTTCTGGAGCCAGAAGCCTCGTTTCCAGGGCCGTCTTTACCCAGGAGTGCAAGGGGCGCAGGGCACCTGGGCGCCGAATTCTGGAGGGTGCCAGGTGCACACCGCTGGGAGCAGCAAATGCGAAAACTGCAAAGGCAACCCTTGGGAAGCAGCGCAAGAGAATGCAATGTCGCTGCCGCAGAGTCTGGACAAGCCAAACCCTGCCGGGTTCCCGACCCCCTTAGAAGTTTGGCCTCCCTCTCGAAGGGGAAACTCGGGAGCAGGAAGGGGCTTCCCTCGGGCCCGGCGGCGGAGCACAGCAACCTTGGGGCCACCGGCGACGGGGGTGGGGGATGCTGGGCAGATCTTTGCACCCCGGCGGTGCATATACTAAAGACAGCCCTGCTCATTTCAGGTTTCAGTTAGGGGTGTGGGTGGGGAAAGGATTTGGCAAGTTTCAGCAGCGCAATCTTGAATACAGAATTGAAAATAAGAGCAGCGAATTTCAGGAGCCATAACCCCAGCCGCGTTACCAATACAGGACTTGCAAAAAAAAACATATTAATATATATATATTTAAAGCAAACAAAAGGAATTGTCGCTTTGGAATAAATACCTAGCGCACAGGTGTGGAGAAAGTGGCTGTGGGGTGTTTTCTCTCCCTTCGTGATAACAGAACTCATGGTCATTGAATGAAATCAATTAGCAGTAGATTTAGGACAGGGAAAAAAATGAATGTGTTTCTTTGCACCACGCATAATTAGTTGATAGAATTTGCTGCCACCAGATGTACTGATGACCACTGGCTTCGCTTAAAAGGAGATTAGATAAATTCACAGAGGATGTTTTTCCCCTCCCCCCAAACAGTGTTAGCCACAAGGGCTGTCATAAACCCTTAGGCTACTGAATGCAGCGGGCGATGGCCTCTTCACATCCTGCTTTTGCCCTCCCCACAAAGCATCTAATTGGTCACTAGAAATGCTAGACCTTTTGATCTGATCCAGGAAGGCTCTTCATCTTTTCTTAACCAATGACATTGCTGCATAAAATGATGCGAAAAGAAACCGGGCTGTCGGGCAGAGCGGGAAATATATGAGCAGGTCCTTTTAAGGTGAAAGGTTTAGCCACTAACTGAGTGCGCCATCAAGTTCCCAGAACTCTGCAATCTTCTCCATTAAAACTGTATTGCTGCATGCCTCTAAGGAATTCAAAGGGGTGGGAAAGAGGAAAGCTTCGCCTCTTTGTCCTTTTTCTTTTCCTCGCCCACCGGAACGCATTTAGCAGGATGAAAATGCGCACACTTCACACTAGTATTTGCCTTGTGGGATCAAAACGCTCCCCTTGCCCTCAGAAAAGCATAGAGCTTTCCTTCTCCCACAACAGAACAATTGCTCAAAGATTCACATGAGTCTCTCTCTCTACATATACTGCATTCTTCGCTCCATAGGGCGCAGCGGACCATAGGGCACACCTCGTTTTCTCCTCCTCTAAAAGCCCTGTTTTTTTTTTTATTTTTAGGATCAGCTCAAAGTTTTGCAGCTTTTTTTGCAAAGGGAAAAGCCCTGTTTTTTTAGGATCAGCTCAAAGTGGTGCAGCTTTTTTGCAAAGGGAAAAGCCCTGTTTTTTTGAGGATGAGCTCAAAGTTTTGCAGCTTTTTTTGCAAAGGGAAAAGCCATGGGTTTTTTTGAGGATCAGCTCAAAGTTTTGCAGCTATTTTTGGAAAGGGAAAAGCCCTGTTTTTTTGAGGATCAGCTCAATGTTTTGCAGCTTTTTTTGCAAAGGGAAAAGCCCTGATTTTTTTAAGGATTAGCTCAGATTTGTGCAGCTTTTTTGCAAAAGGGGAAAAGCAAAGAGGAAAAGCCCTGTTTTTATGGGGTTCAACTCACATTTCTACAGCTTCTTAAGGAAAGGGAGCCATTTCTACAGTTTCCAGACAGATGTCACATGTCTCTGGGGAAACAAACTACCTCCCTCTGCAGCACATTCAACAATGGAGGCCTGGGCAAGGGGGCGGGGCTGAAAGGGAGCCGGGACTCTTATCTCTCTCCCGATCTCTTGCTGATCAGCTGCTGAGCGGGGTCCTTTCAACACCCCCTTTTCTCTTTGTAAAATAAAAAGCACAATCCTCTTTTGGCCCCTAGGCGATTCAGCTCCAGGGACCACCATTCACCCCATAAGACGCACAGATATTTCCCCTTACTTTTTAGGAGGAAAAAAGTGTGTATTATGGAGCGAAAAATATGGTAACCAGCATCCTGCTACAAACAGAACCCAGGAAGAAGGCTATGCCGAGAGAGAGCAATGGATTGCATCCAACCATATCCTGCTCAGAGTAGACTCATTTAAGTTGGTCATTCATTTCACTGGGCCCATTCCAAGAAGGTTCAGAAAAGGGCAACCAAAATCATCAAGTGGGGGGGGGTCAACTGCCCTGTAAGGAAAGGCTGTAGCATTTGGGGGCTTTTTAGCTTAGCGAGAAGGCGAGTAGGAGTTGACTTGATAGGAGTTTATAAAATTACGCAAGGCATGGAAAAAGTGGCTAGATAATTTTCTCTCTCCCCCCCCAGTTGCAATGCTAGAACTGGTGGGCATCTAAGGAAGCTGAATGCTGGAAAATTCAGGATAGGTATATGACAGCGTTTCTTCACAAAGTGCATAGTTAAATTACTGGATCGGCTGGAATATAAGCCACACTCCCCCACCCCCCCCCACCCCAAATTCCAACAGCGAACAGTTAAATTTGCAACCTTACAAAAATTGGCTTTTACGATATCGCTGCTGAAACAGACATACGGTAAAATGGAACGGATGTGAGTACCTGTGGAATTTTAAGGGAGCGGCTTATTTGTGGTATTGTCTTTTTTCTCCTCCCCCCCCCATGGATTTTAAAGGTGCAGCTTATTTGCGGGTGTGGCTTATATTGGGGCCAATGCGGTATGAGAACTCACGCCCACAGGAGGCAGTGATGGCTAAAATGAGGATTAGCTAAATTCTTGGAGGATGAGGCTATGATGGCTATGCTCCGTAGAGGCAGTATGTGTCTGAATACCACTTGCTGGATGCTGCAAGAGGTTAGTTAGGGCTGCCATATGCCTGCCAGATTTTTTCGGACATTACTGAGATTTCAAAGGCGGAATTGACGTCCTGGGGGAATTTCCAAAAGGCGGCGCTCCGTTCTGGATCTTAGGCAAGTCAACCGACTTTTTTGTAAAAAAATAAAATAAAAATCAACAGTTTGAGGAATTGTCTAGAAAAAGCTCAACAATCTTTGGATATTCCTAAAAAAAAAACTTCGAGGTGTCCTAGTTTCTACTTTTTGAGATATGGCAACCCTACAGGAGGGGAGAATGCTCTTGTGTTCAGGTTTAGCTTTTGGGCTCCCCATGAGAATAGGATGTTGGCCTGATCCTGCAGGTCCTTCTTATGTTCTTAGAACTTATTTGGATATAACCCTATGTACTTGATTTTCAAAGGCTACCACCACCAGGATCAGGGATAAAGTCTGTACCTACAAAACATCTCTTTGAAACCCAGTGGTTGGCTATACGTTGATGTGGAAGAGATAAACTGGGCAGGGAAGGGTTAAAGAGCCCCCCCCATCTGCCAGCTCTACACTGAACACCACCCTTTGCCTGAGCTGCTTTTTCAAGGCAAAAAAAGGACCTTTGGGTTACATTACACATGTTTGCAGGTAACAGTTAATTTGTCCCTTGTAAATAACTAAAACACAGATTTGCACAATGAAATGGATTGACAGAATGTTCAGGATAGACAACAGGCTGTAATTCTGCAAAAAAGTAATTAGTTCATGAAATCTATTGCCACAGGATGTGGTGACAGCCGATAGCTTAGCTGTGTTTTGGGAATTAGACTAATGTATGGACTATCAGTGACTACTAGCTACAACAGCAAAATGGAACCCCCTGGTTCAGTGGTGGTCTGGGGTAAACCATGGGGATATGTAGTTGCTCTGTGAAAACAGAAAACAGATCGACTTTTGGTCAGATCCAGCACAGGGCAATACTTATGCACCACCAACAAGAAACAACAAAACACCCTCCAGGACATTCCAAAGCAGTGTCCGTGACCAGCCCCAACTTACATTTAAAGGCTTTAGGTGAGGTTTCGCTAGTCTGAATCTTTGGGGCAAGCATGCGTTTGCCAAAAACCTGAGCATCAAAACTTGCATAATCGAAGGTGACCTTGGAGTACTTCTCCAGCTCCTTGGCCAAGTTGGCCCTTGGCGTGGCAGGAACCATATTGGGCCTGTAGCTCCCGTACTGAGGCACCTCCAGTTGCTTCACAAAGCACATCGGCCTGCGGAGGACGAGAAAGTTAGAGACTGAGACTCGCATAAAATGTTTTCCATACCAGGTGAAATTTTGCGGGGAGACTTTTGAAAGACAAAAGACGAGTTCTCGGTTTTGCTTGTGAGAAGGAAAGCAGTGGGTACTTTTAACACAGACAGTGTAGAATATCACATCTATTGTGGGGAGGGGAACCCACCTGGTGAGATTTAGAGATGGAAGGAATACTATAAGCAGGGGTGGGGGATTTTTTTGGCAAGAGGATTATAATACATTTTTTTTAAAAAAATGATTGTAACTACCATGTCTAGTCAAGGACAAGAATTTCCCCCTGCACAACAGGAATTCATTCTTCCCCATGCCTGTGTACCACATACCCTCCCTAAACTTGTTCCAGAGGGTTGGGGGATCCCATAGAACAAATTTAAGGTGTGCATTGGGGGGTAAAGAAAGGGGAGAATATTCTGTTGTGCAAGAAGAAATCTGATGGGAGAGACTTTGTGCTATGCTGGATTCCACCCATAGTGTAGTAAAGGTAAAGGTAAAGGGACCCCTGACCGTTAGGTCCAGTCGTGTCCGACTCTGGGGTTGCGGCGCTCATCTCACGTTACTGGCCGAGGGAGCCGGCGTACAGCTTCCGGGTCATGTGGCCAGTATGACTAAGCAGCTTCTGGCGAACCAGAGCAGCGCACAGAAACGCTACTACTACGCAGTGTAGTAGTTTGTTCCAAATTTATAAGCCCATGATGGAAGAGGTTTGGTGTGTGTGTGTGTGTGTGAGTGAGAGAGAGAGAGAGAGAAAGAGAAAGAGAAAGAGAAAGAGAAAGAGAAAGATAAAGATATATATATATATATATATATATATATATATATATATATAACCGTTTCTAGTCTGGCTGCCACAATCTGTAGTCAGCTGATGAAAGGGTAGCGCGAGCAAGCATGTTAAACTCTCTGATCGTTAAATCAGAGACAGGTTCTGCTCCTGAAAGCTACACAGTCTAAGAAACAAAAGGGTTTGGGGATGTGTTAACATACAACAGAAACTGAAATATTGGATTGTGGCTTTCTGCCCCCACCCTCATAATGTCAATATATGATAGCTGTAATTCTCTGCCAGTGTAATCAGTACGGACGCAGTATGGCTGCACTGTGAAAAACCCTTTGGCCTGTTGTCTCAGCACTAATTGATGCTACAGAAGCTATTTGTTGTCCTCCCGTGCGCTGCCTAGGAACATCAATTACATTTTTTTAATTTTTTTTCACTGTTTGCAGAGACATTTGACAGTAAGAAAAGCATCAGCAGGAACAAGATATGCTGGCACTTGTATAAGTGATGACTTGCTGTTCTTTCAGAGATATTATATTATTGGTGGCGGTTGGGGGGAGGGAGGGAGGGAAGAAGAGCAGGTGCCTTGGAATCTGTTTGTCAGGTCGCCATTTACCTGAGTATCCGATCAGAATTTGAGCTGTTCTTTGATGGGTCACCAGTTGGGGGCTGCTGCTTCTCGTGCGATTTGGCTAGTTTTTCAGCAGCTGCGATGGGGCACCCGGATAAGCTGTAGGAAGGAAGGAAAGAAGGAAGGAAGGAACGGAAAAACGGCATGAGAGAAGAATGGAGGAAAGTAATAATAGAAATACTGCACTCTACGGCAAACCTTTCAACATTTCTCTGATGAAAATAGGGACGTCCTATTTTAATAATAATAATAATAATAATAATAATAATAATAATAATACCCCACCCATCTGACTGGTTGCCCCAGCCACATATAAAAACATAATAAAACATTAAAAAACTTCCCTATACAGGTCTGCTTTCAGATGTCTTCTAAAGGTTGTACAGTCGTACCTTGAAAGTCGAACGCCTTGCGAGTCGAATGTTTTGACTCCCAAGCGCTGCAAACCCGGAAGTGAGCGTTCCTTGGAACCCGAACATCCGGCGTGGGTTCCGCAGGTTCCGATTGGCTGCAGGAACTTCCCGCAGCCAATTGGAAGCCGTGCCTTGGTTTCTGAAGTCAAACGGACTTCCAGAACGGATTCTGTTCAACTTTCGAGGTATGACTGTATAGTTACTTATCTCCTTTGCATGGGCATTGCGTAACTGCACACACTCCAACATTTCTCTGATGAAAATAGGGACGTCCTAAGGAAAAGCGGGACATTCTGGGATCGAATCAGAAACTGGGACAGCTTCTATAAATCCGGGAAAGAGGGACACTTGGAGGGTCTGCTGCAGCAGACTTCCCCAACCTGGTACCATCCCAATGTTAGACTGCAATTCTTACCCGTCCCTGCCCCAAAAGATCTGGAGGGGACCAAGTTGGGGAAGGCTGCTCTAGAGTGTTCAAGGTAGTTCACATGCATTCCCTTGCTGTAATCCATGCAAGAAATGGGTACAATGGGTCAGTAAGTATTATTCTCATATTGGAAGTGGAAGAAGGGTAAGCGTTATGGCTTGCCTAAAGCCATCTAGTGACTGCATGGCAGAGGTCAGATTAAAATCTAGTGGGAGCTGGCACAGTGAGTCTTGCTAGCAAAATTGGACTTTCCCCTCTCTACTAAACATACAAAAAAAAAAAAAAACTTTCTGACAGTAAAAGCTCCTCCACAGTGGAATGGTCTCCCTCGGGAGGTTGTAGACTCTCCTTCCTTGGAGGTATTTAAGCAGAGGTTGGATGGCCATGTGTCATGGATGCTATAGCTGAGATTCCTGCATTGCAGGGGGTTGGACTAGATGACCCTTGGGGTCTCTTCCAACTCTATGATTCTGCTTCCCCCATATAAGTTCTGGGGGTGTCAGAAGTACCCCTAGAACAGCTCACAGAGGGAGGACAGGGGAGATTGCTCCATCCGGGAAGCAGAAATTCTTGCACCAATGACTTCATGACCAAATGGGGATTTGAACCCTGGACTCTCAGGTTCTAGTCCGTCACTCTAACCATTACACCACGCTGCCATCTGCTATGTGGCAGCTACGTAAATCAAGTGGGTAACTAAATATGGAGAAAGCAAAATGTCACATAGAGAGGGATCTGAAATACTTTCCTTGAAGCTTGAATTTGTTTTATTCTGGATTGTTTCATTTGATGTGTTCATGCTTTGAGGGTTTTTTTTTCCCTCTTTAAAATATAAAGCGGCATACGAAATGAAAAATAAAATAATGACGACCATCGTAACAGCGCAATGTTGAATTCCACCCTTTGTTTCCCCGGGGCAATAGGAAACGTAGATGGCAGCTTTATGAATTCCATAATCCAGGACTTAAACTGAGCTGGCCACAAATCTTATTTTTGGGAAGCAATCTATGTTTGCATAATCCAGCAAAAATGTGTTCAGTTAATTAGGGCTGGCAGGCTGCCACCTGGACATACTCTAGAGAAAAACCGTTCCGTGTCTTGCTATGCCTCTTTGCTTAGTCCCCCTCCACTGCATGGCGTGGGGCAAAAATGAATTCCAAAATTCCAATTTGCTTCAGCAGGAGACGACTGGATAGGGCGGGTGGCAAGCGCAGGCTGAGACGAGCCACAAGACTCTTGCAAGAAACCGGGCAATGGAATTAAAGTTAAAAAGAATTCTCCACATTGCAACTTGACAACCATAGTCAGCTACAGTGATTTAGGTCGGTATCCAATACACTCATTCCATTACTCTTGTACAATGGAACTTTCCCCTCTCTCCTCCCTGCATCGAAACAAAATAGGAAACAAAATAGGAAATTCTTTCCAGTAGCACCTTAGAGACCAACTGAGTTTGTTCTTGGTATGAGCTTTCGTGTGCATGCACACTTCTTCAGACACACGAAAGCTCATACCAAGAACAAACTCAGTTGGTCTCTAAGGTGCTACTGGAAAGAATTTCCTATTTTGTTTCCTATTTTGTTTCGACTATGGCAGACCAACACGGCTACCCACCTGTAACTCCTCCCTGCATGTACAACCTGCACCCTCCCCAAATCTGTTCCAGAGGGTTGGGGGTAACCCCCAGGACAAATTTGGGGTGGAGACATGCAGGGAGGAAAGGGGAAGCAGAAATCCTTGTGTTGATAGAACCGGCCACTTAGCGGGATTTTGGACACAACTCTTAGGCTGCTTATGTGTTATTTTCTATACGAGCATCAAAGCAACTCATGGAATCTGATGCTCAAATTATTGCATGCAGTTCAGGCTCCTGATACCTTGATGGACTGAGGCCGGATCCATCTCAAAAGCAGCTTGTGCCACTATTGTGCCAAAAGTTTGCCCTGTGCCTGCCACACTTTATCCTTCACCGTACAAGGGGATCTGAATATCACCTGCAGGAAGGGGAGAGTAGGATGTGGGGGAGCTCTCAGACCACAGGGACTGAGAAAGTCTTTGCCTTGCACATCAGCAGCAGTGGAGAATTTAATTCCACTTTCCTTCGCTCGCTGGCTAGTGCTTAAAGCCAAATTGATCTTCTCAATTAATTGAAGAAACATATCTATTTTCCCCCCCTTCTGATCTAGGCCCACAAAAAAGTGTACGCTTCTTGTCCCCAGCCCACTGCACAAACAACGTTTAACAAACTGAGCAACTGTATGTGCTCTGCCACCTTTGATTCAGTAAATTCAGTTCTTAACCTGATCCTGTTGCTCTCAATATTTTCTAGGGAAACAAACAATTCTTAGAGATTGCTTAGATTCTTACATGCATTTCCATATGACACATTCCCTTCCCAAACAGGTCTTACAATCCATAGTCGAAACAAAATAGAAAATTCTTTCCAGTAGGACCTTAGAGACCAACTAAGTTTGTTCTTGGTATGAGCTTTCGTGTGCATGCATACTTCTTCAGATACACTGAAACAGAAGTCACCAGATCCTTAAATATAGTGAGGGCGTGGGGAGGGGTATTACTCAGAAGGGTGGTGGGAATGGGTGATCAGCTGATAGGTGTGGAAAACCTGTTGACGACTCTTAACGGCTGCAATTAGTCTTGCAGGGAAAGGCAAGGGGTGAGATGGCTAAAGATAGCTTTTTTTGTTATGTATAATGAGATAAGAATCCAATGTCTTTGTTCAGACCAGGTTTCTCCATGGTTTTAAGTTTGGTGATTATACCAAGAACAAACTCAGTTGGTCTCTAAGGTGCTACTGGAAAGAATTTTCTATTTTGTTTCGACTATGGCAGACCAACACGGCTACCCACCTGTAACTATTACAATCTATAGTATTGCAGGAGTGGGAAGCAGAACAAGGAACGCTGGCTTCTAATGGTGATGCCTCTGCTTTAGGGGAGGACACAAAAAATACTAATGTGCCATCAGGAAAGACCACTGATGATGAAGATGAGGCCCAGATCCCACAGACCCCTCAGTGTGTAGGGTCTTCTCCACCTGCCCAGGCGTCTACTCCAACACCAGCAACCCCTGTAACATCTCTGAACCAGCCTCCTCCATTACTTCGTCCAACCCTTCCAGCTGCTCCAGCTCTCCATCGCCAGCCTCCACCACTTCAGCAACAGGCTCGGTTTATTCAGCCAAGGCCAACCCTAAACCAGCCCCCTCCACCACTCATCCGCCCAGCTAATTCCATGCCTCCTCATCTAAACCCAAGACCAGCGTTATCCTCCACTGGCGGCCCGCAGCCACCATCGCTTATCGGAATCCAGACAGAATCTATAGTATCTGTTTCTGAAACCGCTTTGTATCGTATAAGAGAATTGCTACACTGCAATTAAGCCCTGCAAATATGATTATGTGTTGACCATTCCATGCATGTGCATGTCACTATATGCCAACATGTGGTAGGGCAGAATTGTTATCATCTTTCCTGCAGGTTCACACTGCTTAGATCTGGGCTAGAAATTCATAGATGTACAATCACCAAATGCTATGCCTTTCTGCCCCAAAATGCCTTCTTGAACCCAAGACTTCTGTTGTCCTATCCTGAACAGTTTTAAAATTGGCTCTAGGATAACTTTGAGCTCTTGCTGGCTGTGAATTAACAGGGTCTGGAGAACCACATACCTTCGGTGAGTGTTGCGGTTGCTGTTCACGTGGCCTTGTCCTGTGCACCCTGGCGTCGGGCATTTTAATACATTCTCGTGCATGGCCAGGACTTTATTATAAAGGAAGGAAAAAGGGGGTGGGGTGTAGAATGAAGAGGAGGAAGGGGAAAAACCACAACACGATTAAAGAAAGCAAGAAGAGAAAACAAATGGTTCATCAGGTCTCAGTTGTTTGGGCTCGTCCAAGCACCTCATCCCATATCCTTCACCTGCACCAACCAAAGCTGGTAATAGCGGAATTGCATAAACAGGTGAAACTCGAAAAATTAGAATATCGTGGAAAGGTTCATTTCTTTCAGTAATTCAACTTAAAAGGTGAAACTAATATGTGAGATAGACTCATGACATGCAAAGCGAGATATTTGTCAAGCCTTTATTTGTTATAATTGTGATTATGGCGTACAGCTGATGAGAACCCCAAATTAACATTTTCAACTTTGGGGTTTTCATCAGCTGTACGGCATAATCATCACAATTATAACAAGCAAAGGCTTCACATATCTCGCTTTGCATGTCATGAGTCTTATCTCATATATTAAACTCCAGTAGCTAATGAAAACAATTACTTACATAAATGGACTTTTCCACAATATTCTAATTTTTTGAGTTTCACCTGTATAAAGTGGTAGAGCCCTGAAGCTTCCCCAGGTTCTTTCTGGCTCTGGTAAGCTTCCTATCCAATTGGGTGAGAGCATCAAATAAACATCCCAAACTGATATAGCCTAGTGGTTACGAATATGAAATGTGAGCCATTGACTTGAGTTTTGATTCTGTGTGTCCTTAGATGGTCTAGGGAACTAGTTTTGAAGCGGTTCTATTGCAGAAGCTCAGCAGTTAACGTCTACAGTTGTGCAGCCACGTATTTTCAGCCAGGGGGCACTATTATTATTATTATTATTATTATTATTAATAATAATAATATATTTCTTATTAAAATTATTCATCACTTTTTACAAAAGAGCCTCAGAGCAACTTACAAAGATTTTAAATGCCATAAGAATAAAGAAATAAAACCAGACACAATGCAAAACGTGTCCATCTACCAACAAGTAATACAATATGTTATTGCACACCATCCCCAATCTCTGAGCGGTGTGATAATAATAATAATAATAATAATAATAATAATAATAATAATATTTCTACCCCATCCATCTGCCTGGGTTTCCCCAGCCACTCTGGAGAGCTCCCAACAGAACACTAAAAACAAAATAAAACTTCAAACATTGAAAACTTCCCTAAACAGGGCATGCGCAGTGCATCCGACGCGTCGTGGCGTCACGAAGCACGCACCGTGATGCCCCGCCCCCAGGGGGGTGACTCCACGCCGCCCCGGGCAGCAAAAAGTTTTCCTATGCCGCTGTACAGGAATAAAACGATGTTTGCTCCTGTTGTCCTGATTCTAAACACATTTACTTGGAAATGGCCATAATTTTGCTGCAGAAAATGGTAACCTGGCATTGCCTTAGGCACTTAGTCCAACCCTCTCTGCAGAACTCCCTGGAAGCCACATGCAAGGTTTTTTGGTCCCATAATAGAATGAGTTTAAATGTGATTTTTTTTAAAAAAAGAAAAGAAAGAAAAACATATTTTTCTTTTAATTTCCTACTGCATTGCGCTTCACCTGCCTATCTGTTTCGGGTACTTTTAAGCAATTGGAATTATCTATAGTCTCTTATTTTATTTTGTTTTGTTTTGATTTTTTAAAAATATTTTTAATCTTCAGGATTACTACCTCCCGCGGTGATGACCTTAAAAGCAAAGGAATTAATTTGCTTTTCAGTTCTTTTCTTTTTTTTAAATCACACATATGAGAAAATTACTGATGTCCCCTTGTCTCATTTTCCCTCAAGTCTAAAACCTTTGAAGTGAACTGATAAGGCAGATTTTCACTTTATTTTCATATGTGCACACAGCGATTCCTGTGATGTTGTTATGAAGACATGAATTAAACCCACAAATAACAAACATTTGCCCTTTGGGGAGAAAGTATATGAAACTTCCCAATACCAATTTATATTTAATAGCAGGAGAAAGTTGGCTTTTCAATTTCCTTTGTGTTTTGCCATGCCTACCTCATACATTTAAAAAGAGGGGAAAGATAAGTGCAAACATCTCTCTCCCCCCCCCTTTAACATTTCATGGAAATCAGTAGGAATGAAGTGTCTGATTCATTCCAGACAAGATGGAATACTTTTTAAGAAACTGAATTTTCAGAGGTGGCTTATCCTCATTTTGTCTTTAAGAAAACAGGGGGGTAGCAGGTGGAGAGCTATGGCAACAATCTTATGAATGCTAGCAGCCGAATTTAGCAAAAGTTGATCAGTCTGAAATTCCACTTGATTCACTGGAAGACAGTTAAGTACTGTACATGAATAAGCACCCCCCAACTATGTTACTAAGTTAATAATTCCAGCCCAAAGTAGGGCATTTATGCTGGCCTGACTGAATGTCTTCACCTCGGCATTTCTCAGGGCTAGATACCGGAACATTCCTAGAAACAAGAGATACTGTAGATGCTCCCTGACGGTCCCAGATACTGTAGAGCACATCCTCTTCTATTGCCCACTGCATAATACGCTGTGTGAACGTGTGCTGTCCCCACTCCTGGGTGGTTTGATACTGCTGCCCGGCGGAAGCGTTGGATTCTGTTTGTCGGATATTGACCAAAGGGTGACTGCGGGGGTAGCCGAATTTTTGGCAGCAGTCCCCCAAGGAATAGTTTAGCAGGAAGAAATTCCAGATTACATATAATCAGCAAGTGCATTCGACTCTTGCCTTTTTATATACATTTTAAGGTTTTTGTACGCGATTATTTTTTTCGCGGTTTTATCTGTAAAAATGCCTAATAAAGGTTTGAAGAAGAAGAAGAAGAAGAAGAGGAAGCACCCTCTCCCTTGAAGGGGACAACAGAGGATGAGATGGCTGGACAGTGTTCTCGAAGCTACTAACATGAGTTTGGCCAAACTGCGAGAGGCAGTGAAGGATAGGTGTGCCTGGCGTGCTCTGGTCCATGGGGTCACGAAGAGTCGGACACGACTGAACGACTGAACAACAACAACCCTTGAAAACAGAGCAATGGAAAAAAATGTTGCAATCCCACCTTTTGCCCATTTTTGGTGGATGAGAGAGGGAAAATGACCCCCCCCCCAATCATGGGGGTGCCCAAAGAACTTTCTCAAAGTTGTTTTTTTTTTAAGGCTTGCCACACAACTTCCTTTAACTTACAACTTGTGTGGGTGTGCACTAAGAGACAGTGGCTTGCCTAAGGCGACCGAATGAATTCCTATCTGAAGTGGAAAAACCAGCTTAGCTCACAGCTCACTCTCTTAACCAGTGTGCTACAGTGCCTAGCATACCCGAGTATGATGGGCACGCAGTCATCAGAATGATGTTGAGATCACAACTTAACATTAAGGGCATTTTGTAAGCCATTGCCATGTCTTGTTTGAACATAGGGATGAGCTGAAAGGGGGGTGGGTGGGTAGTTTTTTTTAAAAAAAATTGGGCAGCAATTTATTTATTTATTAAAAATCCTTTTGGCTATTTTTCAGACATTGTGCCACAAGAGGGCAAACATGTTTGCTCGCTGAAAGCATTGGAAATGTACTGAATGTGGCCAATTTTGATTGCAGGTGGGTTGATTTAAGCTGAGTCAATTTAAATTATTGTTTTAAACCATGATTTAAATAACCAGGAAGCTACACCTGCTTGGTGTAAACAACTGATTTAAATCGACTTTCTCATTTTGAAATTCATTCATGACTAAGCAAACATACTGACCGGTTGGTATAACAGCCTAAGTGCTTACTGCATTGCAAAATTATGTCCGCTTAGAGAAAACAGATATTTATTTGGGTCTTCCTGCATACATGCAAGGATGTTAAGAAAGATATTACTTTATCAGAGGGTGCAATCCTTTGTATACTTATTTGGAAGCAAATCCCAGGAAACAGAAGTCCCACTTTCTTCACTGTGACTTATTTCCAAGTAAGCATGCATTGTATTGGCCTTCAAGGGTCCAGAACATTGCAGAAGCAACTAGGTCACAGACCCTCCCATCTTCCCTGCTTGCTCAGCTGCCACCCAACTGTTCTGTTCTCTTTTCCACTTTCACTTTTGCCTTGCTGCACCTAGAACACCAGTCCCCTTCCTCCACATTCATTGGAGATGATGGATTTGTCATTCATTCATTCATTCATTCATTCATTCGGCAGTTGTATTTGCTGCAAAAGAAGAAAAGAAGCTGGACCGTTTCTGTCCTGTAAATAACTCCAAGTCGCACTCACTCTCAGGAGGGATCCTGTCTTTGTGCGGGCAGCCAGACAAACTGCGGTGGTGAGGGTACAGCCCTGTGACATGCCCTGTGCCATCACAGCCAGGGGTTGGGCATTTGATTTCTCGCTTCTCGGGTCTTGAAGGATCTAGGAAATGCAGGGAGGAGAGGATGGATGCAGGAAGAACATCATGAGACGTGCAAAAAAAAAGTCCATGAGAAAATCAAACCAGTGTTATTAAGAATACCTCTGAATCTGTTTTGAATTTCATTTCAGGTGAAATTTACTTACACAATTCATGACCAGCCTTCTCCAACCTAGTGCCCGTCATGGTGGCTGGTGCCAATGGCAGTTGTCGTCCAAAACATCTGGCGGGCACCAGGTTGGGGGACACCAGTCAAGAGGGACAGCAAATGTACATCTCAACAGCAACAACAAAAGATCAGTGGGAAAGAGTCAGCCAATAGTAGCAAACAGCTCTGGGAAAGATAGGCAGCTCTTGAGATATTGTTACCTATCGCTACCCCTAAAACCCATGATAGAAGGAAGTTCATATGCCGGTTTATGTTTCCTACAGTCTGATTCTATGGATCAATTTAAGCTGCAGTCGTGCAGGTAGCCACTTGTGCTAAAGGTAAAGGTAAAAGGACCCCTGACCATTAGGTCCAGTCGTGTCCAACTCTGGGGTTGCAGCACTCATCTCGCTCTATAGGCCAAGGGAGCCGGCGTTTGTCTGCAGACAGCTTCTGGGTCATGTGGCCAGCATGACAAAGCCGCTTCTGGCGAACCAGAGCAGCGCACGGAAACGCCATTTACCTTCCCGCCGGAGCGGTCCCTATTTATCTACTTGCACTTTGACGTGCTTTCGAACTGCTAGGTGGGCAGGAGCTGGGACTGAGCAATGGGAGCTCACCCCGTTGCAGGGATTCGAACCGCCGACCTTCTGATCAGCAAGCCCTAGACTCTGTGCTTTAACCCACAGCACCACCTGGGTCCCTGCCACTTGTGCTACTGGACTCCATCTCCCATGGAGATAAGAACAAAGAATCTAAGGAATGGATTAGCCAAAATCACTCTAATCCAGCATCTCCCACGGTAACCCCCAAGACACCCTTAGGAAGCAAGGTGTTATTGAGAAAGCCATCCACCCCCCAGGTTTATTTTATGCTACAGTGGCTCATATGCATCAATTGATCTATCTTCCATGAACTGGTATAACCAGTGTTGAAGCAATGATTATTCAACACCAACTTCGTTGGACTGGTCATGTTGTGCGGATGCCTGATGATTGTCTTCCAACGCAACTACTCTATTCTGAATGTAAAATTGGAAAGCGTAATGCTGGTGGTCAACAAAAGAGGTTTAAAGACTGTCTCAAGGCAAATCTAAAAAAAAATGTAGTATAAACACTGACAACTGGGAAAGACTGGCCTGCGAGTGCTCCAGTTGCAGAACAGCCTTTACCAAAAGTGACATGGGCTTTGAGGACACTAGAACTAAGGACGCAAGGGAGAAAAATGCTAAGAGGAAGGCACGCTTGGCAAATCCACACCGCGATCAACTCCCACCCGGAAACCAGTGTCCCCACTGTGGAAGGACGTGCGCATCCAGAATTGGCCTCCACAGTCACTTACGGACTCATTGTTAAAACCGTGTTTATGGAAGACAATCTTACTCGGCTACGAGTGATCGCCAAGGAAGAAGAAAGAAGAAGATAATTCTTCCTGAAAGTCATCTGTGCTAGAGTCTGTTGGCATGTCTTATGGCAATGAGTTTCACAGGTGAATTAGAATTGTATGAAGAATGCTTAGGATGTTTGTTTGCCCCAAACCTTTTTCGAACTGCTTCACTGAATAGTCCCAATGAGTGTATGGGAAACTCTGTTCTCCTGTATCATTATGCCCTCCTGTATCTGAAAGAGTGTGCCTCTGAATGCCAGTGGCTGGGGAGAGCTATTGTGCACTCATCGCTTGTGTGATTCCTGCGGGCAACGGATCAGTTGACCACTGTGAGAACAGAATATTTGACTAGATGTTGGACAACTGATCCAGCAGGGCTTGTATGGAGGGAGGATTCCCCAGGTGCTTCCAGAGAGGAGCTTAAGACTGCTAATGGATCAATGAGATATTGCCGGCAACAGGTGTTTTTGTTTTTAATCTTATCGGATTTCCCCCAGAAAGGGTAGATTTGGATTAAACGCAGGGAAAACACAGGCTGGCATTTGGGTGACAATGACTTCATTTGGATGCTGCAAAAAATTCATGAGAAACACTGACCTCACAAGCAACACCCATCTGGAAGCAGCACTCTCCCTAGAGTAGGAGTGGGGGAAATATTCAAGTGTATGCAGACTCTGAAGGTTTTGCTCTTTTGTCACTTATAGGGGCACACAGTAGGCTACCGAGGTCAACACAAAACAGCAGCCAATGAAGGTTGCCGAATACAATATGGCAGCACCGTTGCAGAAACAACCATTGACCAAGCCATTGCAGGGACAATTTGCTTCTTTCCATTAGGCTTCACAGAGACAGCATGACAGAAGATGAGTTACTTCTGTTCCACCATCCTCTGATTATTTTGTATTTACTGGAAGCATTCAAACTTTGCATTGGCCCTGAGGACGGTGGGCTGGAGGGGACATAGGGGCATCCAGATGCTACATATCTATAGGAATGGGGCTCCCAGGCGCTACCAAACTCATTTTCATTGCCACTGGGGTGGGGGTGGGGATAGCAGTTTATTTGCCACTGGAAGGACAAAGTCCTCACCTTTGCTGTAGTAGCTCTTTCTGATGGAGTCCAGGGCTTTGTTTTGCTTGTCCTCGACCTGGAAAAGTTTCACATGCTCCCCGGCCAGCTGCTGGCCAGGCTCTCTCACAACCTTAACCTGTTCAGCTTTCAGAGCAATGGCCTGTTCCAAGAGACCCAGGTTCCCCCGGGTCATCATGTCATACATCTCAGATTCATCAGTCACAGTGGATTTCTGGGAGTGGGAATCATCGTCCTTGTCATCGTCTGACCTCACCTCCACAATGACAGAATACTCAGGCTTGGGGCCGACTATCTGTCCTTCACAGTGGGTTTTGGGGGAGTCCTGAGATGTGTGAGGAGCTTCTTCACAGATCACTGCAGTCGATGTCTCCTCCTCCTCCTCTTCTTCTTCCTCCTCCTCTTCCTCCTCCTCATACTCTTCATCTTCCTCCTCCTCTTCCTCCTCCTCTTCATTGTCTTCCTCCTCCTCTTCCTCGTCTTCCTCCTCCTTTTGCAGTTTGCAAGATTCCTCATAGCTCACCTCGTCATCCCGATGTTCCAGGCACAAATCGCTGCTACGTTCACTGGTGACCTCAATGACTTCCTCCGCATCCTCCGTTTGGATGATGATCTCCTTTTCACATTCCTCCTCAACTGCCTCCTCTTCCTCCTCCTCCTCCTCTTCTTCTTCCTCCTCCTCCTCTTCCTCCGCTGCTCCTTCATGTAGCAAGTGCACATCCTCCCCAGTGTTGGAGACCTGTCCTTTGCTTTTGGACACCTGCCCCTTGGCTGCAAGACTTCCTTCCGATATTTGGCCTACAAATAAAAGAGAGTTGGCAATTATTTCTTGATGGCTCTTGTAGCTGGTCTTGAGCAGGCTGGGTGCCGTATTCTGTTGTGGCTTGGGGTTTGGGCCCTTAAGCTAGGGCTGCCATACGTCTAAAATTTCCTGGACATCGTCAGGATTCTGCCATTAGAATCAGTGACCAGTCGGAGATTGCTGAAATGTCTGGGAAAATCTGTATGTATGGCAACCCATGTCCAATCCCCCCCCACACACTTTTTGAAAAGTGGCAACCCAACTTAAGCAGGGAAGAATAGCTGGGGGACACTCCACCCAACCCCCCCCCACATAAATATTTAGCCCATTTTAAAGGTTTGATTGAAACCTTTGCCTTGCTATTACACTCCTGGTGTGGCCATATTTATTGCATTCAGCCATGGCAGGTAAACAGACAGTTTTCTTTCCTAAAACTGTTCCCTCTGATGAGATGAACATCAGTGCCTGACATTTATTTTCCCCAGGATGCCTCCAGAAGTCATCAACTAGATACTTGTGTGCTTTGTCTAATGCCTCTCTAGACTGATATTTATGTGCGGAAAACATCACACAGAAGGATGTTGTCAATGGAAACATACAGCGTTGCCTTCATTTACATGGGGGAAAGCAATGAATCTGGGCTCCCCAAGCTAAGCAATAACTTTGGTTATTGCCAATAGTCCTCTGGTTGCTGTGCCAACGAGTCTTTGGGTGAATTGGTGCCCATTGCAGTTAATGAAAAGGTTCTAGTGGCTAATGACAGAAGAGGTGCTAATGGATTGGTAACATCTTGAAAGCACATACCGCAGTATCATTACTGTAACTAGGGTCAAGCGAAAGGTATGGCTGTCTCCCCCTCCGGCCCCCAGGCACAATGTGGATAGAGCAAAATAGGCACCAAAGGTCTCGTGAATATTGGAAGTAATTAAAATTAAATAGCATGGTGTTGGATTTATTTTATTTTATTTATTGCAACTCTGTCCCACTTTGTAGAGCTCAAGGAGCTCAAGGTGGCATACAGAGTTCTCCCCCTCCTCATTTAATCCCCACAACAACCCTGCGAGGTAGGCTAGGCTGAGAGGCAGTGACTGGCCTGAGGTCAGCCAGTGAGTTTCATTGCACCCATAGCAATGTTACTACTCAGACTGTACCTTCCTCTGGTTGAGTTATTTAGAAACCTTTGAAGTTTAGAGATTCATGGCTGAATACCTGAAGCATCAAATGTTCCACATTTTAAATGTTCCTTAAAAAAGTGGAATATTGATTTTTTTAAAAAAATATTACTACTACTACTACTACTACTACTACTACTACTAAAATTTGTTATCTTTATTTCCTTTATCTTGCCCAAGGCAACCTGAAGCGACTTCTAACCAAACAATATGCGTGGATAGTGTCATTATATAGTTTAGTCACTAGGTGGCACTGGACTTAGTTACATCTTCTGGGTGGAGTCAGGAGTTTCCTGTTATATTTGTGTTGGAGAGAGCCCATAAAGTTTATGTCTAGCTTCCTTGGTTGGCATGCCCTCTGTGCCTGCCATGACAGCACCTACATGTTATTTAGAGGAGCTATCGCTCTATAGATTGTCAACGTTCCCTTTCTTATTCCTACCCATGAAATAAATCTTTGCAGTCGAGCCAATAACGAAATAAGGCACCTTCTTCTGGTGGACAGCTGCTGCAGGCCTCCTCTTGGTCTACCGCTTCTGCCTCTTCCTCCTCCAGCGTGCCCTCGGAGTCGTCCGTCACGGACTCCTCTTTCGCTTCTGCCTCTTCGCTGCCGTCGCTGTCAATGCTGTAGCCTTCATCGAGGGCTAGCTTGAGCGGGTGGGATTTCCTCTTGGATGCCAAATGTTCTGCTTCTGCACCTTGAAGTTTCCTCTTCTTTGCGAGGGGGCAACTTTGTAAACTAAAACAACAACAACAACAACAGGGGAGAGAGAGAGAGAGAGAGATTTTCAAATTTTATTGCGGCTATAAGCCCATAAAAACATAAAATATGTAATATATGACATAAAGTTACAGCAAACCATAGACCCTGGAGTCATAGGGAAACAAACCACAGCACAAATACAGTTTTAAAATTGCAACCAGGGAGCAGAAAACAAAAAAATTAGAAGTCGTGTAGTTGGCCACAGCGCCTTTTTTGAGATATGACAGAGTTTAGAAACCTTGCCACCTGCAAGGTTGTATAGGAGTCATTGTCTTTCAGGAGTAAGGCAAGGTGTGACTCAGCTGGTGCACCTGTAAGTTTCTGAGTTATTGGTCTTAGTAATTTTGCCCGAGCCTCACTATGCAGGGAACAGATAAAGATTATATGATGGAGAGATTCCGTTGACTTTTTATCAAGAGAGAGAGAGCTTTGTCACTGTAACACACTGGCTTCCCGAAAGATAACCAGCTAGACCGGCTGAAGTACATGTGTCTTAATTTGCAATGTTTAGGTAATGGCTTCATTCTCGACATGTGATGAGACTGTCACTCTCTGATTAATTGAAACAATTTGAAGGCATGAAACGAGCCATTCCCTTTGTTTCTAGCTGATGTAATGCATCTGGAGCTAAACTCCATGAGAGATGCTGGGGGAAGGAAGGAACGAGCCCTTCTTCCTGCTTCTGTGTTCCGGATCCAGCAGGATCTTCTATATGCTCTGATTGTATTCTGCTCCCCTTATCGTGCCTGGGCCACTGGAGAGTACATAGTACCTTCATCAGAGCCTTTTCACACACACCACCCAAAGTACAGTGGTGCCTCGCGCAACGAATGCCTCGCGCAACGAAAAACTCGCTAGACGAAAGGGTTTTGCGATTTTTTAGGTGACTCGCAAGACAGATTTTTCTATGGTTGTGCTTCGCAAGACGAAAATTTCAGAGCCAGTGTGGTGTAGTGGTTAAGAGTGGTAGACTCGTAATCTGGGGAACCGGGTTCGCGTCTCCACTCCTCCACATGCAGCTGCTGGGTGACCTTGGGCTAGTCACACTTCTCTGAAGTCTCTCAGCCCCACTCACCTCACAGAGTGTTTGTTGTGGGGGAGGAAGGGAAAGGAGAATGTTAGCCGCTTTGAGACTCCTTTGGGTAGTGAGAAAGCGGGATATCAAATCCAAACTCTTCTATGGGAATTAAATTTCAATGCATTCCTATGGGAAACCGTGCTTCGCAAGACGAATTTTTCGCAATACGAAACGACTCGCGGAACGAATTAATTCCGTATTGAGAGGCACCACTGTACACAAGTCAAGGAGCAACAGATAATCCTCACTCTCTGATTTGTGCCATGGTAGTCGTACAGTGGTTGTCGAACGGCTTGGCTCCCAAACAAATCAGCTCCCGAACGCCGCAAAGCTGGAAGTAAGTGTTCCGGTTTGCAAACGGTTTTTGGAAGCCGAACGTCCAACACGACTTCCGCTTGAGTACAGGAAGCTCCTGCAGTCAATCAGAAGCCGCGCCTTGGTTTTCAAATGGTTCCAGGAGTCGAACGGAGTCCCGGAAGACATTACGTTTGACAACCAAGTTACCACTGTACTCCTGATACTGTACTATAACTGAGCCAAAGTATGTGTAATTGAAATAAATGCATATCCCACACGTCATCCCTTTCATATGTTGTTTTTCTATGTCTATAAGAGTGTAAGCTCATTGGGGCAGGGACCTTGCAAAACTGTTCTTTGCAAAGCACCGTGTGGGTGCTAGTTAATAAAAAATGTTAGTCCTCCCCCCATGCTTTACATTCTTGAGTAGTACAAACTGTTTTGCACTTAAACAACCTTTCCCCTATATATAAACTAATCTCCAGTCCTTCAAGGTCTCCTGAGCTACTTTAAGCGCTGGCTTTAAGTGAGACAGGTAGCCAACCTGTCACTTGTCAGGTGACATGACAATTTCATTTCAGCTTTCTTAATTTCACACCATAGCAATTTCACTGCAGCTGTCACTGTTGTTGGAGACTTGATACCAGAATATCTGAAGAGAGGTCAATGCTAGCTCAAGACTCACCCCATAAAGTTAAAACAAAATTAAAAAAATTAAAAAAATCCTTCCAGTAGCACCTTAGAGACCAACTAAGTTTGTTCTTGGTATGAGCTTTTGTGACAGATTTTCCCATCCTTAATCAGCATGCAGTGAATTGAAAGAGGCCAGGAAGAACATAGGGAAGCTCTTCCAGATGTGACAGGTTGGAAGATTTGATGAGGATGGCAACAATGGCAGCCGTGTTGGTGATGGTGACCAAAACTCACCTCCTGTGTCTTGCGTACTTCCCCCGGATGTGTCCCGATCCGTTACATCCTGGAGTAGGGCAGCTAAGTTAGGAGGGTGACATAACCAAGAAACGAAAACAGGCGTGACTTCAAGGGGTAAAACAAGAACAACAGAGTTTTCGAAATCAAAGCGTGTAGCGTGTTTAAACAAAAGCCCACAAGTCGCATGTGCATTTGAAAACCAGAGGAGCCACTGAAATACCCCATGCAAGAAAAGATAATTTCCTTTAAACAGTTCCTCTCTTCCCTTTGAATTCCAGCAGATGAGGGCAACACAGCGGCTCTGCAGTTTGCTAAAAATTAATGAAATGACTCACCCCATTTAATTAAATGAACGGTTCATTATAGTTTTATGAGTAGGTTTAATTAAAGATTTGCATGTGTGAAAGCAAGCCTTTTAAAACCAGACAACTCTTTTGCACTCACCTCCTACTGATGGTGCTTTTATTTATTTTCAGCGCGCGCGTGCGCACACACACACACACACACACAAACTGGACTCCCTCTGCAGCTCTATGTCTTTAACTGCTGAATCCTGAAATCACTCCATTATATGTCCAAAACTACTTCTGATGTTCAGATCCGCACGACTGTTGTATTTATGATGTGGTTACAATGATTACATCAGGTTGGTTGATGCTCCCACTGTGCTTCCTCCTCTGAGGCCGATTTCTACCGCAGTTCCTCTGTGAATTTTCATAAGGTCCAACTTATATGTAGGTGATTCAGGATTTGAGAAGAATGGTTTCCTTTCCAGCCAAATGGGAATGTTCTATATGTTCCACTCCTGAGCAAATGGCGATTAAATACAGCCTTGTTGCCATAAGGAATGCTCTTCCATAATTCTTCCTCTGAGAACCTCCACAAACAACAGATTTGTCCCCCATAACAATTGGAACAGCTCACCCTTCTGCCTAGTCTTTTTGCCCTTTTGCCGATGATTGTAAAAGTCTATTTAATTTTAGTTGCCTTCCATCAGGACTGGAGATTGCAGCATAATGAGCAGCCCCAGACACACTAAAAGTAGCTGGACCCTGGGACCCTGAGCTTCTGGGTGATACCAGACTTTTAGAAGACATCTGAAGGCAGCCCTGTTTAGGGAAGCTTTTAATGTTTGATGGATTATTGTATTTTAATATTCTGTTGGAAGCCGCCCAGAGTGGTTGGGGAAACCCAGCCAGATGGGCGGGGTATAAATATTATTATTATTATTATTATTATTATTATTATTATTATTATTATTATTAGAGAACAATATCTCATTCTTCCAGTGAACCTGTTCAAGCTACCAGTGAAAAGGCATTTGCATTGTTGAACTATTGTTTTGCAGCAAACTTGGGCATGATTGTGGCTGGAGATCTCATTAAAAAAAAGATCACCACGTGACCTCCAGGTCTTGCCACTCTCTCTGCTCCCAATACACACGCAATTGTGTCTCCATAAAAAGAAACCTATTCTGTCCATCGTAGGGGAGCCTTCAAAAATGTCACTTTGCTTAGTCTTCCCCAACACCTTGGGATTCTACCCCCCTCATTCTGCTGCACGCCTAGGCCATGTTCCTCCTTGTCCTGCAAGGGCATTCACATCCATCACCCACTGGATATTTCTCCCTTACTTCTTGGAGCACTGCTAATTTCTTTCACCATGGCCTCCTCTCCTTTTGTCATGCAGACGCAGCCCGGGCTTCAATTAGTCGATTAATCGTCCAGTTAATCAGGCAATTAGAGGACAGCTGCAGTGATGGCTGTGTGCAGGCCCTCCGAGCTGCCCCTTAAATATGTCGCCAGCTTCAATTACCACCTCCACTCATGTGTTCAGCAATAAAACGTAGGCAAGTGGTACGCCTGCCGCTCTCTAACCCAGTATCTTGAGAGAGAAACAGCAGGCTCTCAGAGCGGAAACACCCTAGGAAGCTGGGTCACATAAGGTCCAATTACTCTTTGATGCAGGCAGCGTTCTAATCAAAAGGGGAACAGAAAGACAGCCTGTATCATTTGTGCTGTGCTTGCGGAGCTCTTCTCACTTGAACCTTCGCACTCGGTGTGCTTCTAATAGTGCTCGGTGGCTTTGTGAGCCTATAATTTGTACGCTCTCGAGTTCAGGTCTGTGTTAAGTTCTTCAAGGGCTGCTTCCATTTCTCCCGTGCTGCCCCTGGTGTGTGCGGGTAATGCTGTAGAGCACCGAACAATTCAGCCTCAGGTTATGAAAGGCTAATACTCAGATGAGCAGTTGGCCAAGCGAGCAGCGAGGAAGAGGCGATAGCTTTCCCTCTTAGCCAGTGTGGTGTAGTGGTTAAGAGCGGTAGACTCGTAATCTGGTGAACAGGGTTCGCGTCTCCGCTCCTCCCCATGCAGCTGCTGGGTGACCTTGGGCTGGTCACACTTCTTTGAAGTCTCTCAGCCCCATTAACCTCACAGAGTGTTTGTTGTGGGGGCTTCCCACAACAAGGGAAAGG
Source organism: Lacerta agilis (assembly GCF_009819535.1). Taxonomy (NCBI): domain Eukaryota; kingdom Metazoa; phylum Chordata; class Lepidosauria; order Squamata; family Lacertidae; genus Lacerta; species Lacerta agilis. Next base: position 88,455,641 of record NC_046317.1, read on the forward strand.
AGAATGTTAGCCACTTTGAGACTCCTTCGGGTAGTGAAAAGCAGGATATCAAATCCAAACTCTTCTTCTTCTTCTTCTTCTTCTTCCTTGGGGCTGGCTGGGGGACAGCAGAGCTTGGCACCCTTTATCCACCATGGCCTTTTCTGGATAACCATGTGCCCCTCCTGCTTCAGAAATTAAAGCTGCTCAATGCATGATGAGCTTGAGGAGCACAGGAAGAATATAGAAACATAGGAAGCTGCCCTATACTGACTTGTCCACCTAGAATCGTAGTGTTGGAAGGCTCCATGAGTTTCCATATCAGCTCACATCACCTCAGACACGATAATTCTCAAGGGGAACAGTACACACATTTAGCTCAGAGTCATGTATAAATAATAAAATTGTTGTTGTTAATTGGGTGAAATACATGCACATGTGAATCAGCCCTGAGTTGCTGAGAAGAAAATTTCCTTACCTCACCTCCTGGCCAATGAGTTCTGTAGGTACTGTGGAGAAAGATGGAGAAGAAAAAAAGGAAAACAAAACAGAAAAAAGAAAAGTCACACAAGATGTCTCCCTTCTGGAAATTTCTACAGGTGGAGCTAGCCACCAAAAACAACACCCCCATTATATGAAACAACCTTCTACTGAATCAGACCATTGATCCATCTAGTTTAGTGTTCTTTGACCCAGGATCTCCAGATTTTGTTGGACTATAACTTTGAACACCCCTAGCCAAAGACCAGGAATGCTGGGAGTTACAATCGAAGAACATATCATAGAATCATAGAGTTGGACGAGACCACAAGGGCCATCCAGTCCAACCCCCTGCCAAGCAGGAAACACCATCAAAGCATTCCTGACACATGGCTGTCAAGCCTCCGCTTAAAGACCTCCAAAGAAGGAGACTCCACCACACTCCTTGGCAGCAAATTCCACTGTCAAACAGCTCTTACTGTCAGGAAGTTCTTCCTAATGTTTAGGTGGAATCTTCTTTCTTGTAGTTTGAATCCATTGCCCTGTGTCCGCTTCTCTGGAACAGCAGAAAACAACCTTTCTCCCACCTCTATATGACATTTTTTATATATTTATATATATTTTATATATTTGAACATGGCTATCATACCACCCCTTAACCTTCTCTTCTCCAGGCTAAACATACCCAGCTCCCTAAGCCGTTCCTCATAAGGCATTGTTTCCAGGCCTTTGACCATTTTGGTTGCCCTCCTCTGGACACGTCCCAGCTTGTCAGTATATGGAGACCCAATATTGAAGAAGTCTGATCTAAACAGTATTGTCTACCCTTAGTTCAATGTGTTTATCACCTATTAGTGGCTAGTCTAATTAAATCTGCATAATTCCCACTGACTCCATTTTATGACCAGACTTCAGGCCTGTTCAAAATTGTGTATATTGACTAGGAAATGTGTACAGTTCCATCTTTAAGGACAGATTATGTGCACATTCTCCATGAGGCCTGGCGAATGTGTACAATGGCTGGTTATTATGCACATATGCCACTCAGTTTATATTCTCCCTAATGTAGACACACACAATGAACAATTCACTGAGAAATGAGAAACCAATTTTTTCCCCTCAAGGCAATGATGTGGCACCCCCGTTTTATTTGCCAGAATTTCTTCCCTCTGCCAGGTGAAATACACGAAGGCATTTTTGCTTTCAAAGTCAGAAAATAAATAGCAATCAGGCCTCAAATTATCAAGTCATTTGTCTTCAAATTCCCACCACATCAGCCTTGTTTGCTTCTGCAACATGCACAGTCTCACTCTGGCTTTCTCAGATGTATGACTTCAAAGCCTCCGGCCGAGCACATGTGATAAAAGTGATCTGAAGCTATCAAGATTTCCATGAAGCAAAGCATGCGAGGCTGTTTTTTAAAAGAAGGGAGAGGGAAGGGAGAGGCAAAAACAGAATGTGGATCGAAAATGTTTTGAGTGTCCCTGTGAGTCACTCTCTGAAGAGATCTCCTGGGAAAAGTTGAGGAGGGTATATGTGTGCAGCGTTTAAACACATACACAGAGAGAGAAAAAGATAAAGATTGGTGGCCTCAGAAACAGAAGCATTTTGATGAACCACGCAGAGCCACAGAGCCAGGTTTAACTGCCAGAGCGCATAATTCCACAAAGTGCTCACCTCTGATTGCCTTTGATCGTGTACGTGCTCGCTTATCATCATTCTCTAAACTCATCTGGAATCAAACAACAACAGAATTAACATTTTATTTAATGAAAACAATTTGCAATCAAAGCTAATGTGCCCCTGGAAACCATGAGCTTGGATTGCACAAAGACAAGCGGAAAAGATCTAAGACATGAGCTGTCTGGGAAATTGCCTCCATTCATGGCTGATAAGCAAGAAGACCACCACTTGGGCAGAATGTCACAGCAGCAAAGCAGTGGCTAGGTTTGGCACACGAAGGTGGTGGTGGGGGGAACGTCTTTATATGGCAAGCCATGAATGTGAACAAGTCTACCATGTTCTGGTTGTCTCAACCATAGTGTCACAAACTGGGGTGGGTGGGACGAACTTGCATCCACTAGACTACGTTTTGAGATGTTTCGGCATCTGTTGCCTTCTGGAGCTTTTGCTGTATAAGCTTTGCGTCTGTTTCATTAATTAATTTCATTGTACACAGGTTGTACGTTGACAATAAAGATATTATTATTATTATTATTATTATTTTCTTGGATATGCTCTCACAGAGATGCAGATTAGGAATTAAAAAACAAACCAAACAAAATAATGTTCTGGTTATGGAGACAAGATGCAGTAACCATGTAAGTTCAGGATGCGATAGATAATGCCAACTCAAATAAAATCCACCAAGCTGTGGGGAAAATGGTTGTGTGAATGAGTCATTGCACTCCCCTTGACAGCAATTTCACTGGGTTTCTTTGAAAGAACATTTGCTTTGGGTCTTTTTGTTCAGCTATTGAAGTGTGGGCCAGTGATAGCACACTTTCACATTTTCTGCAGACCTTTAGCGAGCAGACAATTAAGGTTTCACAGAGTGAAATTTTACCGAGAGAGGCAGATCCATTCAAATATCATCTCCAATTTTGGGACATCAAACATGATGCTCAGCAAGGAACAGCACCATGAATAAATAATATTTGTAACTTCGAAGTGCTGGGAGTACATTTATTAATTAAGCATAACCATATCGCAGTGTGCAGTTCGGGAGTGGAGAGCCACATCTTCTGGGGCAGCTGACTGTTGGTTATGTGACACAGACATCACAAAATCTCAGTTATAAACTATTAGCATATTCAGTGGAAGAAGAAGAAGAAGAAGAAGAAGAGTTTGGATTTGATATCCCACTTTATCACTACCCGAAGGAGTCTCAAAGCGGCTCACATTCTCCTTTCCCTTCCTCCCCCACAACAAACACTCTGTGAGGTGAGTGGGGCTGAGAAACTTCAGAGAAGTGTGACTAGCCCAAGGTCACCCAGCAGCTGAATGTGGAGGAGCGGAGACACAAACCCAGTTCACCTGATTACGAGTCTACCGCTCTTAACCACTACACCATGCTGGCATGGTTGACATAGATCTATCTACTAGTTAAATGCAGGCCCAACTTGGAACCAAGAAGATATTTTACCATCTTTCGATTGCCACCCCCAGCCCAAAGAAAGTAATCCTGACAAATGGCTGTCAACAGAAAGCTGCAGTGAATTTACTCTCCAAATATACAGATTATTCACCAAATATTTGATATATGCCTTTGACACCCAAAGATTTAAATTCCACACTTGGTGTTTGACTTTGATATTTGATTTCAATATTATTTCTGTGAGTCAACAATAACTTCTGTGAGTTAAAGAGGGAGATTCCATCTTGAAGGATGGAAGTGAGACTTCCTGTCAGAAGGAGGGTGGGAGCAAGACTTCAACAACCAGGACAATCGACCTTTGGACTGTATTTGAGAACAGATGTGAGATGCAATTTTGCATTTGATACTTCATGCCTGCAAAATCAAAACAACCAATGAACAAATAACCAAGAAAACTCACCCAAATTTTGAAGGCTGGGGTAAAAATTTGCAGTCGAAAAGCATATCTTAATTTCAGATTTGAAGGTCAACATTTGAAAAGTTTGGAATATTTGCAAAGGTTGGTTGAATAGGTTAACATAGCTATTGGCGAGGACATTCCTGAGAACTCATATTATTATTACTCTGGTCAGATGCAGTAAGTTACCTGATAGCTCAGCTAACCCTGTCATGAAACACTCAATTGCTACGGCTGTATGATTTGTCACATCTGGGGTGTGTGTGTGTAGAACACAGGAAGTTGCCTTATATCAAGTCACACAATTGGTTCCTTTAGCTCAGTATAGTCTCCAGCTGTTTTTGGACTACAACTCCCATCATCCCTAGCTAGCAAGACCAGTGCTCAGGGATGATGGGATTGGCAGTCCAAAAACAGGTTGGAAAACACTGGTCTACACCGACTGGCAGCAGTTCTCCATCATTTCAGGCAGGAATCTACCCATGGGTGTAGCCAGGATTTTTTTTTGGGGGGGAGGCTTTATGCTGGGGGGTGGGGTGGGGCAGAACCGAGTTATCTGCAACGCAATTGGCCAGTTAGTTAAGTATTTTTATTTATTTACTTGATTTGTGGGGTGGGGCAGCAACTGCCCCCCTGCCCTCATCCAGGAATCTACCTTGAGATGCTACAGATTGAATCTGGGACCCTCTTGGCCCAGAGCAGGTACTCTACCATTGAACTATGGCCCCTTCCCATAGGAGGAATTGAAATTCCCCGAAGAAATGAAAGCCTAGAATAGATTGGGTTAGGTTGCCAAAAAAAGGCTTCAGTGCACACACCCCAGGTTCAACATTTCATGGAAAGCATTGACCAGCTATCTGTTCAGTTGTCAACTAAGCAAGAATCTCCTCCAGTGGGTTTTGCATTTACTTCCATTCTTTTAGCTTCATAACACCGTTGTTGTTGTTGTTGTTGTTGTTGTTGTTGTTGTTGTTGTTGTTGCGTGGCTATATCCCTCCCTCCCAGGTGAATAAAGACACAAGACACATGGAATCGAATTAAATGGGCGTAAAGGCCACAACTTTATTGGTTACGGATGTTGAGCGGTATTGGCTTAGGCATTGGATCCTAACCACTATATCTGACCCCCAACCCGGGTGTTGGGGGTCCGTGAAGGGTTAACCACCAAGGGCAGAACCCCTGAAGCGTATCAAGGGGAACTGCCCCCGTGATCACCGTTGGGGCGTGGTTTTGGCCCTAACCTCCCTAGGCTTCGGACGGGACCACGCCCCCGGAAACCTTTTACAGGAATACCCTTCCCATGAGGGGCAGGTGATGGCGCTACCTCCCCTTTGAACCTCCATTGATGTTATCCAATGCCTAACCGCCAAAACCAAAGTTGTGACGAATTGCTACGAGGTAGGTGAAAAAACCCTCAATGGGAAAAAGTCCTACCAGGCCCCCCAGCCAAGTGAGGCGACCAACCGGAGTCCATAGCAAGGTCAAAACCTAACCTAAAGGGTGGGTGGGCGGGAGAACCGATGCAGCTGGGAGCAGGAAGAAGAGAGGGGGAAGTATTCCCGCCACCTCTGTTTAAAGGGACTGTTAGCCCCTCCCCTTAGCTGACCGGATTGGTCAGCCATCGGGGAAAGGCATGGGGAATCTACCAACTGCACAGGGGCTGAACCTCAGCCCCTGTACGCTTGCTCGGGTCGTGATGCCCGCAACACCACCTCCTGCCGATAGGCGGAAGTGGCTTTGTTGTTGTTGTTCAGTCATGTCCGACTCTTCGTGACCCCATGGACCAGAGCACGCCAGGCACGCCTGTCTTTCACTGCCTCCCGCAGTTTGGTCAGACTCGTGTTGGTAGCTTCGAGAACACTGTCCAACCATCTTGTCCTCTGTCGTCCCCTTCTCCTTGTGACCTCCATCTTTCCCAGCATCAGGGTCTTTTCCAGGGAGTCTTCTCTTCTCATGAGGTGGCCAAAGTCTTGGAGCCTCAGCTTCAGGATCTGTCCTTCCAGTGAGCACTCAGGGCTGATTTCCTTCAGAATGGATAGGTTTGATCTTCTTGCAGTCCATGGGACTCTCAAGAGTCTCCTCCAGCACCATAATTCAAAAGCATCCATACTTCGGCGATCAGCGTTCTTTATGGTCCAGCTCTCACTTCCATACATCACTACTGGGAAAACCATGGCGTTAACTATACGGACCTTTGTCAGCAAGGTGATGTCTCTGCTTTTTAAGATGCTGTCTAGGTTTGTCACTGCTTTTCTCCCAATATCCTTAGTGTGATGGGAAGAAGCCAAAAAGGGGAAAGGGGGGTGGTGGAAGATGCCATGGAATGAAATTAAGAAGGAGGAGAGAAGGGTGGGTGGGGGGATTTGTAGGGGCCGAGGACAGCAGCTGGAACACGAACTGCATCGAACAGCACATGCTGTTTCCCCTCTCTGTGCCTTTTCTGGCAGAGTGTCTGATGCAAACAAAGCGTACTGCTTTCTCATTGGCAAAGAGTCATGAGTACATCTGAAGGCAGCCCTGTTTAGGGAAGCTTTTAATGTTTAATAGATTATTGTATTTTAACATTCTGTTGGAAGCCACCCAGAGTGGCAGGGGAAACCCAGCCAGATGGGCGGGGTATAAATAAATTATTATTATTATTATTATTATTATTATTATTATTAGCCAGTTGCCAGCCACGTGCTGTGACCTGTTGTTCTTCAATGAAGGAGGGAGGTGGAAGGAGGCTGTTCTTAAATGTGGGCACGGTGCAGAATTAAAACTGGTTTGATTTCCCCCTCCCTGGAGACTCCTGGGCACTGCAGGTCTGTCTGCAGGAAGGCCTAGCCCTAGGGAGTCTCTAACAGAGCTGCCCTCAGCAAGCTGCAACCCCCAGCACTCTTTGGACGAAGCCATGATGTTTAAACTGGTATTAAACGGGTACCAGTCTGCAGTGTGGATCTGCAGCCAGAGTTCCTCACACCCCCGCATACTCCTTTTTTCCTTGCGCAGGGATGGGTTGCTCTTCTCTCCTGAGCTGGGCAACGGAAGGTTGCTCCTCGCCAGGAGTTGCTCGGAGTTGTTTTGTTTAAAATGCTGAAGGATGACAAAGCGCCCTGAAGTCTCGTCTGTGAACCGAATATCTCAGATGGAATTTCCATGCATATTATTTCCCCTTGCAGTAATGTAGCGCTAACGTACAATGATTTATACTGTGTGATTTGCTGGAGGGGGCCACTGGAAGGGGGGGGGAGGGGAAAGAAATAAAAAAGGGGGGTAATTTATGCATCCTGTCATCCACGCTCTTGCCGCCCCATCGCCTTATGAGCCTCGTGTTTATTACAACCTTCCCAATAACCCAAGAAGACAATTACTATAATTTCTATTTTTAAAGCCTTGATTCCCTCCGGACCGATGGCTCACATTTAAAGTGTGGAGAGGAGCAGGTGTCAAAAGGACTTCATTACATTTACGAGCCTTTCAAATATGCCGTTCCTGGTGTTCTCCAGAGTTAATGCCTTCCGATGCACGCTTCACAATAGAATTAATATTTTTGATTGCTGGACGGCTGTGTGTGTTTTTTGCTGAAATGAAATCTAGCGTGGTTTTTTTTTTTCTCTCTCTCTCTCTCTCTCCCCCTCCCTCCGTCCCTTCACTTTTGTCACTTTTCCCAGGGAAATTGGCAAATGTTCTGCTGGTTTTCAAGCATGCCTTAGCAATTTGGGTTCCATGCAGATAAATTATTTTTGTTTGAAAAGAAACGGGGGGGGGAGAGGGGGGAAAGGGAAAAAAATACCACTCTGAAAACAGAAAAGGTTGCAGAAAACACAATGGGGGCTGCATGCCGGCTATGGATGCCTCTTGATGAACAACAACAGCTGCGACTTTCTTCTTTCGCTTTCCCACATCACCTTTTCCCATTTGTAATTTAGAAACGATGAAAGGAAACAACCACTAAGAAAGCACTTCTTTGCATGGACAGGCGTGGTCCCCCAACCCCCAGGCGACCCCAGAGCGGAATAATGACACAAGACAACGTGCCAGCAGCCCAACCAGCATGGGGAATGGTCAGGGGTTGTAATCCACAACATCTAAAGGGCACCATTTTGGTCACTTCTGAGCTAGGTGGACCAATGGATTGACCCATTGTAAGACATAAGGCTGCTTTCCTCCATCCCTAAGTTTGCACCCACAGTTGACGGGAAGGTGCCCATAGAATCATAGAATTGTAGAGCTGGAAGGGACCCTGAGGGCTATGCAGTCCAACCCCCTAAAATGCAGGGATCTCAACTAAAGCATCCATGAGAGATGGCCATCAAAGGTAAAGGGACCCCTGACCATCAGGTTCAGTCGTGTCCGACTCTGGGGTTGTGGTGCTCATCTCACTCTATAGGCCGAGGGAGCCGGCGTTTGTCCGCAGACAGCTTCCGGGTCATGTGGCCAGCATGACAAAGCCACTTCTGGCGAACCAGAGCAGCACACGGAAACGCCGTTTACCTTCCCGCTGGAGTGGTACCTATTTACCTACTTGCACTTTGATGTGCTTTCGAACTGCTAGGTGGGCAGGAGCTGGGACCGAGCAACGGGAGCTCACCCCGTGGCAGGGATTCGAACTGCCGACCTTCTGATCAGAAAGCCCAAACTCTGTGGTTTAACCCACAGAGCCACCTGGGTCCTGATGGCCATCCAAGCTCTGCTTAAAAACCTCCAAGGAAGGACAGACACAACTTCCTGAGGGTGTCCGTTCCACTATCATAAAGTTCTTACTATCAGGAAGTTCTTCCTGATGTTTAGTTGGAATCTCTTTTCTAGTGACATGAAGCCATTGGTTCAGGTCATAACCCCCCCCCCCCCGAGCATGAGAAAACAAGCTTGTACCATTTCCCACATGACAGCCTTTTAGATATTTGAAGATGGTTATGATATCTCCTCTTACTCTCCTCTTTTCCAGGCTAAACAAACCCAACTCCCTCAACTGTTCCTCATCAGGCATGGTAAGAACAATTTTTGATTAACACAGACACACAAACACTGGACATTTCCACTTTGCACCCCACACGCCTGAAGACCTGGCTGAAGTCAAATCACTGTGGGTTGCCATATTTTGTAGAGCAAAAAAAGAGGACGCTATGCTATTTTAAATACCCCATACTATATGTAGGATATAGAAGTTGTGATATATTGCTGAGGGGGGCAGGGGAAGGGAAGAGGAAAGCAAGTCTTCAGCCACCAGCTATGTCTATGTCTCATCCAGAAAGTATAGCCAGAGATGTTTTGACAAATTTACAAAATCCACCCAGACAGAAATTTTACCCCTGAAAAAGAGGACATATCCTGGAAAAGGAGGACACATGGCAACCCTAAATCACAACCCACTGGTGAATCTTGATTCATACTAGTTAAAGATCAGTACCCCACCTTGATATAGTGAGCATCCATGGGTAACACAGCAGGGTTGCTGATCAGCCAGGAAGCATGTTTTCTAGGCAGGCTTTTGACTCAGTAACATTATTACTGGGGTCTCTCCAATGGCCCCACCCACCTCTGTTGCACGCTGTAGTAGAATCAGTTCATACAGGTCCCCAGCATGTGGGCTATACATACATGGACACCAATCAGTCACATAACAAGAATGTTCTGCCACATCTAAAAGGGGCAGACATACAAAATGGTGTGGTGCAGGGGTTAAGAGGGGTAGACTCGTAATCTGGTGAACCGGGTTCGCGTCTCCTATCCTCCACATGCAGCTGCTGGGTGACCTTGGGCTAGTCACACTTCTTTGAAGTCTCTCAGCCCCACTCACCTCACAGAGTGTTTGTTGTGGGGGAGGAAGCGAAAGGAGAATGTTAGCCGCTTTGAGACTCCTTTGGATAGTGATAAAGCGGGATATCAAATCCAAACTCCTCCTCTTCTTCTTCTTCTTCTTCTTCTTCTTCTTCTTCTTCTTCTTCTTCTTCTTCTTCTTCTTCATATGCTGTCCCTTCTCATGTAGAGTAGATTTTTGGGGGAGATATTTACTGAAACTTTCCATAGGCACTATAGTTGGGTTTTTTTTTAAAGTAAAGGACTCCTGGACTGTTAAGTCCAGTGAAAGGTGACTCAGGCCGAGGGAGCCGGCGTTTGTCCATAGACAGCTTTCTGGGTCATGTGGCCAGCAGGACTAAACCACTTCTGGTGTAGTGGGGGTACAGTGACAGAAACCAGTATGCATGGAAACGCCGTTTACCTTCCCGCTGCAGTGGTACCTATTTATCTAGTTGCACTGGCCTGCTTTCGAACTACTAGGTCGGTAGGAGCTGGGAGAAAGCAATGGGAGCTCACCCCATCACAGGGATTCGAACTGCCAACCTTCCAGTCGGGAAGCCCAAGAGGCTTAGTGGTTTAGACCACAGCACCACCTGCGTTCCCAAGGCAGTATAGGATGTACTGGCGGGCGCACTTGTTGGAATTGGCTTGTTCTTGGACTGTTCATCCTTTATAATAGGCCAATGTGATCAGCATGGATTGTGGATGCGCTGCTAAAGAGAGCAGTTTATACAGAAAAGTCTTCATTTGGTTTTTTTTAAATATTCTATTTCTTGAGATCTTTGTTGACTCTAATAATAATAATGAGGTTATGGCATACAAAAATGGAACGCCCTCCCATCAGAGGTCAAGGGAATAAACAACTACCTGACATTCAGAAAATACCTGAAGGCAGCCCTGTTTAGGGAAGTTTTTAAACTGTGATATTTTAAATGTATTTTAATATTTGATGGAAGCCGCCCAGAGTGGCTGGGGAGACCCAGCCAGATGGGTGGGGTACAAATAAATTATTATTATTATTATTATTATTATTATTATTATTATTATTATTATTAAAATGCAATTGAAATAGGAAAAAACAACCCCACTAATTCTGTAACCCCCCACCCCACCAAAAAACAACACCCATACATCATATTACAGGAGAGCATATGTGATATTTATTGGGGTATCCTATCTACATAACAGGAGAGCAAATTTCCTGCATGCTTCAACCGAAGTGCTACCTTGGAAGCCTTTATTCCCTATGTTTAGGGAAGTTTTAAATGACTGATGTTTTAATGTATTTTTGATCTTTTGTTGGAAGCTGCCCAGAGTGGCTGGGGAAACCCAGCCAGATGGGTGGGGTAGAAATAAATGATGATGATGATGATGATGATGTATCGGCCACCAAATGGTAGGGAAAGATTTCCTACTTCAGGGAGTAGCTAGTGGGCTGCTTTCAAGAAGTTATTGAACTTCAGCTTCCCTGCTCCCAGGTCAGCCTACCCAATGGTCAGGGATGATGGAAGTTGTAGAGGGAGAAAGAAGTCTGACTCTTGGTTGTGTAGAGCCCAGGGGAGCAAATCGGAGACCAGTGGAAGCAGGAAGACTACTAGCTTTAAAATGCATGCCTTTGCAAAAAGCACTGCCTGTGTTTTGCTCTGTAGCTGGTACATCGAGTAGCAGAGCTCCAATCTACACATTCCTTAGACATCTCCGAATTCTCCCCCTCCTCCAATTTTTCCTTTAGGGCCCTCCCAGCTGCTCTGTTTAAGTTCTCCCGACATCCCACCCATCCCAAGTCTCATTCGCAGCTGAATTAACTAGGAGTTTGCTGTTTCAACTTATGCCCTTCCTTCCCCCTTCCCCCCTGCATCTCTTACAGTTCCGTAGACTAAGCACCAAACATGGCATCCCCAGTTTTACATCTTTGGAGAATTTCTCTTGACATTTCTTTTTGTGTTTGTGCGTGTGTGTGTGTGTGCGCGCGCACCAGAGATTGCTGTTCTCGACTCCAAAGGCCTCAAATTAAAAATTACCGCTGTGTAATAAACAGCCTAACGAAGCCGGGTTGTCAGTTTTCATTTGCAGAAATGAAGGGCGCAAATGAAACATTTAACTACGTGCGACCAGGAGAGCTTTTGCTCTGTTGCGAGGGAAGCAGATTGGAAAACCTGCTACGTGGCATTGTGCCTGACATTATAATGCTTCCATCGTCTCAATTTGTGGGGCTGGCATTCAAGCGCAAGGCTGCTGAGGCACAATAACACGCAGTCTTCTGGCGCGCACAGAGCTTCCAATTTTTTGCAATGAAGAAGCCTGCTTTTGATGAGAAGAGGACAAGGATTGGCTAAACTGTCAGATTTGGTTTCTCATTCTTACCCCCACCCCCCCATCCTCAAGTTCATTTCTCCACATTTCCACATCAGTTTGTGAATCTCTCTCTTTCTTTCAAAGTCCTAATGAAGATTCATGAAGACCTTAGGGCTAATTTCTCGTAACAGACACATACAGTGGTGCCCCGCTAGACGAATGCCTCGCTAGACGAAAAGCTCGCTAGACGAAAGGCATTTGCTAGCGGAAGGCTGCCCCGCAAGACGAAAAAGTCAATGGGGCTGCCTCGCAAGACGATTTTTTTTTTGGCGCGAAAACCTCCGCGCTGCATTGCCACTTCGCTAGACGAAAAATTCGCTCTACGAAGACACTCGTAGAATGAATTATTTTCGTCTAGCGGGGCACCACTGTATTTGTATGCAGCTTTCACTAGCATACACATAGAAATTTCTTTCCAGTAGCACCGTAGAGAACAACTGAGTTTGTTCTTGGTATGAGCTTTCGTGTGCATGCACGAATTTGTTTAGGATCAGACTTTTACTTCTCCTAGATAGGCTGGCTTCTCAGGTTGACTCGCCCCATCTGCCCCTCACTTCCCTCTACAGCACATGCAGAAATAGCCTTCTTCACCATTGGGCCCACTATTGGTAACTAGACATCATCGTCATCATTTAGGTTGATAGGTAAAGGTAAAGGGACCCCTGACCGTTAGGTCCAGTCGTGTTCGACTCTGGGATTGCGGTGCTCATCTCACTTTACTGGCCGAGGGAGCCGGCGTACAGCTTCCGGGTCATGTGGCCAGCATGACTAAGCCGCTTCTGGCAAACCAGAGCAGCGCACGGAAACACCGTTTACCTTCCCGCTGGAGCAGTATCTATTTATCTACTTGCACTTTGACGTGCTTTGGAACTGCTAGGTTGGTAGGAGCTGGGACCGAGCAACGGGAGCTCACCCCGCCGCGGGGATTCGAACCGCCGACCTTCCGATCGGCAAGCCCAAGAGGCTCAGTGGTTTAACCCACAGCGCCACCTGCGTCCCTACATTTAAACCAACCTAAATGTCCCAATGAGAGTTCTACAGAAACTAGCCCCCCCCAGAAGCCTCTGTACCTTTAAGAGCTGCACAGAAGAGAGCAGAAAACCCCACCAGGTGCAACTTCTCCTGTCAATGCAGCCCTGTGAGGAGCAAAAGCCACACCTGTCCATCCTTCGCCTTCCTCAGCAGCTGTTAAAGTAACAGGGGACCTTTCAGGGTTTAAATTCTGGCAGGCTGAGCAACCACCCTGTCTGGATTCTGTTCTGTAACTGGCAGCAGGTCTTTAGATACAGGCTGGCTCAGCTGTCCTACACTGAGCCCGTTTTAACTACCACAAGATGATGCCTTGTTACCAAGGGGACACAGGGCTCCGTGTTTCAGTAGGACCAAGATAAGGCCGGAAGTATCCCTTCATAAAAGCGTCCTAATCTTCTGGCAAGAGACTTTAGCCTGAACTTTTGACAGTTCCGCCTTTCCCCTTTCCTCCTTTTCAAAAAGTTGCAGCTGGGTCGCCTTTCCTTAAATACCCTCCTGTGTTCACACAACAACACCCACTCTCTTTTTAAAACTTGCTTTCCTTTCACCGAGACTTCTAATTAGGGTTGCTTTGCTAATGAATGAATGAAGGAATTCATTTAGCTCTTCCAAAAGACTTCGCCTTTCACCTGGCCTGTCAAGAGTCTCTTTCTGACAAGTCTGTATCTTAGACCTTTTATGTTAGTTCCTTAGCTTGCAAGGGGTTTGTCTTGCTGATATTTATTACCTCTCTTTTTACTGGTGAATAAACCTATTTTGGAAGCAAATTACCTTTGGTTATGGCCTTAGGGAGTTTGCAAACAAAAATAACTGCAGGGCCTCAAGCAATGTTAGGGCCAAGCTAGATGAAACGTGGTGGTGGGGAGAGCCAGGGTCAGGCCACTTTTACTTTCTTTTGCTGGTGGAATTCTACTGCAAATCAGCAAATTTAGGCTGCACAATTAAAGCGGATTCGAGATCCTTGCACAGCAGACCCGATTCCAAAAAGGAAAAAAAAAGAAAAGAAAAGAAAAGCCCTCTGACTGTTTGCAGGAAGGAAAGTGACAGGAAAATGCACTGGAAACTGTGGGATCACAATTGCTAGATGCAATATGGTACAGGTGAAACTCAAAAAATTAGAATATCGTGGAAAGGTTCATTTCTTTCAGTAATTCTACTTAAAAGGTGAAACTAATATATGAGATAGACTCATGACATGCAAAGTGAGATATGTCAAGCCTTTATTTGTAATTATTGTGATGATTATGGCATACAGCTGATGAGAACCCCAAATTAACAATCTCAACTTTGGGGTTTTCATCAGCTGTGCGCCATAATCATCACAATTATAACAAGCAAAGGCTTGACATATCTCACTTTGCATGTCATGAGTCTATCTCATATATTAAACTCCAGTAGCTAATGAAAACAATTGCTTACATAAATGGACTTTCCCACGATATTCTAATTTTTCGAGTTTCACCTGTATAACCTTCCAGAAAACCAATCAGAATGGATGCTCAACAAAGAATGGGCATCATATTACCTTCCAGGCAAACTTTATTGCAAGCAAATCAGGACCAATGTGCAATAAATAGGCTGCCGGGAAGCAACCTCAGTCTCCTGACTCTGTTTCTCCCTCCCCCCCATCTCAATATATATAATGATAACCAGCCTTAAGGATTATCCACAATTCCTCTTCTCCTGCTGCTTTCTCCTTTTTAGCACTCTTTACTGCTCAGTTAGAGCAAGCAGGCAATTTGGAGTTTCCCTGGACTGCCATTTGTTCCAATCTGTTGCTAAAGAGTGGGTTTTCCCTTGGAAAGAAGTGGGGCAAGGGGGAAACCACTTTGACCCATGCCCAGAAAGTATGGGTCAAGTGGAAGACTGCTTGGACCTGTGGCATCTAGGCACAGCACGATCATAAGTGTGGATGAGCCCTTAGAGGCTGTAATTGGGAGCGGAGGAATGGCAAGAAGGGAGGTGCTGCGGAACACATTCTCTCTTCCTGCTCAAAATATTCACCCCTCTGCTTTTTGGTCCCCGGGGGTTTGGGGTGTGTGTAAGATACAGGGTCCTTTAATTTTATTTCTCCTTCAACAATCAAAACTAAATAGTATTGTAGTTGTGCAATCCCTTCATTGTACTGCTTTCCTTTAAATCAATATATATTTAAGTGTGTGAATTCATGCAAACGCTTAAAAACAACAACAACTGGCAAGGGCTATTAAGTTCATGGGGCAGGTAAGCAGAGGAAGAATGGACACCAGTATCAAAGTGAGGCAAGTTTAGTCTGGGTTGAGGAGGAGCCTTATTGACAGTGCAATAACCCACACGGTAATTCAGAGGCCAGCCCTTTGGAGTTCGGTGGGACTTGGTCCCAGGTCAATGCGCTGGGCATTGCAACTTCCTCTCTGGACTGTTGAAAAGTTCAAGCCAGAGTGACAATGGAGCGTTTATTGTGTGAGAGCATAACCAATTGCCTGTTGAATCAGACCAAGTCCTCCTAGTCCAGCATTGTATTTTGAAAACAACCAGTGAGACATCTCTGGAACCTCAAAGCTTCCCCACTTCTGTTTCATAGTTACTGGTAGACCCATCTTTTCCCTGCATCATTAAATTTTATTGCATTTTTTTTAAAAAAAACAACACCAGTGTATTTCACTTCTTTGAGCACCATTTGGTGGAAGAATGGGATACAAACTCAACAAGCAAATGCTTCAATGAATGTCTTCTTTCTGGGGAAACCCCTGCCCCCATTGTCAGCTGGTGTCCGTCACCCCAGCTCCTGGTAATGAATGCATAGCAGGACCAGGGTGCTTGTAACTCAGACCTCACCTTGGTGTGCCTGCTGTGGAGGCCTTTGGCTGTCTCGCAACTGCTGATCTTTTCTCCACGGGTCCACCTTTGACTCAGCAGTTTGCCTCGGAACTCATTTTCTAAGGATTTAAGAGAAAGAGAAGCATCAGCAATGAAGGCAGCTTCGGAAGGTCTCTGGCACCACCTCAGTGATGCTTCCTCCGGGAGACTTAGTTCAGAGGATGGTCAATGGAGGTTTCCTCTGCTCATCAGAGTTCACATTGGTGGGGTGAAGGTAGGGACAGTGTAGCATGAGGACATAGGACCAGGGTAGCATAGGACGCTATACCAAGTGACAATATTGATCCTTATAGCTCAGTACAGTCATACCTCGGGTTACGATAGCTGCGGCTTGCGTTCGGCACGGGTTACGGATGTGCCGAACCTGGAAGTACTGGAACGGGTTACTTCTAGGATTGGCGTGTTGCGCATGTGCAGAAGTGCTAAATCACAGTTCGCGCATGCGCAGAAGTGCCGAATCGTGTCGCGCACATGCGCAGATTCGACGCTTCATGTTATGTGTTGCTCATGTTGCGAATGGGGCTCTGGAACAGATCCTGTTCGCAACCAGAGGTACCACTGTATTATCTAATCCAAGGGGCGGCAAGGTTTACCTCACCTGGGCCAGTTCACTCCAGCGGAGATCCCTCCGTGGGCCAGATTGCGCACGCCCACGATTTCCGGTGTCTGTGCAGATGCGATTTCTGGCGTCTGTGCATGCGCAGATGCAATTTCTGGCACAGTGGAAGCGAGTCCTTGTGCTGCACTGGGCTGATTTAGTGCAGCACGTGAGGACTCGCCAAGCGGGCAGCTCAGTTCAGGGGCGGCTCATGGGCTGGTTAATTGACCCCCATGGGCCGCTTGTGGCCCATGGGCCTTAGGTTGCCAACCCCTGAATCTAACTGGGAGTGGCTCTCCATTGATCCAGGTGGGGGGGGGGGCAATACCAGCTCTACCTGCAGATGCCAGAGGTGTGCACTGACTGCAAAGGAAGCAAGATGTCTTTCCCTGAAGGTTTTACAGGTACAAGCAGTCTGGAATCGCATATAACAGCCCTGATACCATCATTTACACAAATCATGACAAATGCACAATAAAAAAGGATAGCTGGAGGGACCCTAAGCTGTGAAGAGGGCTTAGGGGCATCATGATTCACAGGGACATCCCTGCAACTTGCTTTGCCCTGATTGTGGCAACTCAGAAAGGAACAACTGCAACAACCTTCAAGGTATTAATTTGTCCTCCCAATGTGCAGATTTATAGCAAGACATATTAAATGTTGACAAAGAGGTCAGGAGCAAAGGGAGGCAACTGCCCTTCACTGCCAGGCAGAGGACTATTCTCAACAGGGAAGGATGTAGCTACCTTGAGAACACGGAATGACAAAATTCAGCTTCCCTATTAAGTCAAGGCTACAGAGTACAGAAAGTCCCAAGGATTCTACAGGGCTGATAAACACACACACCACTTGATATTTCATTCACACAATGGTTTGATTCACATGTGCTTGATTTCTCTCTCACTGGCAGCTAATTACACCCACTGAAAAGCACATTTTTGGGAGGACATGCAAAAGTTCTGGGATAACTGCAGGGAAGCCATCACTTGGTTGCTCACCAGCTGACAGACAGGGATTTGTCAATCATCTTGGTGCACTCAGTGATTCCCAGAGAATGTGTGAACTGAGCCCATTGAAAGAAAGCTTCTGTGTGTAAGGCACCCCTTGAAGTTGCAAACGTTGTGTGTTGATTATGCATGTCTGAACTCCTTTGACTGGAGTTCTGCCCTGCAGCTGAACCTTGCTAAACAATCTCCTCTTCTTCTTTTTTTGCAGACATCCAGAAATTTAGTTCATTCTCCATTGGTTAATGAGAACAGAAATCTCATTTGGAAATTAACAAAGGAGAGAGAGAATTTTGGTGACATTCTCATGGCGTGGGGTGTAGGGCTTGGCTGACTTAGAGGTGGTGGAGGGCAGCTTGTGAGTGCCTTTTCTTTCATGGTGGACACCTTGTTACCAGTGGCCTGCACTCTGCAGCCTCCCTGGGTGTCCACACTTCAGTGCAAGCCCAGGGTAATACACTGCAAGGTTAACTCTGCCCATGGGAAGGATATCAGGATACCACCAACCAGGAAAGCTACAGAGTGCTAGGGAAATATTTGTGGGAAAGAAAGAAATGCATACCCTGTCCAGCTTACAGGGCTAAGGGAAGCACCAAACCTCGCACCCATAAAAATTCCAAAGAAATACTGAAGCGAGAACGGGGCTGAAAAATGGAAGGACCATAGTTCAGAGGTTGAGCAGTTGCTTTGCATGCAAAAGGTCCCAGGTTCAATCCCCGGCATCTCCAGGAAGGGCTGGGAAAGATTCCTGCCCAAAACCGTAGAGAGTTGCTGCCAGCCAGTGTGGGTAACACTGACTCAGACAGACCAATGAGTCTGATTCCAAACCAGGCAGCTTCCGATCTTCCTATGCAAGCTTATTTGGTAGTGGAATAAAACTCGTGAGAAATTGGGAGGCCCAGTTTCGGCGCAGCACTGCTTATCTCCTTGTCCTCCAGGAACCTTTCTGCATGCAAAACATGTACTCCAGGACTGAGCTACAGGTTGGAAAGGTGAGCAGGATCAAGTCCATGGAGAGATTTGAAGGTAAGGATGAGAAATTTCAGATTGTGTCACGGAGCAGGCTGGAAGTCCGTTGGGATGGTGATGGGTTATTATTATTATTATTATTATTATTATTATTATTATTCAGAAGCGATATTCAAATATTAAAATACAATTTGTTTAAAGGAACGGAGAAAAGGGGAAAAGAAGGGAAATGGGCCCCCATTAGGATAGCTATGCCATTAGTTTTCAGCAACGAATCCGTCCCCCCCCCCGTCCCCCGCTTGGCATCATTTTTATCCCAGTCAGATATTACATCATATTTACTGAGGGAGTGAGCATCGTGTATCTCTATTACACAGCTGTTAAACCTCAATTAATAGGTTTTAATGATTAGCCATTAGTGGTGCAATACACAGTTTAACATTCTGTGTTAGGGTTTAAATTAAATGCACGCTTCAAGAGCTGAATTTTCCAGGCATCGTTCACTGCTTTGCTTAAGTAAATAATATTCACATGGGATGGAAGAAACTATAGATGCGGGGCTTTTTTCCGAAGGAGAGGAGAAAAGGATTAAACAAACAAAGGGCAATTAAGCAAGGCAGCTTTCCACTACAAGGGGAAGGAAGCCCACACACATGCAGAAGAGATACCCTACGAAATATGTGGAAAAAGATGTCAATTATATATGCATCAAAGGGTAACAATATCACATCATCATCATCATCAGTGTATTATCCCCCATAGTACTATTCACATGAGACTAAAATGCCCCCCCCCGTCGAATCTTCAAGAGATTGTGCAACGTAGTGTCTGACAATGCAACGCCCATGCATATCGAATCAAAAGTAAGTCTCACCGAGTTTAATAAGAACATAGGAAGAGCTTGCTGGATCAGGCCAATGACTAATCTAGTTCAGCATCCTGTCGCACAGTGGCCAACCAGATGACCATGGGAGACCAGCGAGAACATGAGCACAAGCATTGCCACCTCCGACAGTGGAGGTAGAGAAAAACCATCGTGGCGAGCAACCATTGATAGCCCTCTCCTCCTCCATGAATTTGCCCAATCCTCTTTTAGAGCCATCAAAACCGGTGCCATCGCTGCCTCCTGTGAGGGGGAGTTCCATAGGCTGGCAATGCGCTGCATGAATAAGTGCTTTCGGTCTGAATTTGCTACCAAGGAGTGTGGTGGAGTCTCCTTCTTTGGAGGTCTTTAAGCAGAGGCTTGACAGCCATCTGTCAGGAATGCTTTGATGGTGTTTCCTGCTTGGCAGGGGGTTGGACTGGATGGCCCTTGTGGTCTCTTCCAACTCTAGGATTCTATGTATTTGCCCCAGACTGAGTGTCAAACATTTAAGCCAAGGGGATCTGTTTAGAGCTATCCAAGGTCCTGAAACCGACCATTCTGAAAAACCTCCCAGGAGCACATACATTTAGCACACTCTTATACCACTTTTATTTGGGACACGGGTGGTGCTGTGGTCTAAACCACAGAGCCTAGGGCTTGCCGATCAGAAGGTCAGCAGTTCAAATCCCCGTGACATTGTTCGGTCCCAGCTCCTGCCCACCTAGCAGTTCGAAAGCACGTCAAAGTGCAAGTAGATAAACAGGTACCGCTCCAGCGGGAAGGTAAACGGCGTTTCCGTGCGCTGCTCTGGTTTGCCAGAAGTGGCTTAGTCATGCTTGCCACATGACCCGGAAGCTGTCTGCAGACAAACGCCGGCTCCCTCGGCCTATAGAGCAAGATGAGCGTGCAACCCCAGAGTCGTCTGCGACTGGACCTAACAGTCAGGGGTACCTTTACCTTTACCTTTATACCACTTTTAACAGTCATGGATGATGCTGGGAACTGTAGTGTGTGTGTGTGTGTGTGTGTGTGTGTGTGTGTGTGTGTGTCTGTGTGTGTGTGTGTTTTAAGGGTGCTGACCTCACAGAGCTACAGTGTGCTCAGCAAACTACAGTTCCCAGAATTCTCCATGGCTATTAAAGTGGTATAAGAGTGTTTTAAATGTACGATATAAGAGTCCCATAGCTTGTACAAAGTAAACAGTAGGAATGCACCCCCGATCCTGTGTTTGTGGTGCATAGGGACAAATTACCCCTTTCCCCTTGTGCCAGAAAAGATTTCTATGGGTGTGATTCCCCCCCCCTCCATTGCAAGGTAAGGTGAAGGGAGACCAGAGATTTCAATGGGAGGAAGTCATAACCAGGTCAAAAGACCTGAAGTATACAAGGTTAAATAGCAAAAGCAGTGCATTTTATGAATATTTATTGTGGTTACTGTTGCACCTGGCCATTATTATTATTATTTATTGAATTTACCGCATTGGCCTGAATATAAGCCTCACTCCCCCCACCCCCCAATTCCAATAGTGAAAAGTTAAAGTGCAGCTTAAAATCACGACCTTACAAAAATTGGCTTATTGCTGCTGAAACAGACATACAGTAAAATGGAACAGTTGTGAGAGGCTGAGGAATTTTAAGGGAGTGGTTTATATTCGGGTATTGTCTCTGCCCCCCCCCCCCGAATTTTAAAGGTGCAGCTTATGTTCAGGTGAGGCTTATATTGGGGCCAATACGGTATATACCGCTCTATACGCGGAGGTCTCAGGCAACTACCAGAAGTACCAGGCAATAGTATGTCCACTGCAGTTCCACAAGTATTTTAATATTTGATGGAAGCCACCCAGAGTGGCTGGGGAGACCCAGCCAGATGGGCGGGGTACAAATAAATTATTATTATTATTATTATTATTATTATTATCATCATCATCATCATCATCATCATCATCATCACAAGGATCCAATAGAACTGCAAAGTGTGCTACTGTGCTCTCGGCTTTCCTTTCTTTCTTTCTTTCTTTCTTTCTTTCTTTCTTTCACAGATTTCTAGCTCTTACGCCTCTGAAGATATGCTTCAATGTGTGTGGGCCACTGGCAGAGAGCGATGTCTGAATCTGATTTCCAGTGACAGGAGATAGTGAGTTCAGTGCCCTTCTGTGCCTAGGAAAACCCAGAATAAATATGCAAACTGTGTGTATGCATAATTTACACAGGCACAGTTTACCTTTATTTTTAAAATAGGAAATAAATGCAGCTCCGGCTATCGGCGCAAAACACACGAGAGACTATTCCCCTCCTTGTGTGGTTTTTTCCAACACTCAAATCACCCCCTTTGACAACACAGGGCAAGTGTTTTCTGAAATTTGCTTCTCACTCCTAATCAAAAGAGGGTGGGGGGGGGGAGTGTGTGGGTTGGTGGGGGGAGAAGCTGCTGATTCAGGAGGGTCAGATCTTGTGCCGGTTTCGCTGTAGAACGGATGTTCCCAGCTCAGCAGAAACATGCCTCCGAGGTGTTTTCCGCTGACAGCTGAGCGTAATCTGGTTCAAATCTGCTGGCACGGGGCAAAGGAGAGGGAGGGTGGCTGGAAAGACAAGTGCAAGGTCTTCCACCAGGGCGGTGTGTGTGTGTGTGTGTGTGTGTGTGTGTGTGTGTGTGTGGAGAGAGCCCATTTCATTGCTCTCCGCTGCTCTTTTAACATCAGCTGTGGCTTCCCACTGGGTTCTGCAAGGCTACAAGCTCGCCTTTGGTGGAATAATACTGCAAACATGTTCATTTGGATATTTTTCTAGGAGGCAACAAGTTTATTCCAGTTGGCTGACATTTAAAAAGGAAGCAGGGGGGGAGGGTGTTCAATAGGGGTGTTTGAGCAATTTGCTGGCTACAAATTCTGAAACGGGCTGAGCTGAGCCACACCATCCAGACTAATGTGCAAATTGGAACCTCCTTATCTGCTAGCTCTCATACCTCTCCAATCTTCCAGCAGGCCTCTCAGCTATAACCCCCCCCCCCACTCTTGTAGTAGCTATCAATGGCTACTGGCTAAATGTCTATGTTCTACTTTAACTGTTGGAGGCAGCATGTCTTGTGATG
Organism: Lacerta agilis; assembly: GCF_009819535.1. Classification (NCBI taxonomy): domain Eukaryota; kingdom Metazoa; phylum Chordata; class Lepidosauria; order Squamata; family Lacertidae; genus Lacerta; species Lacerta agilis. The sequence continues at coordinate 88,478,207 of NC_046317.1, forward strand.
CCAGTTGTTGGAAACAGCAGGCAGGGAGATTGTTCCTGTGCTTGGGTCTTGCTTATGGGCTTCCCACAAGCATTTGGTTGGCCACTGTGAGAACAGGATGCTGGACTAGTTGGGTCATTGGCCTGATCCAGTAGCCTTTTCCTATCGTCTTATCTTGCCAGTTCTACTGTGAGTCTGCAGGCAGCGACTGTCTCACGTCTTTCTACAAGAATATATATGACTGCTAAGCTCACACAGAAACCTTTAGTGAGGTACATTGTTGAAAGGTTTTGAAAGTCCAAGTACACCATGTCAGCTGGATCACTTCTACCTATATGCTTGTTGACAATCTCAAATAACTCCAATAATAATAATAATAATAATAATAATAATAATAATAATAATAATTTATTATTATTTGTACCCCGCCCATCTGGCTGGGTCTCCCCAGCCACTCTGGGCGGCTTCCACCAAACATTAAAATACATTTAAAATATCACAGTTTAAAAACTTCCCTAAACAGGGCTGCCTTCAGGTATTTTCTGAATGTCAGATAGTTGTTTATTCCCTTGACTTCTGATGGGAGGGCGTTCCACAGGGCGGGCGCCACTACTGAGAAGGCCCTCTGCCTGGTTCCCTGTAGTTTTGCTTCTCGCAGTGAGGGAACCGACAGAAGGCCCTCAGCGCTGGATCTCAGTGTCCGGGCTGAACGATGGGGGTGGAGACGCTCCTTCGGGTATACAGGACCGAGGCCATTTAGGGCTTTAAAGGTCAGCACCAACACTTTGAATTGTGCTCGGAAACGTACTGGGAGCCAATGTAGATCTCTCAGGACCGGTGTTATGTGGTCCCGGCGGCCACTCCCAGTCACCAGTCTAGCTGCCGCATTCTGGATTAATTGCAGTTTCCGGGTCACCTTCAAAGGTAGCCCCACATAGAGCGCATTGCAGTAGTCCAAGCGGGAGATAACCAGAGCATGTACCACTCTGGCAAGACAGTCTGCGGGCAGGTAGGGTCTCAGCCTGTGTACCAGATGGAGCTGGTAGACAGCCGCCCTGGACACAGAATTAAACTGTGCCTCCATGGACAGCTGTGAGTCCAAAATGACTCCTATGTCTATGAAAGAGGACTTGCCATTGCAGAAGCCATGCTGGCTTCGCTTCAGCAAGGCTTGTCCTTCTATATGTTTGGTTATTTTTATCCTTAACAATACTTTCCACTGGTTATTCCAGGGCAGACGTTAAGCTAACTGGCCCATAATTGCCAGGATCCCTTTTTAAATGTTACCTTGACTACTTTCCAGTTCTTAAGTATGGAAGCTGATATTAGGGACAAGGTACCTATTTTTGTTAGATGATGAGAAAAATTTGCATGTGAATTGTTTGAGGGCGCGTGGGTAGATGCCATCAGACTCTCTTCCAGCAAAAGTTAGCCCAGGCATTGGGATTTGCCCTATATCTTCCGCTGTTAAGATACACACACACACACACACACACACACACACACAAATGAAAATGCTCTTCACGGGCACTGTTGCTGCTGATGGTGAACGACAGACAATATAATAATAACAACAAAAATAAATTTAAATAAAGAACTAATAAAAATATGGGCGATTCGGAAATTCATTGCACACATCTCAAAACTACATGCACTGAGTATTTCCTGAAGCCTTGAGAGCTGACTTGCCACTTTCCATGCTGGGTTTTCACCAGTCTGTACAACTGTTAAGGGTTACCTGATCCCCAAGTTCACTGCGTCCCTGCATCTCCTCTACAGCCCCCTCTGCTCCTCATTGGGCAGCTTTGGATCTAGGATGCGAAAGTAAAGGACTACCAGGGTGCAGTTCAGCAGTTGTTGGTTTTTTTCCAGCATTGGCAAGGTTGCGAAAAATAATAATAGTAATAATACCATAAGAAAGCCTCAGCCAGAGCAACTGCCTGAAACATGCCATTTGCATTTTTAAGGAAATACTTCTTTGAGACAGCCTGGGTGAAAGGTCGGCATTTGCATATAAATGGAAAAGAAAGTGTATGAAGCTGGAAGTTGCATCTATATCATTTTCTCAGCGGTGAGCTGCTGTTTTGGAGATTAAGGGACACGCTTTGCATCTTTGCCTTTTATTGAAGACAGAAGGTGGTATGAGAGTCAAATTGGGATGAAATAACAAGGCGAGCGAAGCAACAGCCCATCATTCCTTCCCCCCACCACCCCGATGCGCATAAATGTACCAGAGGGCCAATTCACACTTGACTTTTTAAAACTTGGCTATGAAAAGCACCCGAGTTTAAGTGGCAAAAGACAGGGATGGCGACCGTGGCACCATCAGCTGCGGAAGGCGCATGCGGGCGTCAATATACTTCTGCTGTCACTGCATTTCATTTAAAAGAGGAGACTAAAACGAAAACAAACCTGCAGTTCCATAGGTTTTGTTTTACCAGGAAACTCTGGCCATTTTGCAAAAGTAGCATAGGCTGTGTACACTGTATACTGTAGCATACCCCTCATTGAACTACAGTTCACAGCACCATTAACAAACTACAGCTCCCAGGATTCTTGGGGTGGGGAAATGGCCTTTCAACGTGCTTCCAATGCACAATGTGTATAAGTAAAAAGCAAAGCCAAGGACCCCTGGATGGTTAAGTCTAATTTCTTTTTAAAAGTACCTGTGCTTGCTCAGCAACCACTATGGCATCATGTGGCAAAGAATTATATACATTAACTCTTGTGTTTCGTGAGCAAGCAGTTCCTTATTGCTATCCTGAAAAAACAGCCAGTTTTCCACGAAGACTTCTAGTAAAGGTAAAAGTAAAGGACCCCTGGACAGTTAAGTCCAGTCAAAGGTGACTATGAAGTTTCAGCACTCATCTCGCTTTCAGGCCGAGGGAGCTGGCGTTTGTCCACAGACAGCTTTCCAGGTCATGTGACCAGCATGACTAAACCGCTTCTGGCGCAACGGGACACTGTGCTGGAAACCAGAGTGCACGGAAATGCCGTTTAACTTCCCGCCGCAGCGGTACCTATTTATCTACTTGTACTGGTGTGCTTTCGAACTGCAAAGTTGGCAGGACAGAGCAAAGTTGGCAGGACTCCACCATGAGGATTCGAACCGCCAACCTTCTGATCGGCAAGCCTAAGAAGCTCAGTGGCTTAGACCACAGCGCACCTGCGTCCCATACAATGTGCATGCTACCATAGGAATCAGGGTTTCAGGTAGGAGTCTCTCCCAGACTCCCTGGAGATGGCGAAGACCTTCTGCATGCATATCAAATGCTTCCTACCATGGAGCTATCCAGCCTTTCCTGCACAAACTTATGGGTCGGCACAGAATGGGCAGCTTTGATTACTTGCCCTTTCCCGTGAGCACATAGCTCGCAAAGTCTTCTAGAGGAATTGCCTCATGTGCTTGCCCCCAGCAACGCTGTGAAGTAGAAGGTCATTAATTTCAATAACAAGCTGGAAGCAAACCTATGAGGAATTGCAAGGGAAAGCGAGGCCAAAGGGATACAGAAAGTCCTTTGTCTCTCTCTCTTCCCCCCCCCCCACCATCCCTGTTCTCTCCCCCAGCTCTGTGAAGGAACAGGATATAGTACTTCTGAGCAAAAATGCAGAGGCCTGCAGCCCAGACCAATGGGGTTTACTGCATGGATCTCTCTGCATCTTGCCACGTCTGTCATTAAAACTTAGAACAAGGCGGCAGCTAAGGAGCTAGCTTGCTAATGGGATTTGTTGACATGGGATGAGATGACTAAGAGGGATCCTTTGGCAGTGCCAGCTTGTCGTCCTAATATTAAGTCCGCCCTTCCTCCTGTCATATGAGAAGTGAAAACTTGACACAAAATGTGTGTCACGCCGAGCCGAAGAGACAGAAGCAATAAGGCGTAATGAGGAGGCGAAATCACTCTGAAATAAGGGGGGGGGGGAGACCCCCTGGGGTGGTTTAACACTTCCTGGTGCCCTCTGACAATGCTCTTTCCCAGATGGCAGGAATGCGCATGCACACACGCCAGCAGAACAAAGTACATGCATGTAAGCACATGGGGTGGAATACAGCGCCGTGCTCTGTTGATGGCTCCTCCATGCATGAATTTCTGCTTGCCAGATGGGACAATCTCCCCTCCCCTTCAATGCCGTTCTGGGGGTTCTACTGATCCTGACCCCCAGATCCCAAGTTTGCTTTAAAGAAAAAGTGGGTGTTTTTCAGGTTGCTCACTGGGACAAGACAGTTTGAGCATATTACACAGATCCTGCCCCGACTCCATTGGCTACCAATTAATTTCATTCTATGGCCTTATAAGATTGTCCATGGGAGGTGGGTTATTGGCTTGTTTTGCTTTTGTTCTATTATGTCTTTTGTGTTTTCATTTTGTATTTTCATGTTGTGAAACACCCTGTGATCTTCAGATGAAGGGTGGTATACAAATTAATAAAATAATAATAATAATAATAATAATAATAATAATAATAGTAATAGTATTTGTAGAAGCCAAGATAGAAGGCAAAACAAGCAAGCACTTTTATCCTCAAAGCCTTTGGATGCCAGACCAAAACTCTTTTATTTCAGCTGGTCTTTGTGATTTGGCCAGCTCCTAAAATTCTACTGCTCAATATTATTAAACCGAACTACCTGCTTCTGTTATTTGGCTTTGTTTTTCTTCTACTGCATGCCTGTTTGTTTGTTTTTTAAATTGACATGTTACTCCTTGCCTTGTCTGTCTCACTGCGAGTTTGAAAGGTGCAATGTAAATATTTCAAAAAGAGAAAATGAAACAAAATAAAAGACTGAATTGCCACCAGATTTTCGGTTTCTGGGTATGATTAAGGAACGATCTGACAAGAGCAAGCCTAAGTACATGTAACTGAATATAGGAATGACATCCAAAGTGGCCTTGTTGCCAAGTCAGAACTTTTGTCTGACCGGCTTTTCATGGTTTCAGGTGGAAATCCTTCCCCACCCTAACTGGAGATGGCGGGGGTTGAACATGGGAGCTTTTGCACCCAAAGCAGATGTTCTACCATTGAGCTGTGGTCCTTGCCCCCTGATCTTGACTGAACCCAAGTTCTTAGTCTTGCTTCCCTGTTTATCCTTCCCTCCTGCCTCCCTCTGCTGTCTCCCTTGTGCTGAGGATTAGACTGAAGAAGAGAAGAAGAGTTTGGATTTGATATCCCGCTTTATCACTACCCGAAGGAGTCTCAAAGCGGCTCACATTCTACTTTCCCTTCCTCCCCCACAACAAACACTCTGTGAGGTGAGTGGGGCTGAGAGACTTCAAAGAAGTGTGACTGGCCCAAGGTCACCCAGCAGCTGCATTTGGAGGAGCGGGGATGCGAACCCAGTTCACCAGATTACGAGTCTACCACTCTTAACCACTACACCACACTGGCTCTCAGCAGACTGGAACTTCTTGGGGGCAGGAACCTGTCCTTTTGTTGTCATGCCATAAAGCACCATGCACATAGACGGAGCTGATTAAATAAATGAGTAATCACCTGCCCTCGTCTTTTACAAAGAACCTCTTGTCCATCTTCTTTATTTCCTGAAGGCATCGGCATGACAGTCCCACAGGGACCTTCTGTAGCAAATACCGAAGTCCCCCAAAGTCATAAATGGAGGGGGCACCACAAAGGACTCCTAAAAGTTTGGATAGTAAAGATAATTTGGACAGTAAGATAATAAGCTAATGGCTGTGATTTATTTTTCATTTTTTATTTGGCAGAAGCTGGGAAGAGGAAGGCACGCCGTCACACGAATCACATGTTGCCTGCAGCATCCTGCTGGCAAAGTCAGAAGCATTCAGCATGCCTTTAGCTTGCTGTAGGGAGCCTCTCAGAAGAGGCTTAGAGAGATCCCATTTGGCCCTGAAAGGGAAGAGTTCAAATGACGGAAGAAACAAGGAAACAAAGCAATACCGGAATCTGGTTCCCTTTTAAAGAGAAACCATCAACTGTACCAAGCCAGGCTGAGTTGAGAACAGAGCATTTTGGAATTCATTTTAAAAAATAATTTTAATTATATTTTCCAATTAAACAAATGCGCTCCTTTTAAAACAGCCACAACACTTTTGGTGATGGTGGCAGCATTCAGAAGGCACTGAAAATCTTTGCGCGGTCACTTGTAGATTTGCGCAAGAACAACGCAGATGTTCGTTATGTGTACTACATCAGACAACAAAGAGTCTTCGAAAAGAGTATTTTTTTTAAAAAAAACTGCAAATTGTGTGTGTGTCCTTTTAAGCCAGATGTTTATATGCATGTCAGCACACAGCAAGTGGGTTGGAAAGAAAGTATTTTAATGTGGATGTACATGTGCATCCGCTCATGGCAACAGAGCTGGGAAAAAAAGCTCAGGGCATCTCTCCTTTCAAGTAATAAAATAAAATAAAAAGGAGCAGGTGTGAGGAGGGGGATGGGGGAGGTGGCCACAAAAGTGAAAGGTGGCAGAGATTTCACAACTCTTTTTCTCAGCAAGGAGGGCAAGTTTTGCATTGAAAACTTAGACTTCTTAATAGATTTGGTGCAGCCCTAGTCACAGGATTATTGAATTAAAAAACAAAAACAAAACAGCTTTGTCTGATGGCTGCCCATAGTGGCTTATCAAGTGATAAAGGCATGGAGGGTCTATAATGAACAGCTGAACCGGAGAGTCACCAAAGACTCCCTTTGACTCCCAAGCATGCTACCTCATGCATGCAGGAAATTTGGGGTCTCAAAATACTGAAAATGTCGGCTTATGTGCCCTTCCCCGCCCTAGCCCACCATAGGCTGAATGCGAGAATTTCCAAGGTTGCAAGAGTGAAATACTTCATGCTCTCATACAGCACCAGAACTCGCGGGTCAGCCAATGAAATGGATGAGCAGGACCTTACATATGAACACAAGAAGAGTCTGCTGGATCAGGCCAAAGACCCATCTAGCCAAGCATCCTTTTTCTTACAGTGGCCAACCAGGTGCCCATGAGGAGCCCACAAGCTGAGCACAATAGCAGTCTCCTCAAATGCACTTCTCAGCAGCTGGTATTCAGAGACACACTGCCTCTGACGGCGGAGAGAGAACCTAGCTCTCCTTCTCCTTCATGTGGCAAGTAGCCATTGATAGCCTGATATCCCACAAACTTGCCTCATCCTCTTTTTAAAGCCATCCAAGTTTGGTGGCCATCACTACCTCATTTGAGAGCATATCTCATTGATAACTATGAGCTGTGTGGAGAAATAATAATAATAATAATAATAATAATAATAATAATAATAATAATAATAAATTTATAATTTGTACCCCGCCCAACTGGCTGAGTTTCCCCAGCCACTCTGGGCAGCTCCCAATCGAGTGTTAAAAACAATACAGCATTAAATATTAAAAACTTCCCTAAACAGGGCTGCCTTCAGATGCCTTTTAAAAATAGGATAGCTGCTTATTTACTTGACCTCTGTTGGAAGGGCGTTCCACAGGGCGGGCGCCACTACCGAGAAGTCCCTCTATCTGGCTCCCTGTAACCTCACTTCTTGCAATGAGGGAACCGCCAGAAGGCCAGAAGGCGCTGGACCTCAGTGTCCGGGCTGAACGATGGGGGTGCAGACGCTCCTTCAGGTATACAGGACCGAGGCCGTTCAGGGCTTTAATGGTCAGTACCAACACTTTGAATTGTGCTCGGAAACGTACTGGAAAGTGTTTTATTTTCTCTGATCTGAATCTCCTAACTGTTCAGCTTCTTTGAATGTCCCTGGTTCTGGTATTATGACAGGTGGAGAATAACTTTCCCCTGTTCTCTTTTCTACACCATGCAAATTGTATGCACCTGTTTCATGTCTCCCTCTAAAATGAAGCTTCAGTACTAAGAGAGCATGAAGGGTGGTACCAGTGACCACCTTCTTTAAAGCATTAATTCTCCCCAGTTCACGAAGCACGGCACGCACACTAACTTGGCTATGTTTGGCGTCAGTGATGCCATCCCAAATAGCTCAGTCGGCAGAGCATGAGTCTCTTGATTTCAGGGTTGTGGGTTCGAGCCCCACCTTGGGCAAAAGATTCCTGCATTTCAGGGGGTTGGACTAGATGACTCTTGTGGTCCCTTCCAACTCTACAATTATTCTTTGCTCTCTAATTGGTTGGGATCCCTCCAGTAATGAGATCAGGGGTGGGGTGGGGAATGATATCTGAAGCAGCAGCAGGACACAAACAAAGGATATAAGGAACGCCAAACCCCCGGGGGAAAAATCGCAATGGCTTTTCAGGAACAGTTTTGGTTCCCTTGAAAGCACAATGCTCACTATGAAAATATTAAGGGGTGAACATTCGGCACAGCCCTACTGATATTCTTTTTGAGATGGGGGTGTCTAAAACTGAACAGAGTGTTCCAAATGTGTGTGGTGCATATATTTGTATAATGAGGGGTTTTTTGGGTGTTTTTTTTTTACGCTTGCTATTCTATGTTCAGTCACTTTCCTGGTAATTCTTGATGCTTAATCTGCCATTGAAATAGCTCGCAAATGGCATGTAGGTGTTATGCAGAAAAGAAAACCCCACCTCAATATTTTGACAAGAAAACTTAGCATGCCGTATGCGGGAGAATCAGAGGGGCTGGCAAACTGAGCGCAGCTATTCAATATAAAAATATCTCGCTTTTGAGGAATTTCTTGGCTCCCCCCGCCTAGCATCAAATCAAAAAGCCCCTCTTGGGTTACCTGCAGATTAAGCCAATGGTACTTTAGGATTTAAGTGCCATACATATGCAGCCACCTCCAGAGATATCTCATGTACCTTGTAATAACATTCACTGTGGGAGCGTTGTAATGTGGCCTCAGCAAAACTGTGTCTGCTGAATGCACCCGACTTTCCCCCTTAAGCTAGAAGAGAACACTTTCACTAAATAAAGGCACTGGGCTCCAGCAGGAGGAGACAATTCACTTTCATCTTGTCTTGCCACTGAGCTCAGCAAGCAGGTTTGATGGAATCCATGATAGGAGCTGCAACTTCACAAAGTTATTCTAGGGCATAATTTACCGGCTTCCTGGAACCTGGAATGTGGCTTGGGAGCATCAGGCAATGGCAGGCTTTGGGATTTCAAATTTCAGTGGCACCCTGTGCAGCACTAAAATTCAGCCCCTCCTGCCTCTCATCTTCCGTTCTAAGTCATTGTTGTGCAGTGCCCTCTCAGCTTGGCGCCCAGGGCAGACAACCCAGTTATGCTCCCCTAAATCTGCCTCTGTCTCAGGACCCCAGTAAGCTAAGTCAGGAACATGGAAAACTGCCCTATACTGAGTCAGACCATTGGTCAATCCAGCCCAATGACTGACAGTGGTTCTCTGTTGTTTTCAGGCAGGAGTCTCTTCTAGTTCCCCCTGGAGATGCTGGGAATTGAACCTGGGATCTTTTGCATGCAAAGCAGATGCTATACCGCTGAGCTAAGGTTCCTTCCCCGTGTCTGAGTCCTTTCATTCTGGATCAGTAGGATATACAAGAGGCCACACCCTCAAAGTGGATTTCCTGGAATTCCCCAGGAAGAGAAAACCACAATGTGAGCCTGCTATGGGGATGTGACTTTTGCTGATTTCATTGCAGTCCTGCATGGGAGGCCTGGACAGGTCCAAGAGATAATTCTCTGCTCCTCAGCAAACTATAATTCCCAAGGTCGTTTAGGGGAAGCCGTAAAGTGTTACAAAACTGCCATGTAGATAATACCAAAGTAACCTAACAGAGAAAGGTTGCCCAGAGCCTCATCTGCTTATTTGAGTGTGCAATGTCATCAAAGTACAGTGGCTGGTTGGAGGCTTGAAAGGATGAGGGGGGATAGCTTTAAACAGGGATGACCTCAGGAAGCATTGGCTCTCTGGAGATTTCCTGAGAAGTGATCACCATAGACAGTAAGGGGGAAATCTCTAAGTTGTCCTTAGCATCCTCTCTACATCACCGGAGTTAGAAGCCTCTGTCTCTATCTTTTTGCTTCCTTGCTCACTGAGTATTGGCCATCAAGCCCTTACAAATGTTCATAATATTCCAGGACTGCCCAGGTTTTGACTCCTGAGCGGGCGCAGTCCAACAGCCTTGCAAAGTGGCTTGCCAGAGAGTTAATAGTCTTTCTGTTTATGCTGACTTCCTGGAACAGGAAGGTTGCTGAGTGACTGGCAAGCCACAATTCGCAGCTGGAGGACTGGACTGAATAAATCATGGTGGTGATTTGACCTAGGGGTCAAATATTTTGTGAGCCTGAGCTGATGAGGTGGTGGCATTCTCATCATATTTACAGTCTCTGGACTGAAGAGCAATATCGACAACCCAATAGGCCCTCCAGAACTTAGAGCAGCCTTTCTCCACCTTGGGTCCCCAGATTTTGTTGGACTACAACTCCCATCATCCCTGACCACTAGTCTTGCTAGCTAGGGTTGATGGGAGTTGTAGGCCAAAAACATCTGGGGACCCAAGGTTGAGAACCACTGGCTTAGAGTCTCCAAGTGGGCTGTGAACGCCGCTTGCCTGAAACTATGGAAAGCCACTGCCAGTCAGTGTAGACAATGCTGAGGAAGAGTGGACCATTGTCTAACTCTGTAGAATGCACCTTCCACCAACTGGTAGGACAGCATAACTGAAGATAAGCCACAGTCATGTTTGGTCCAGCCGGGCCAAGGCAGTTCTGGTCAGGACCTTGGACAGAGCACTGTGAGAAAGCAGACTGGAGCATTCTCACACCAATGGAAAGTGGAACTGTTGCTCCAGCAAGGCGCCAAGGCTTTCTGGAGACTGATTGAAGTAATCCTGCTGTTCCCCCCACCCTCTGTGAGACGTTGTGCCCCCAAAAGGGCCACGGCCTTATTCTGCAGCGATTACCTGCTACAGTTGTGTGTGTGTGGTGCAGGGACTCACAGACATGGGTCTTCTGAATCTGAGGAGGATGTCAAAGCAATGTCCTCTGGCTTGGAATGGCTGTGGGCGGAGGGAAACTGATTCGTCAAAAGGTGCCTGCTCCCCATCCTGAGTGTTGGGGAACATAGAATTATAGAGTTGGCAGGGACCTCCAAGGGTCCTCTAGTCCAACCCCCTGCAATGCAAAAATCTCAACTAAAGCACCCATGACAGACGGCCACCCAACCTCTGCTTAAAACTCTCCAAGGAAGGGGAGTCCACAACCTCCCACAACATTAGCCTGGGATGGTGATAGAGAGGGCTTTATTTACGTTTTATTGACTTACAAAATGTATGAACTGCTTCTCCTCTTTAAAATGTTTTCGTTCCCAGCCAAATCGAAGTCCATGCATTTGCTCTCCGTCATTTCTCCGCACCCTCTGTCCTCTCCCCCGTTATCTGTTTTAGATTGTAGGCTCCTAAGGGCAGGGGCCGACTTTTATTTTATTTTCTGCTAATGAGGCTTAATCAAATGCCACGTAACATTAATGAGGCTGTATGCATAATGAACAATACGATTATTGTAATTGCAATAATTATACACAACAATAATTTGTGAAGTGGCTTCCATTATTTATCATTATTATTTTAGAAGATCTTAAAAAATACTTATAATGGCATACAACCAATATAACCACCTGAACACTGCACCTGGCAAACACAGTCTAATTAGAAGCTAATAATTGAAATCCTGGGGAAATTACATGAAAACCTTGTTTCTAACCTTGCAGGAGAAAACAAAAACAAAACTGTATCGGGTGTTTCACTTAATACTCTGCTCATCTCGGCCCTGGTGAAATTCCACCCATGAGGTTAAGCACTGGACCAGAGAATGCCAGAGGTGCTTTGAATTTTTATTCTTCTGAAAATCAGAGTGGGAGAGTGGGGGGGGGGGAAACCCCTCCATGTTTGGGATTTTGCCGGCGTACTGGCACCATCTGCCTCATCCCCGCTGTTCCTCTTTCACACCACAACTTTGTCTTCGCAGGCTTTCGTTAATATTTTACCCAGCATACCGAAACAAGATGCAAAAAAAAAATGTGTTTGACAGCAACCTTTTCCTTAAAATGATATAGCCCTGTTAATAAGGAAAGCTGTTCCTTTCTGCAAGGAATCTGCAGCACACGTGGCTTTTTCCTTGGGGGGTCTAAGCCATGCTGGTTGTTTCCTCTGTGTTATTATCCCCAGAAAGCATACATACAAATCAAGGTCATTTCCTAGTCTCTCCCCTCCCCGTTTTCTCTCCCCCCCCCCCGCTCATCAACAGCTACGGTGCAACCATTCAATTATCCTCCACAGATGACTCACATCCACTACCTTGACCAACTAGCGACTAAATTAGCCACACACACACACACACACACATGAACCTAGTGTCAACATATGTTTGGCAAGGCCCCAACCCTGAGCCAAAGACCAGGTGAAAACATTATTTTAAAAGACACAGAGTTCGTGTAAAGTCTAATGGCAAATCTATTATTATTATTATTATTATTATTATTATTATTATTATTATTATTATTATTATTGTTATTATACCACCCTATACCCGGAGGTCTCAGGGCAGTTTACAGAATAAAATCAAAATTTAAAACCACAAAATAAATAATCAAAATAAAAGCAACCCAATAGCCCCCCCCCACCAAACCCACATTTTAAAAGGGTATAGTGTAGCATAGCTGTCACATCATAGAATGGAATCGGATGTGACAATGGTCCATCTGCCTCAGTACTGTTTGCACTGGCTAGAGCAGGGGTAGGCAACCTAAGGCCTATGGGCCACAAGCAGCCCACGGGGGTCGTTTAACCGGCCCACGAGCTGCCCCGAACCGAGCTGCCAGCTCGGCGAATCCCCGCACGCTGCACTAAACTGGCAGAGTTTGGCGCGGGGACTCGTTTCTGTGGTGCCTGAAATCGCTTCTGCGCAGATGCAGACACCGGAAATTGCGAGTGCGTGCACTCACACACGTGCACAATCCTGCCCACGGAGGGATCTCTGCTGGACTGAACTGGCCCAGGCGAGGTAAACCTTGCCGACCCCTGGTCTAGAGGCAGCTCTCCAGGAATCTCAGGTGGGAGCGTTCTGCAGCCCTGTGTGAAGAGGCTGAGTACTGAACATGGGACCTTCTGCAAGCAAAGCAGATGCTCTACTGCTGAGCTTTGGTCTTTCCCCTAATGGAGAGCGGGTTAGCACCAAAGTGGACAACCCCTTGCCTGGTTCCCTTCCTTTTTCCTGCAGTGTTTACCCAGGGGAAATGCATGAGGTGGTGCCATCCTGCTCTGCATTCCTTCATTTCTTCTTGGAATCAAAGCCCTATGAGGAATGGTTGAAGGATCTGGTTATGTTTAGCTGAGAAAAGAGAAGACTGAGAGGAGACATGATAGCCACCTTCAAATATCTGAAGGGCTGTCCCATGGAAGGTGGAGCAAGCTTGCTTTCTCATGCTCCAGAGAGTAGGACCCGAACCAATGGCTTCAAGTTACGAAACAGGACATTCCTGTTTACATCAGAAAGAACTTTCTGAAAATAATAGTGGAACGATCTCCCTCAGGAGGTGGTAGACTCTACATCATTTTCAGTAACAACAACAAGAAGAAGAAGAACTCTAGGTGGCTTACAACATATCCAAAAATGTAGCAAAAACATCAGTCCTTGAAAACTTCCTGAAACAGGGCTGCCTTTGTCATGGAATTCTACTCATATTGATCTAGAGCAGCACTCCAACGTATAGTTAGCAGAGTAAAAACTTAAACACGTTGCAGGATCCCCCACAAAATAGGCCAGGGGCAATTAATTTCATCCAGCAGAGCTTTACTGCTACTGAAGGCAAACGAGCATAATGGTCACAAATCCAATACATTCAGGATTGGCACTATCTGTAAGAAAAAACAGTTGCAGAAGACTTAACTTAAAACTTCCAATAACTTATAATTAAGTCTAAACCTCAACATTAATCATACTACAGTGGTGCCCCGCTAGACGAAAATAATTCGTTCTGCAAAATTTTCGTCTAGCGGGTTTTTCGTCTAGCGAAGCGGCAATGACAGCCGCGCTTTCGCTAGACGAAAAAAAAAGAGACAAAAAAATTTCGTCTTGCGAGGCAGCCCCATAGACTTTTTCGTCTTGCGGGGCTGCCTTCCGCTAGACCAGGGGTCTGCAACCTTTAAGACACAAAGAGCCACTTGGACCCGTTTCCAAAGGAAAAAAAAAAACCTGGGAGCCGCAAAACCATTGCGACATTTAAAACAAATATAACGCTGCATATATTGTTTCTTACCTTAATGCAATAATAATAAATAACGTATAGGAGCCAATGCAAAGTATAATTAGTAAAAACAACAAGAATAAGTTCTTACTTTTTTGCATTGACTCAGGGGCGTACCCAGGATCAAAACTGGGGGGGGGCAAGCCATGGTCCTTCAGGTTGTGACATTTCAGCACGGAAAGGCGAATGAAACCAAAATTTTAGGGAAATTATATATAATTATAGCAGTGCTTTATTACAGTAGTTATTACAATTATTTGCTTGGTTTTTTAAAAATTTTATTCTAGTTACATGTCTTATACCAGGGGTGGCCAACTCCCAAGAAACTGTGATCTACTTTTAGCAGTGATCTACCCCCGTTTTTTGGGGTTCAGCTCAAAGTTGTTTTGGGGGGGTGTGGTGGGTGGGAGAGAGGGCTTCCCCCTCTAAGATAGGTTGGCAAGCGAACTAAGAAAGAAAGAAAAAGGGGGGTGGGAATGGAAAAGTGGGGTGGAAAAATATAAATTGGGGGTGTGGTGGGTGGGAGAGAGGGCTTCCCCCTCTAAGATAGGTTGGCAAGCGAATTAATAAAGAAAGAAAAAGGGGGGTGGGAATGGAAAAGTGGGGTGGAAAAATATAAATTGGGGGAGAATATCTATTAAAAATATGTAGTAGTTTAAAAAATAAAAATAAAGGGGGAAAATCTTTTTCTTCTTTTTCCTTTTTTTGAAACCAAAAACAAAAGGGGAAGAGAAAAGAAAAAGGGGGGATAGAGGGAGAAAAGGGTAATAATAAAAATTCAAATAGAGTGGCTGCAGCAGCTGTGGGGGGTGTTTGTTTATTTTTCGTTTGTTTGTTTGTTTTAAAAATGGGATTTCTCCCCTTGGATTAAAAAAGGAGGGGAGGAAAAAAAAGAGAGGGGGGGTGGGAGAGCAAGGCAAAAAGCCAAAAAGCAAAAAACAGGTTTTTTGGGGGGGGAATCGCGCCAGGCTCTGCAGCGCGCCGGCCTCGGGGCTCCGGGCCCCCGAGCCGCCCTTGGGGCCATCGTTGAGCATGTACACCGCCCGCAGCGAGCGCTGGCGAAGCACCGGTTGGCGGAGGTTTCAGAAGCAGCCCGGACGTTTTCGCCGCCGCCGCCCGGCCTTCCTGTTGCACGGTGGCGCAGGAAGGCTCCGAGTCCCGGCCGGGCCCCCGGGCGCCCCCCGGATCCCGCTGCCAAAGAGGCGCCGGACGGCGAGGCGGAGCAGCAAAGCCAGGCGGAGGCGGCAGCAGCACCATCCGGCGACCGACGCCGGGAAGGTCCCCCGCCCGCCCGCCTCTCCGGGGGCGGGGAAGGCGCAACGGAGCCAAGCCCCACAAGGACACCCCAGCCACCCGCCGGGCCCGACACTCCAAGGAGGGAAGCGGGCAGGCGCGGCGGGTCAGGAGGACGGCGCGGCGGGCGCAGCCCAGGCGGGCCAGGAGCGCAGCGCAGTGCCCCCACCACTCCGCGCCACCTCCGCGCCCCAGGCAGCCGCCCCGGAGCCGAAGGAGGAGCGCCTGTTGCGCGCTCACAGTGGCGGGCCACGGCGGGGACGGCCCCGCTCCGCTCCGCCAACTGCGCTGCCGCCGTCGCACCAGGCCCCGCCCCCCGCGCCTCCCCCCGGCTGCCCCCTCCCTCCCTCTCTCTCTCCCCCCTGCAAACCGCCCCGGCCGAGGAGTTCTCAGGCGCAGTGCCCCCACCACTCCGCGCCACCTCCGCGCCCCAGGCAGCCGCCCCGGAGCCGCGGCAGGGCCGCGAAAGAGCCGCATGCGGCTCCAGAGCCGCAGGTTCCTGACCCCCGCGCTAGACGAATGCCTTCGTCTAGCGAGTTTTTCGTCTAACGAGGCATTCGTCTAGCGGGGCACCACTGTACGTACAGAACACCACACCAGAAGGAAAAGAGATAAAAAGTGAAAGTGAAACCCAGGCTCCTTCTGGCCTTATTATCATAGTCAGCATGACCTTGACTGAAAGAGATAACGGAACCAGTTTAAGCCAGCTGTACTCAGCTTCTCCGAAGGAACAACCCAAACAACATGAACTTTCTGCTTGTTTCTTTCACACAGAGAGGCTTCCAGAACCCTCTGGAATCAATTAGAATAGGAAAGATCTCTGCACATCAGATCAATACTTTCTGCACTAAGAAATGAAAACGGACAGCCTTCAGGTGTCTTCTAAAAGTCAGATAGTTGCTTATTTCCTTGACATCTGAAGGGAAGGCGTTCCACAGGGAGGGCGCCACTACCGAGAAGACCCTCTGCCTGGTTTTAAGCAGAGGTTGGGATGGCCATCTGTCACAGATGCTTTAGCTGAGATTCCTACATTGCAAGAGGTTGGAATAAAATGACCCTTCAGATCCATTCCAACCCTACAGTTCTACAATTCTGTGATTCTATGATTCCTCCCTCACCTTGTCTTGCAGCAGCCAAACCTGGGAGCCAGAAGTTAGGAAACAGGTGACTTTAAAAAAGGTTGCGACTCCATCCGCAGCCCCATGTTTTCCACCTTCAGCTCAAAACTCATCCACATACTAGCAAGTCTCATGGGATGGGCCATGGTTCAGTGGTAAATCACCTGCAGTTTGAGGGAGTCTTTAGAGATGAGATGCTGCAAACATGGAAAGGGTTGAGCAGTTCCCCAATTGGTGCTTGTCTGATGCCAGTTCCTGCCTCCCAAAGCTATTCATTTATTTTTTGAAAGAAGATAAAGGGCATCAGGGCTGCCTTGCAGATGCTTGCAAGGGATATGTAGAATCTGCACTTCTACAAGTGCCACATAATGTTTGTCCCACAGTATCTTCACTGGGCAGAAAGTGTGCTTTGAACCCCCTGCCTATTAACATTAGTGAGATAGGCTCCTTATATTGTTTTAGATGTCTGCTGAAACCCTTTTTATTATTATTTCATGAAGCCTACCCAGACATAGTTTAAGTAAGTCCAACTAAGATTTACTCAAAGTAGACCTATTGGAATTAATGGACCTAAGCTAGTCATGTCCATCCATTTCAACAACCCCATTCACAGCAGGACAAGCATTGGATGCAGCTCAAATCATTTGGCTTTCTCTATTCGCTTTAAAAATCTTACTGATTTCAATCTGTGTTTTGCTGACAATTATTTTAAGCACATTTTTATCGTTTTGTGGATTTTAGCCATGTTTTGTCTATATTTTATCACGTGCACTGCTTAGAGAGCTCTTTGATTAAGTGGTTTATTAATAATTTTAAACAGAACAAATAAACATGTAACAACAGTTGGCTTCTAACAAACAGGGATATAAAGCTTTCCTCTGTTGTTTGCTCTATGCAACTGATAATCGGATATATTTCTGAATAAGGAGATTCCATTTTCACCTATCATAGCTAACAGAAATTGATAACTCAGTTTTCTAATTTCTTTTTAAAAGCACCTGTGCTTGCTCAGCAACCACTACGACATCATGTGGCAAAGAATTACATACATTAACTCTTGTGTTTCATGAGCAAGCAGTTCCTTATCTCTATCCTGAAAAGACAGGCAGTTTTCCAGGATCACTTCTAGTAAAGGTAAAGGACGCCTGGATGGTTAAGTCCAGTCAAAGGCGACTATGGGGTTGCGGCACTCATCTCGCTTTCAGGCCGAGGGAGCCGGCATTTGTCCACAGACAGCTTTCTGGGTCATGTGGCCAGCAGGACTACACCGCTTCTGGCGCAACGGGACACCGTGACGGAAACCAGAGCGCACGGAAACGCCATTTACCTTCCTGCCACAGCAGTACCTATTTATCTGCTTGCACTGGTGTGCTTTCGAACTGCTAGGTTGGCAGGAGCTGGGACAGAGCAATGGAAGTTCACCCTTTCATGCAGATTCGAACCGCCAACCTTCTGATCAGCAAGCCCAATAGGCTCAGTGGTTTAGACCATAGCACTACCCATGTCCCATATGACTTCTAGTACAGCGATGAAGAACCTTTGGCCGTCTATAAGTTGCTGGACTACAACTCCCATGGCCCTGACCACTGGCCTGGGGCTGATGGGAGTTGGACTCTAACAACATCTAGAGAGCTCAGGTTCCCTAATGCTGTTCTAGTATGGTGAGAGAAACTCTCAGTTCACTCTCCCTGCATCATTCATAAATTTCTACCCCTCCCTTCCCCAGCTGCCCTTCCTCTCACTAAAAATCCCCAACCGTTTAGTTTTTCTTCAAAAGGAAAGTGTTCCAACCCTTTGATCATTTAAGTTCTCCCCATTCTTCCTTCCTTTTGCAGCTCTGTGATATTGTCTTTGAACTAGGGCGGCCACAAATGTGCAAAGAATAAAACCAGGCCACACAATATACGTATCTATACAACGGCACTGTGATACTTGAGAAGTTCATTTTCAGTCCAACCTCTACAAGGGGCGTAGATCAATTTGACCTGTGAGCCCATGGCTCCTCCTCAAAACCTCATGAGAAAATGCAATTTCTTCCTACATACAAAAATATGTGTGTGTAAGGCTGTCATCGCACAGCCCTCACTGGGGGGTTTGTAGTGTTGCATCACTGCAAATGGGATTTGCATGAAGTCGTGGTGGAGAACCAAAGGTAGGGGAGCAAAAGAGTAGACAGGTTGAACAACTCCAGTGGCTGTGCCACGGAAGTGGCAATGGAGAGATGCTGACAGGGGAAACATGGTTGTTTAAAATCATGGCAGAAGTTTGAGTCAACCAGGGATGGCGAAAACTGAGAGGAAAGTTGAGGTTTTAAACAACATATGTTTGAGTAGGGTAGCTTCATACTACAGAATATTTGGTGGTTCTGCAGCCTTAATCTTTGTCACATGAGGCAGCTGGGGAATGGAAGAGGAACTAGTCTGAGTACAGTACGTAAGGAGCAACACTGAAAGGGGAAAATGGAGGCTGTTTTAAAGAAGAGTTTGGATTTGATATCCCGCTTTTCACTACCCGAAGGAGTCTCAAAGCGGCTAACATTCTCCTTTCCCTTCCTCCCCCACAACAGACACTCTGTGAGGTGAGTGCCAGATGTTTGAATAAAATGGGAGTGGAGGCACACTGAAAGGAAAATGATGGTTTCAAACAACAGCAGAGGTTTGAGTAAATCAGGAACACTGAGAAGACAAAAAATGTGATTTCAAGCAATGGCAAATGGCAGAAGAGGAGGAGGAGGAGGAGTTTGGAGTTGATATCCCGCTTTATCACTACCTGAAGGAGTCTCAAAGCGGCTAACGTTCTCCTTTCCCTTCCTCTCCCACAACAAACACTCTGTGAGGCGAGTGGGGCTGAGAGACTTCAGAGAAGTGTGACTAGCCCAAGGTCACCCAGCAGCTGCCTGTGGAGGAGCGGAGACGCGAACCCGGTTCACCAGATTACGAGTCTACCGCTCTTAACAACCACACCACACAGTTACAGAGACACTGAAGGAGGGGGAGTGCCCATTTAAAACAAGGTTTGAGTGCAGTAAACCTGCCTCTCTTCTAGTCCTCTAATGGAGAAGAGGAACAAATGCCTTTCCTGCTGGAGATTTGGTGATGGCGGCTGAGTGTGACAGACTGATGAAGATAGGGGAGAAGAACAATGAGGTCTTTTCCCACCAGCCATACCTCTTGCAAGGTGTGGGGCAAGAGGGGGAGAACGTCTGCACTCCCATCTTGTTAGAGACCCAGCAGAAAGGAGTTTTCCCCTCTCCACAGAGCAGGGGAGGTAGGTCTGGGATGAGACTTGTACACACCCGTGTTACAGTTTGCACCATAACATTCTGCCAATGCCACGTAACTTCACTCAGATGTAACCCTGTCCAGCTTTAGCAGGAGATTCCGACTAAACACCAGGAAGAAATTTCTGACAGTAAGAGCTGTTAGACAGTGAACTGGTTTCATTCGGTAGGCGGTGGCCTCTCGTTCGTTGGAAGATTTTAAGCAGAGGTTGGGTGGCCATCTGTCCTGGATGCTTTAGCTGAGATTCCTGCATTCCAGGAGGTTGGACTAGAGGACCCGTGGGGGTCCCTTCCAACTCTACAATTTATGATCCCATACAACCTACACCTCTCCCTCTCCTCTATCCAGGCAAGCAAGATCAGAGTCCAAGGAGACATTCCAGCGAGTCAAAAACACTCAAGGAGGGTGCTAACAAAGGCCGGTGAGCATTGTGGGCTGTTGAATGCAATGAGGGGCATAAATAAATGTGTGGTTGCTTCAGAAGGGTGGACAAGACCCTCTATGCGCCCAGCAGGCAAATTATGTCAATTGTTCCATTTAGAAGATTTGCTTGTTGTTTTGTGTTGTTGGTAAGGGCCCATGTAATATTCTTAAAAAGAGAGCTAACAGATGTCTCGGGCCTTTCTACTCTTATTAACGAGAGTATTGCAAGGATGGAAATGAGGTCACTCATGTTCAATAGTTCGTAAAAAAAAAAGTCTTCCACTTCTTAAAAGAGTTCCACTAATCCAAAACATGACAGATGTATGAGGCAGTTTTGTTTGGGCTGGGGGCTGGGGGAGGGTTTGAGATTAAAATCCCTTCTTTCTGATTTGCTCTTTCATTCAGCCTGATTAAAATAACATTGCATTCATTCGTTTGTGTGTTGTTCTTGCTTTTATCATCTTCAAAATTAACAAACAAAGAAGAGGAGATACACACACACATACACACACAAAATGGCCCCAGAATGTCCAGGAAGTTCACAAATCAAAAAAGGTGGGGGGGGGACAAAAAAAACCAACCCAATTTCCAGCAACATAAAAAGGAAGACAAAAAGGGAAAATGGATAGAATACCAGAGACAGGTTAGCAACAGAGCTGGCTGCTTTAAAAGATAAAACAGAGACCCTCCCCCCCCCCACAATATTTTCCATTTGAAAGTGTTTATTAATATATTCTGTCTGAAGCAAAAAAAAAAAGTTCAATGAAACTCAAAGATCAAAGATACTTTAATTCAGGTGAAAATGATTCCCCTCCCTCCCTCCGGGTTTGATTTTTTAGAAAAAGGGAAACAGGAAAAGAGCACTGTCATTTCATTATTCTCTTTAAAAAGAGATCTGTCAGCTGGCAGGAATAGTCTGAATAGGAGACAGGCTGCACTGATTTTCCCCAAACGTAACATTTATTCATACGAAAACCACGAGAGAGACACTCCTGAGTCAATAGTTGGGCTTTCTGATAATTTTTCAGAGCAAGCATCAGTTTTGGTTGGGCTAGACTGAGAGACTTTCCAGGTGTGGGTGAGGGGAGGAATCACGCTCATTTGCACTAGTATCACCGGGCACGAGAAAACAGCCTCGGATCACAAGCAGCCCTTCAGCCTCAGGGCAACATCCCTTCATTCTGAAAAGGAGAAATGTTTTGGCCTCAAGCTGGCCTGGGAGTCATCCGCGCTGATTTGGGAAGCCTTTCGTAGGCTGGGGCTGGTGGAGGAAAAGCAACTCTGTATATGCTTAGAGCAATTGTTCTCAAGGGGTATGGGTTCGCCACACTGGTGTAGCGGGAGAGGGTGACAAGTATGGTGGGAAGATTCAAGGACGATCAAAGAAGTAATCCAACTAACCATCTGCCTGAGGTAGTACAGTCAAAGAAAGGCTTTACCAGTTGATCCTGAGCCTCCGATGAAAGGCTGAAGCTAAATTGACAGTGGTAGGCAACCTGAGGCCCGTGGGCCGGATGCAGTCCAATCGCCTTCTCAATTCGGCCTGTGGACGGTCTGCGAATCAAGTGTGTTTTTACAAGAGTAGAATGTGTGCTTTTATTTAAAATGCATCTCTGGGTTATTTGTGGGGCCTAGGAATTCGTTCATTTTATTTTTCAAAATATAGTCCGGCCCCCCACAAGGTGTCTGAGGGACAGTGGACCGGCCCACGGCTGAAAAAGGTTGCTGACCCCTGACCTAGGACATGGGTAGGCAAACTAAGGCCCGTGGGCCGGATCAGGCCCAATTGCCTTCTGGATCTGGCCTGTGCACAGTCCGGGAATCACTGCTTGGATCGGCAGCGTATGTGTTCTTTCTCTCTCCCTCTCCCTCACATGGCGGCACCGGTGCCTTCTCCCTCCCTCCTCCTGGCTTTTCCCTGCCCTGCCTAGAGGAGGAAGGGGCTGGGCTTTGTTGGTGCCAGCAGCAGCAGCACTCGAGTGGCCGCCATTTTAAGCAGCCCCTCTCCGGAACCCTTTCGCACGCCGCTCATCGTCCCTCCGCTACCGCCAGCCCCTGCCACTCGCAAGGCACAGGTAAGCAGCCACCGGGATTGTGGTGCTCTTGCATCAAACCCCCCCTCCCAGAATATAATCCAGCCCCCCCACAAGGTCTGAGGGACAGTGGACCGACCCCCTGCTGAAAAGGTTTGCTGACCCCTGGTCTAGGACAACCTTCCACAACCTGGTAGCCTCAGGAGGTTTTGGACTACAACTCCCATCATTCCTAGCTGAGCTGGCTGGGGCTGATGGGAAAACCTCTGGAGGGCACCAGCAGCAGTGGATTTAGGACAGAGCAGGAGGTCTGTCCCCCCGCACAGGGCATTGAGTTGAGGGGGCGCAAAACAACAACAATACCAAAGCCCACATCACATCATATGTGACAAAAGGGGATGACAAAATATGGTCTGAAGCTCAACGTCAAAAAAACTAAGATCATGACCACTGGTCCCATCACCTCCTGGCAAATAGAAGGGGAAGAAATGGAGGCAGTGAGAGATTTTACTTTCTTGGGCTCCATGATCACTGCAGATGGTGACAGCAGTCACGAAAGAAGACGCCTGCTTCTTGGGAGGAAAGCAATGACAAACCTAGACAGCATCTTAAAAAGCAGAGACATCACCTTGCCGACAAAGGTCCGTATAGTTAAAGTTCTCCCAGTAGTGATGTATGGAAGTGAGAGCTGGACCATAAAGAAGACTGATCGCTGAAGAATTGATGCTTTTGAATTGTGGTGCTGCAGGAGACTCTTGAGAGTCCCATGGACTGGAAAAGATCAAACTTATTCATTCTTAAAGAAATCAGCCCTGAGTGCTCACTGGAAGGACAGATCCTGAAGTTGAGGCTCCAGTACTTTGGACACCTCATGAGAAGACTCTCTAGAAAAGACCCTGATGTTGGGAAAGATGGAGGGCACAAGGAGAAGGGGACGACAGAGGATGAGATGGTTGGACAGTGTTCTTGAAGCAACTAGAATGAGTTTGGCCAAACTGCGGGAGGCAGTGAAAGATAGGCATGCCTGGCGTGCTCTGGTCCATGGGGTCATGAAGAGTCGGACATGACTGAATGACTGAACAACAACAACAACATCACATCATAAAGAGCTTATAACCCACCTACACTCAGCCACCTGTCAGGAGTAAGTATGGACCAATGGTATCAAATAGGATGGGAAACAGCCTTATTAGAAAAATTAACCAATAAACCAAAACTGACACGGGGACAAATAGCAGAAGACGTATGGTTCTCCTTTATCACATGCACAGCCCAACAAGACAACGACAAGAACCCGCCAACAGTATACGAATCAATCTGGCTAACCTGATCCAAAAACACTTACCCCACTCTCACACAAAAACAAAGACAACTAACCACACCCTAGGCCACCCCCCAACCTCTCTCACCACCAAGGAAATACAACAAGCAAACAGTAAGAGAACCCTACGAGTGACACTGGCACAAAACCCCATACATACACTAAGTAGAAGAATAGAAGCATTGTCACCCCCACCCCACTAACCACCCCCTCCCCCTCTTCCCCCTCTTTTCTTCCTAACCTAACACTGTATGCAACACTAACGTCTCACAACAAATGAAACTGATCTGTAGAAGACACAACTTGAAAAAAAGAGACAATGCAAGTATTTTTGTAAACTAAGGAATCTTTAATAAACATACAGGTGAAACTCGAAAAATTAGAATATCGTGGAAAGGTTCATTTCTTTCAGTAATTTAACTTAAAAGGTGAAACTAATGTGTGAGATAGACTCATGACATGCAAAGCGAGATATGTCAATCTTTTATTTGTTATAATTGTGATGATTATGGCGTACAGCTGATGAGAACCCCAAATTAACAATTTCAACTTTGGGGTTCTCATCAGCTGTGCGCCATAATCATCACGATTATAACAAGCAAAGGCTTGACATATCTCGCTTTGCATGTCATGAGTCTATCTCATATATTAAACTCTAGTTGCTAATGAAAACAATTGCTTACATAAATGGACTTTTGTACAATATTCTAATTTTTTGAGTTTCACCTGTATATTAAAATAACAACAACAAAGCCTATATTTATAGCTACTGAGAAGAGCTATAAAAAAGCAACTGTACTGAAAGGCATTTTTGTGAAAATAAGAATAATTTTTTTGGGGGGGGGAGGGCAACTTTTTACCTTGCTCAGGGCACCATATTACCAAAGTCCGCCCTTGCCACCAGGTGGGCAAAGTCTGGACTAGGCTGCTTTTCACAGTTTGCTGCCTCAGCTCCTATTTACATCATCGGTCATCATAAGGTATTACTATTCCGGGACTAGTTACAGGTAGGTAGGTATCTGAAGAAGTGTGCATGCACACGAAAGCTCATACCAAGAACAAACTTAGTTGGTCTCTAAGGTGCGACTGGAAGGATTTATTTATTTATTTATTTAAATTCCAGGACTTTTATCTTGAGACAGCAACCCCTATCCATAAGTTTAGCCGTTACATTGCTTCCTTGCCGACTCTCTCCAGTCATACATAAAGGCCTTTGTATGAAACTGAGACAAGAGCTCTGTTATATTTTATATGATCACCTATTGGGGTGTCCCATTCCGTTTTCCCGCCTGAGGCAAAACAGGAAGGTGCCGTCCCCGCCACCCCTCTGCCAAAACCTTGCTCGCGACTTCCACGGAGATGTCACCTAACGCCACCCCACAGAATTCCACCACTAAATCCACTTCATGGGGGAACCAGCCCCGTCACTTATTCTGTAATGAAAGGGAGTTGAACTGAGAGCCCAGTTGAGAGCCCTTTATCGTTCTGGGCCATTGGCAGACAAGGAGACAATTTCAGGTAGGTAGCCATGTTGGCCTCCTCATGAGAAGAGAAGACTCCCTAGAAAAGACCCTGATGTTGGGAAAGATGGAGGGCACAAGGAGAAGGGGACGACAGAGGATGAGATGGTTGGACAGTGTTCTCGAAGCTACTAACATGAGTTTGGCCAAACTGCGAGAGGCAGTGAAGGATAGGCGTGCCTGGCGTGCTCTGGCCCATGGGGTCACGAAGAGTCGGACACGACTGAACAACAACAACAACAGCCATGTTGGTCTGGCATAGTCAAAACAAAATAAAATTAAAAATTCCTTCCAGTAGCACCTTAGAGACCAACTAAGTTTGTTCTTGGTATGAGCTTTCGTGTGCAAAAGCGCGCATGATTCTCTGCCAGTAAAGTCAGTCCTCTAAAAGATACCATTTCTGGGGGGTGGGGGGTGGTACTGTTTTGCACCCTGCACCTCCACAGTGCTAGGATGCTCATTCCAGGGTTCGCCCTTCACAAGCGGCTTTGCACCTTTTGCAACACATTTCCCAGCTGCAAATGTACAGGCCGAGCAGGCAGGAAGCAATCACGCTTGCAGGCAATGCAATATCCCATGCAGTATCATCCCAGTGCCCTCAATACCTTAGACGTCTACATCTGCACTCCAAAGCCTCTTAGCAATTTATTGCAGAAAGGTTTAAACTCTTGATTATTATTCCTCTGCCTCTCGAAAAGTTTCCCTTGACGCACTCTGCACAGTTGAGGGTGTGTCACAAATCTCCAGCTGCTTGGGGTTGCTGGATTGTGAAATGGAGTGTTCCACAATCTATAGCGTATACCAGGGTCCGGCACGCTATCACTGCGTTGCTTTGCTTTTAATGCCTGGCGACTCCTGGCTATTAGCAGAGTTCAAAGCCACAGCGAAAGCTTGTGTGTAACTGCCAAGGCAGCCCAGTAATAACTCACTGAAGCGTTGTCTTCTTAACGAGCTAACTTTATTTACAAAACAATAAATCTTCTCCCGGTGTGCTCAGTTCCATGACTGCTCCGGTCGGTGAAAACGAAACCAAAAAATACAGCACACACAGACAAAGACAAAAGCCCGTATGTGAACTGCCCACACAGTGACCAGTGCGTCACAGCAGAGCATTTAACTCTTCAGGCTCTGATACTCTCCACACCCCCTCTCGCGCTGGTTCACTGTGGAAAACAACAGTACATCAACTTATACAAGAGATAACCCTTTACAAAACTCCTCATGTCTTTGAAAGGTTAACGGTTTTGTGAAACCATCAGCTAAATTTTCAGTACTCGGACAATAGCTGAGTTTCACCAATCCTGATTGAACACTTTGGCACACATTTTTAAACCTGATATCCAGATGCTTTGTTCTGGCCTTAAATTGCGCTGACTCCGCCAATTTTAGACAAGGTTGATTGTCTTCCCAGATGACAATGGGTAAATCACAAACACCGTAGATTTCTTGTACTAAACATTTATAGAACTCTACCTCTCTGCACAAATCGGATAGAGCACTAAACTCAGCTTCGGTGGAGGAGAGTGCGATTAGACTCTGTTTTTTCGACCTCCAACCTATCAGAGAATTTCCAAATTTTACTACTGAACCAGATACAGATTTCCGATCTTCTAGATTGGCCCAATCGCTGTCTGTGTAGCACGTAAGTTTTGGCTCACCCTGTGCTGACAGCTTGAGACGGAAATCTTTAGTGTCATGTAGGTATCTTAACACTCTTTTTATACCGTTCCAGGCATGGACACTAGGTTCTGAAGCTTCTCTGCTCAGCAAATTGACTGCAAAAGCTATGTCTGGTCGAGTCCACTGGGACAAGTATAACAAACTTCCCAAAGCAGACTGAAAGACTTCGGGGCTTTCAAAAACGGCTTTATCCCCGATTTGGGAATCTTTTATGAAACTTGCTTCCATGGGTGTTCTAGTACCCTTGCAGTCAGACATCCTAAATTTTTCTAGTATCTGCTCAATTTTGCCTTCCTGGCTGAGCATGAAACTACCATCTTCAATCCTTTCAACCTGTACTCCTAGGTAATTTTTCACAGGTCCTAGGTTCTTGTGTTTAAAGTATTTGCCCAACTCTTTAGCAAATTTTTGCACCTGTTTCTGGCTCCTTGCCAGAAATATGATGTCGTCTACAAAAACTAACAGTAGCTCCTGTTGCTCCTGAGAGCCCTTCAGATACAGGCAGCTATCCGCCAAGCTTTTCTGGAAACCCATTTTTTCCAAGACATCATTAAGATACAAATTCCAATTTCTGGCCGATTGTCGCAGACCATAAATTGACTTGTGGAGTTTCCACACTAGATTTGTACCTTCCTCTTCGAAACCTGGTGGTGGCAACATATACAACTCTTCTTCCAAATTTGCATTTAGATAGGCTACATCTATATCAAAATGCTGCACAGTGAAACCTCTTTGAGCAGCTGATGCTAGAAGCATGCGAAGAGACTCACTGCGAGAAGTGGGAGCATAAACTTCTGTAAAATGCAACCCCTTCTGCTGTGTGAAACCCCTTGCGACTAGCCTTGCCTTATATTGTGGTTCACCAGATATTGTGGGTTTGAGTCTATATACCCACCGGCTGCCAACAGCTCGCTTGCCCTCTGGCAGTGGTGTGGTGCTATAGACTCCTAGCGATCTCATGGAGTTCAATTCCTTCTCCATCGCTTCCTGCCATTTGCTAGCTTCCTCTGGAGGTAACCTCTGAACCTCCTCAAAGCTTTCTGGCTCACATTGAGCCATGCAAGCCCATACACTGGTTGCTGTGAACCGTTCGGGTGGTTTACCTTTTGTTGTGCGTGCTGACCGTCTTAGCACAACGTCAGGTACCCCCTCTGACTTCCCTACATCAGAGTCAGACTTCGTGTCAGAGATCTCACTCAGTGACTTACTGCGTCTCCGTGTCACCTTGGGACTAGATGTGGGTGACGTAGGCTCACTCTTTACTTCGTGTCTCACTGCTCTTGGAGTTACCGGGCTAGGTACTCTTTCAGGTTCCTGTACTTCTCCTTCCTCATCATCAGACACATCTAGACTGTCTAGGAGAATATCAGGATTCCCGTGAACACGCCTCCACCCATCTTGTTCGCAGAACTCAGCACTTCTGCTAATGTGGATACGTGATTGGTCACCTTCTGCATTCACAAACCTCCAGCCCTTACAATTTGGCTCATAGCCACAGAAAATCATCTTCCTTGATTTGGGGCTTCCCTTCCTTCTTTTAGATTTGGGAAAAAGAACATAGGCTTCACAACCAAAAGTTCGGAAGAAATGCACTTTTGGCTTCTTGCCATACAGTACGAAATAGGGTGTGTCCCTCACAACAGAATTGTAGGCCCTATTCAAACAAAAATTGGCAGTTCGCCAGGCTTCCGCCCAGAAGCGTTGCGGCAAATTAGCGTCAAAAAGCATGGCGTCCGCAGCTTCCCCTAACGTGCGGTTGCGGCGTTCTGCAACACCATTCTCCTGTGGACTGTCAGGACAGGTTAATCTGTGCTTGATGCCCTTTTTCCGAAAGAAATTTCTCAGATCTGACCCTAGGAACTCCCCGCCTCGGTCACTCTGAAAGCTTTTCACCTTTAGGGAAAATTGAAGCTCAATTTCAATGACCCAGTCCTTTATCACTGAGGCCGCCTCCCTCTTGTCTTTCAAAGGGATCAACCACGACATTCTAGAATGGTCGTCAACGAGAACTAGAGCATAATGGGACCCACCAAGACTGGCAGTAGCCATTGGCCCGGTCAGATCTATATGGACAAGCTCAAAACACCGTGTGCTTACCCGTTCTGACCTTGGGTAGCTACACTTCATGACTTTAGCACGTTTACATGCTCTGCAATCGAGAAATTTAGAGCATGACTTGAACTTGCACCCGTGAGCACATTCTGGTACTTTGCTCACATATTTCCAGCATACATGCCCCATTCTTCGATGCCAGAGATGTTGACACCTATCATGCACAGGAGCATTGACACACTGTGCTTGCGCTGTACCTGGGTTACTCCTGTCTGTTTGCCCCCTCCCATCTAGGACAAACAGCCCATCCTTGCTTCGGCTTTTCACACTAACTAGCACTACCCCCTCTTTGGAGATAGAGCATGTGTCACCTTCAAAACAGACCTTAAAGCCATCTCTTAGCAATGCAGGTACTGATAACAAACCACTTTTCATGCCAGGTAACACATAAACATTTAGCTGTGCATGCAAGCACTGCATAAAATAAGAACCAGTAGAAGAAAGTGTCCTGGTGCTTCCATCTGCCAAGTTGACTTGCTTCTTTTCAGCAACTTCTTTGCAGTTCTGCAACTGGCCATCAGGGGGGCATAAATTGTCTGAAGCTCCCGAGTCGATGATCCAAGATAAACTGCTTTTCTGTCCTCCTCGGACTGTTGCCATGGCAGCAGACAAGTTCTGAAAAACTTTGCCTCCTTCAAAGCCTTTGCCACGGCCTCTGGCACGTCTCTGGTTTCCTCCTCTCCCCCTTCTGGGTTGGTTGCCATGGGAACTTAATTGGCTGGTCTTTGAAGTTTCTTGCCAGGTGCAGTTTCGAGCTACGTGGGAGGGAGAGTTGCACCGATAACATCTCCTTCCAGCATAAGCTTGTACAGTGGAGGAATCCTCCCTGCTTCTCTGCGAACTGCATTCTTTGCCAGCACAGCCACTCTTAGAAACAGAAACTGCTGCTTCTTTCTGGCGTCTTTGCTCTTCATCTGAAAGTCTCCCCGAAACATAGTGCAGGGTCAGGTCAGCGGTAGGCATAGCCTCAAATGAGAGACATAAATTTTCAAAACTTTTATCAAGGCTGGATAACAGAATATACACCATAACGTCCTCTGCAAACTCAATTTTTTGTTGCCTCAGCCTATGAAATGCTGCCAAAACGCTAGCTATGTGGGTTTTCACGCTTTCCCCAGGCTTTAGTTTCAGCTCAAACAGATGCATCATAGCATGTAGTTTTGCTCCAGCTGTTTCTCTTTGGTGCACACGTACTAAATTTTGCCAAGCCTCATGTGCACATGCAGCTTGCTGGACGTGGGGTAACACAGAAACATCACAGCTCATGACTATGGCACAAAGCGCTCTCTGATCTTTGCGTTTTGCTGCAGCAGCTGTGTTTAGCTCTTCCTGCGTGGCTCCATCAGGGGCAGACACCGGGGGGGCTGATATACAATCCCAAAGGTCCTTCCCCAATAGCCAAAACCTTGCCCTTTGTTGCCATTCCTCCCAGTTATGGCCATTCAAGGGTGCAAAAGGTGGAGCAAAGCTGTCCTTATTGCCTTCCATCTCCCAGCTCCTTTGGGGCTCTTAGCGTACTCACTCAGTAGCTCTCCTGGCTCCCTTCCTGGGCTGGAACGATAGCTGCTTTCACTTCTGTGTCCGTCTTCTGCCAGCGAGTTCCACTGCCCTATGCCGACTGCATCAAGACAGGCTTCTCCAGCTGGCTGCGTGGGCGCCTTGCAGCTAACACTGTGCTTTTAATTACCTCCATAACCTGCTGGATTGTGAAATGGAGTGTTCCACAATCTATAGCGTATACCAGGGTCCGGCACGCTATCACTGCGTTGCTTTGCTTTTAATGCCTGGCGACTCCTGGCTATTAGCAGAGTTCAAAGCCACAGCGAAAGCTTGTGTGTAACTGCCAAGGCAGCCCAGTAATAACTCACTGAAGCGTTGTCTTCTTAACGAGCTAACTTTATTTACAAAACAATAAATCTTCTCCCGGTGTGCTCAGTTCCATGACTGCTCCGGTCGGTGAAAACGAAACCAAAAAATACAGCACACACAGACAAAGACAAAAGCCCGTATGTGAACTGCCCACACAGTGACCAGTGCGTCACAGCAGAGCATTTAACTCTTCAGGCTCTGATACTCTCCACAGGGGTACCCCAACAACCACCCAAGGCCATGTACCAGGACCCTGTCAACCAACCTTAAATGCCAAACTATACAAAAGCCCTAAAATAGTTTTGGGAAAAAATGTAATCAGAGGGCATTAGGAAACAATATTTGGTATTTATTAACCGAAGCAAGAACCCTAAGGGATGCTGACCCCTCCCTTTATCTGGTTTCTGCCTTTGGCTGTCCAGCCATCCCTCTAGCAATTAACAGAAACCTCTCACTTTACATCCCTGAGTAATAGGAAACTACTTTCTCCTCTGCTGATTTCACAGTTTCTGGGAAACCGTTCTGTTTATCGGGATGAGTTCATCTGTTTCCCACATTTACAAGGCTGCAGAAGGTTCTTCTTTCTTTACTGTAATTTGCCGGTGCAAAGTAATAGCGAATGTCCCTGCTGGTTTATTACTTTGGATCACAGAGTCCCGAGAGGTGGTCGTTGTGGCCACCAGTGGATGAGCATGTACTGACCGAAAAGAACCAAGATAAAGTCATTCACCCGCTTTGTAGCAAGCCTCGAGCTAGTTCAGCAGAACAACATAATCATTTCTGTGGAGGTCTTATTTATCACGCCTCTGAGTACCAGCTACTGGCAATCACAGGTGGGAAGAGAGCTGCTTCATTCAGCTCCTGACTGAAGGCTTCCTATAGCATCTGACTGGCCTGATTGCAGGCCCTCCAAGTGCCCCTCTTTGCAAGGAACAGTCCCGGATTTACAGAAGCCATCCCAGTTTCTGACTTGATCCCGGAATGTCCCACTTTTCCTTAGGACGCCCCTATTTTCGTCGGAGAAACGTTGGAGGGTATAGTAGGATGTCCCTATTTTTATTGCAGAAATGTTGGAGGGAATGGAGTTATGCGACACCCCTCCCCAATACAAGGAGATAAGTAACTATACAACCTTTAGAAGACATATGAAGGCAGCTGTGTGTAGGGAAAGTTTTTAAATGTTTAATGTTTTATCATATATGTTGGAAGCTGCCTAGAATGGCTGTCCCAGCTTCTGCCAATCTAGCAGTTCGAAAGCATACCGGTGCGAGTAGATAAATAGGTACTGCTGTGGTGGGAAGGTAAATGGCGTTTCCATGCATTCTGGAATTTGTCACAGTCCTCCGTGTGCCAGTAGCAGTTTAGTCATGCTGACCACATGACCCGGAAAGCTGTCTGTTAACAAACGCCGGCTCCCTCAGCCTGAAAAGCGAGATGAGCGCCACACCCCATAGTTGCCTTTGAAGGGACTTAATCGTCCGGAAGAAATATCAACAACCTCAGATATGTTGATGACACAACCTTGATGGCAGAAAGTGAGGAGGAATTAAAGAAGCTTTTAATGAGGGTGAAAGAGGAGAGTGCAAAATATGGTCTGAAGCTCAACATAAAAAAACTAAGATCATGGCCACTGGTCCCATCACCTCCTGGCAAATAGAAGGGGAAGAAATGGAGGCAGTGAGAAATTTTACCTTCTTGGGCTCCATGATCACTGCAGATGGTGACAGCAGTCATGAAATTAAAAGACGCCGCTTCTTGGGAGGAAAGCAATGACAAACCTAGACAGCATCTATAAAAAGCAGAGACATCACCTTGCCGACAAAGGTCTGTGTCCTTTTAAAATGTGTTTATGGGACGTGGGATTATGGTTTTGTTCTGTACTTGTTTTTATTACCGGTAAGTATTTTTTGTTCTTATTTTGTATTTTTATGCTGTGAAGCATCCTGAGATCTCCAGATGAAGGGTGGTATACAAATACACACACACACACACATATAGGAGTACTGTTCTGTCTGCCTCCACCTATGTCCATCTTGTGTATCTGTAAGTAAAATGAAGCTGTCACAAAACGCCAAGCTCTGGTAACCCCTGCCCCTGGACTTCTGAGTCCTATGACAATATCCAGAAAGCAAGAATACCCTCTGCCAAACCAAGGCAAGCACACAACCATAGACTGCCCTTGTTTGTAAGCAGAATCAGTTCCTTCAAAACGGGTCTGGGGGGGACCTGTCGCCCTCCAGATGTTATTGAACTCCAAAGCCCTCCAGATGTTGTTTAACTCCAAATCCCATCTGCCCCAGCCAGCATGATCAATGGGCAGGGGTGATGGGAGTTGTAGTCTACGAGCCCCTAGAGGGCCACAGGTTCCCCACTACTGCTCCAAAAGCAAAGGGTGTGCATTATGTTTTCCCTCCGAAAAAGTCTAACGCTTTCATCTAGCTGCAAAAGCCAAGCTCTTGCCACTGGCTTCAATCCATACTCTGGCAGCATTTCTCTCCAGGTCCCACCTGAAGAAGCAGGCTGGGCTCAACTCCTGGCAGCCAACAGCTCTCAAAAGCCAGTTGCCAACATCTTCCAGGAGTGAATGCCCAGATTGACGAAGCACCTCCAGTCATTTAAATCAGCAAAAAATAGAGGAATACCTCATCTCTTCATCATCACACTGAGAGCCAGTGTGGTGTAGTGGTTAAGAGCGGTAGACTCATAATCTGGTGAACCGGGTTCACGTCTCCACTCCTCCACATGCAGCTTTGAGACTCCTTCGGGTAGTGATAAAGCGGGATATCAAATCCAAACTCTTCTTCTTCTTCATTTGGCAGTCATATGGTGTGCATGCACACATTATTTAGTAACCAAATCACTTCAAGTCAAAGACGTGTGCATGCACATGAAAGCTCATACCAATAACAAACTTAGTTGGTCTCTAAGGTGCTACTGGAAGGATTTTTTTTTTTTTAATTGTGTTTCGACTATGGCAGACGAACACTGCTACCTACCTGTAACTAAAACATTTATGCACCCGGACACCCCTTTTGGGCACAAGGCAGGTAACACAAACGCACGATCAAATCTTGTAATCCTTTCGGAAGAAAATGACCCACCTCCAGCTTCCATCTCCAGTCATAAGTGTGCATTGAAGATGTGTTAAATGTCTGTTCTTAAAAGTAATCTGTTCACTCGAGCATTCCTGTGCCATTGAATTGACACATATATTTGTTGCATTTATATCCTACCTTTTTCTCTCCAAGAAGCTCAGGGGGGCACACATGGTTCTCCCCATGCTCATTTAATCCCCACAACAGCCCTGTGAGGCAGGCTAGGCTGAGAGGCAGGTCACCTAGTGAGCTTCATGAGTGAGCGAGGATCCTGGTCTCCCGGGCCCTAGTCCAGCACGCTAACCGCTGCACCACGCTGGCTCTCAGTCACTTTAATTGTGCAAATAAAAATTGCATTGCATTCCCTCCCCCCCCCCCCCATTTTGGCATTATATTGCTTTTATTGTTACGGTTCTGTCTGTGCAGTTTTGGAATTTCCCGACTATAAAGTGGCATGCAAGGTTTGTGAAACAAAAGCCTGCCCTTGTGCAAAGTTAATTACTCGGTATGCACCTTTGGAAATGTCATTTGGAGGTAATTTCATTGAGTGTTCAGATCATCCACAAACTTTAAGGCCCTGGAAAGCTACTTCTTGCTTTAAAATAAAATGACAAGACCAAGTAACGAGGATGGTGGTGGGGAAAGGAATCTAGAGCGCATTTTCCTGGATAGGAGGGTGCCAAATAATCACAGGGGACCAGAGGTTCCTAACTGCTTTCTACCTTCGCAGGCTATTTAATTAATGAGAACGGCAGAAGCTGATTAAGGTTAGGGCTGTTGTTATTATTGATGGGGGGGGGCTTGTAAATGGCCGCTTTGTTATTTTAACCCCTTCCTCGCCTCTGAAGGCAAACAGGAGAGCCGACAAGGCACGCGTATGTCTCTCTGTTTCTTTCTCTTTTTCTATGCCGCGAACGGACGGATCAAATAATTAACTCCCCCCCCCCCACCCCGAAGCTTTCAAAATGTCGGAACTAAAATGGCAGCTGTTGTGACGCCGAGCTACGTTGCTGTTCCCTCTGCTCAGCCAGAACTAATTCGAACAAAGCTGTCTTTCTCCACGTGTAAAAGCCCGATCGTCCTCCCCTACCCAGAACCGCGCGTCAAATCTTTCTAAAGTCGCTTTTAACTCCCGAATTTGGGGAAGCCAAGCAGTTCAGAAAGCAAGGGAAATGGGTCCGGGCTCACTTCGAATTTTCGCGACGGGAGGGAAAGCGGGGGAGGGGGAGAAACAAGACGATCAAGGAGAAACTGCGTTCGGGAGACCCTCCCCAATTGCCTTGCAAGATGGGAAGTTGAAATCATCATGAAATGAAATCTTGAGCGGAGGAAAAACAAACTTTGCAATCAGGACTGGGGGTTGGTGGTGGTGGGTCTTTTAAGGAAGACGGCTCTTCCCTTGGGGAGCCGAGGGGGAGCAACTTTGGAAAAGGAGACTTAGAAACAACAACAACAACAAAAAAGGCTCCTGGTTTTTGCAGCAGCTACGTGCCGCGTGATGCCCATCGAAGGCAAGCGGAAGCTCCCATAAATTGCAGCGGAGCGGAACAAGACCCGATCCCTCGCAAAAAATAAAAAATCAGCCAGTAATTGCGTCTCTCGGAACCGCTGGTGGTGCTTTGGAAAAATATCTCGCTCATGCGCTCTTCGCCCCAACCCTCCCAGCCACGCCCCTTCTGGGCCCCATCTAATGCAACCAAAACGAACTTTTGATGAGGGCAGAGTTTATGTTTCAAATCCCAAACTGCCTTTTTCATAAAAATCATAGAATTATAGAGTTGGAAGGAACCACGAGGGTCATCTAGTCCAACCCCTGCAATGCAGGAATCTTTTGCCCAACGTGGAGCTCAAACCCACAACCTTGAGAATCCTAAGAGTATCACGCTCTAGTGAATGTGCTATCGCTCCTTGGGCACCATTCAGCCTGCCCCATCTTCACCTTCAGTCTTGCACAAACATCCATCCTGATGAAGAGTTCTGGGTGATCCGAAAGCTTGCTCACTCTTTTGGTGTGGTTTAGGTTGGTGATAATAAAAGATGTTCTGTGAAACATCTGTAGGACCACATATTCTTCCACATTCCCAGAGGATCTGGGAAGTATCTGAAGAAGTGTGCATGCACACGAAAGCTCATACCAAGAACAAACTCAGTTGGTCTCTAAGGTGCTACTGGAAAGAATTTCCTATTTTGTTTCCTATTTTATTCCCAGAGGAATGCCGCTTCACTGAATCTTCTGGAGTTAACTTTTTCATAAGTAGGCATGCTTCCTAGAATTATTCTTATTATTAATTGAATTTCTATACCACCCTATACCTGGAGGTCTCATAGAAGTTGGAAGGGACCCAAAGACTCATCTTCAACCCCCTGGAATTGCTTAGGATAATGATAATAATAATACCCAGCCACTCTGGGTGGCTTACAGAATATATAAAACGTAATAAAGCATCAAACATTAAAAACTTCCAGATACAGAGCTGCCTCCAGATGCCTTCTAAAAGTTACGTAGTTCCTTTATCTCCTTGACATCTGATGGAATGCATTCCACAGGGAGGGCACCACCACCGAGAAGGCCCTCTGCCTGGTTCCCTGTAACTTCGCTTCTCACATTGATGGAACTGCCAGAAGGCCCTGGGAGCTGGACCTGAATGATGGGGGTGCAGACGCTCCTTCAGGTATACAGGGCCGAGGCCATTTAGGGCTTTAAAGGTCAGCACTAACACTTTGAATAAAACATGTGCATGCCCGGACCATTTTCCCCCTTCAAATAATCACTGGGACCTGGTTGTAGAAAGGTAAGACACATTATTATTTTGGGGGGGAGGGCGCTGCCAGTAGCGGGAGCAAGGCCAGGATGACGCTGCAGTCAATCAAGTACTGCCCCTTCGCCAACCTGGTGCCCTCCGGAGGGCTTGGACTGGAGCTGCGGTCCAAACCAGGTTGGCCACTGCTGCAACAGAGCCTTGTAGTGTAGAGCCAGTGTGGTGTAGTGGTTAAGAGCGGTAGACTTGTAATCTGAGGAACCGGGTTCGTGTCTCCACTCCTCCACATGCAGCTGCTGGGTGACCTTGGGCTAGTCACACTTCTCTGAAGTCTCTCAGCCCCACTCACCTCACAGAGTGTTTGTTGTGGGGGAGGAAGGGAAAGGAGAATGTTAGCTGCTTTGAGACTCCTTCGGGTAGTGAAAAGCGGGATATCAAATCCAAACTCTTGTAGGTCTCTAATTGCAAGGGGTTGCACTAGATGACCCTAGATGACCCTTCCAACTCGACAAGTCTACGATTCTATGAAGTTTGCACTTTCCCTTTCTTTGCTGAGGACGTCAGACGCACGCACGGAGCTGCCCAGCCTCCCTCCCCGCTAGGCTGTTCCTTGTGCGCATCAGCCGCGTGCGCATTCGCCCGTTCCTATGATCTGCGGCTCCTGACCCCTCCGTTGTCTGTTAAGCGCCTCCCTGCTCCAGACCTGGTTTCGTCTCCGGGATAAATGTTGCCTCGCTCCTTCCCGATTGGAAGTCACCTGGTCCTCCCGCCCCATAACCTCCCCTTGCTTCCTTTCCCGCCCCGTGATTAGGAAAGGGTTGAAACGAAGTGCGCCCTAGGAAAGCCTGCCCCAAACTGGTGCCAGGCTCGGACTCCCATCAGCCCCAGCCAGCGTAGCCGAGATAAAAAACAAAAACACACATATTGGTTAAGTCAACTCCTTTCGTCTTGGCAGCGCGCTTTCATTTAACCCAGCGCAACTGCCACGTCCTGCTGCCTTAGTTTTACTAGAGCAGTAGAGAATATCGGAATCGGTCCTTATTTAGTTATCCCGCCTTTCCCTCAGAATGGGGACTCGAGGCGGTTCACCAAAAGTAAAACAAACACGGTTTTGTTTTAGTTATGTTTTTTTTTTTTTTTTAAAAAAAGAGATAACTCTTAAACAGTAATTCAAAAACAATTTTAAAACGATGTTATTCAAAACGCAGGTGGCTGGAGGAATTCTGATTATCACTACAGACTGGATTGTGTGTGGAGGATCAGGGTGGGGCCAGCACCTATCTGAATGGGCCACTTCCCTCACTGTTTTGAAAACTTCCTTGCGGATCAGAGAAGAAAGGTTTAGTATTGCTGGTTTACTGTATGCAGAGAGGACTTTATGAATAAAAGGGGGTGGGTGGGAGCATTAAGATCTCAAGTGGTACAGTCCAGAACAGATAATCTTATTCTTCCTAAAGTGTAGATTAGTTCTTGGGACTGGGCTATACGTGCAGCAAGATAAAACGTTCAAATCTGTACCACCTCAAATTGCAGCTGAGAAAAGTATAGAATCAAATGGTTGGAAGGGATCCCAAGGGTCATCTAGTCCAACCCACTGCAATCCACCCAGCCTACCGTATCACATTCATTCTGAATTTGTCCTGATTTGCTTGCATTTTCCCATTCGACATTCATTCACCCCACACTGAACTTTTTGCAGTTACAAAGCCCTCACTCTCTCCCCCATCTCTTTTCTCACTGCAGAAAGTCAGGGTTTTATTATTATTTTTAAAGGGGTGTGTGTGTGTGTGTGTGTGTGTGTGTGATTTGTTGCATTTGAGCAACAGTGTGCTTTAATTCACTTTAATTGTGCAAATATAAATATCCGGTGTGCACGTGAATCCCTCCTTCGAGATAATAGCAGACTGGAGGCAACCTGGGAGTGTAACAAGACAGCTATAGGGGGATAGGAATAATTAAGTGTTCTTGAATATTTTGACAGGCCGTGCCATCATGCCAAGAAACAAGATAACCCTCCCCTATCTCTATGATTCCAATGTGGCTTTAGGGTCTCAGCGTCCTTTCTTGTGTTCCCACCCTCTCTCTCCCTGTAAATTTGCCAATAAAAAGCTTACGCTCTCCGGAATGCCCCCACAACTCTGTAAAGTTGCCCTGGAGCTTCTCATTACATGGGGAAATTAGTGTGTCGTGGGGG
Source organism: Lacerta agilis (assembly GCF_009819535.1). Classification (NCBI taxonomy): domain Eukaryota; kingdom Metazoa; phylum Chordata; class Lepidosauria; order Squamata; family Lacertidae; genus Lacerta; species Lacerta agilis. The sequence goes on from NC_046317.1 coordinate 88,517,043, forward strand.
ACAAAACCAATGAACACACACACTGGTGTTTGAAACTCAGTGCATGCCTTCGAGGGACTCTTCTGTGTACCTCCTGAAATTCCTGTAGTATTAACAGGGACGCTTGAGAGCTGAGGAGAGGCTTTCTTATCACCCCCAAGGCATCCTTTTAAAAATTGTTCCATCATCACAGCTTTATGCTGCATTATATAATTTACGGTAAGCTTTTTGGGGGATAATTTAGATTGAAAGTTGGGGTATGGGGGGGAAACACCTAAAAAATAATATCCACTGAAGTCAAACTGTCCAGAAAGGCACAGAAACTTAAAAAAAAACAAAAACCTCAACATAAGCAACATTTACACATTGGTTTCCTAAGTACAGGGACCCAGGTGGCGCTGTGGGTTAAACCACAGAGCCTAGGGCTTGCTGATCAGAAGGTCGGCGGTTCGAATCCCTGCCACGGGGTGAGCTCCCGTTGCTCGGTCCCAGCTCCTGCCCACCTAGCAGTTCAAAAGCACGTCAAAGTGCAAGTAGATAAATAGGGACTGCTCCGGCAGGAAGGTAAACGGCGTTTCCGTGCGCTGCCCTGGTTCGCCAGAAGCGGCTTTGTCATGCTGGCCACATGACCCGGAAGCTGTCTGCAGACAAACGCTGGCTCCCCTCGGCCTATAGAGCAAGATGAGCGCCGCAACCCCAGAGTCGGACACGACTGGACCTGATGGTCAGGGGTCCCTTTACCTTTACCTTCCTAAGTACAGACATCCTGCTCTCATAGGAGCAGGACCAAAATCACACCACCACTTTTTCTTTCTGTGGTTTCCAGCAAGTAGTATTTAGAAGCAATACTGCCTCCAGTCTTCTTTCAAAAGAATGGATCATGAAGGGTGGGTCTATATTTAAAAGATATGGTTGGCATGGGGCACATCCCGCTCTGCTTTATTCCCCCCCCCCACCTTATAAATAATTTGTGACCCAAGTTTGCAACTCAATGATGACTGATCTGCTGATTTGTACATGCCTGGAAGCTGCAGAATGGCCATAGCTCAGTGGTAGAACATTTGCTTTACACCCAGAAGGTCCCAGGTTCAATCCCTAACATCACCGGGTAGGGCTGGGAGTGTCCCCTGCCTGAAACCCTGGAGAAAGCAAAAAAACAAACCCTGGAGAGTCAGTGTAGACAATACTGAGCCAGATGGACCAATGGACCATGTTCCCATGTTCACGGCATCATACAACACTGGTCCTAAAAGATCTACAATGATCTACCAGTACGTTTCAGAGCACAATTCAAAGTGTTGGTGCTGGCCTTTAAAGCCCTAAATGGCCTCGTCCTTGTATACCTGAAGGAGCGTCTCTGCCTCTATCGTCCAGCCTGGACACTGAGATCCAGCTCTGAGGGCCTTCTTGCAGTTCCCTCACTGCGAGAAGTGAGGTTACAGGGAACCAGGCAGAGGGCCTTCTCGGTAGTGGCGCCTGCCCTGTGGAACGCCCTCCCATCAGGTGTCAAGGAGATAAACAACTATCTGACTTTCAGAAGACATCTGAAGGTAGCCCTGTCCAGGGAAGTTTCTAATGTTTGATGGGTGGCATATAAGCAGGGCCGTCTTAAGTATATGGGGCGCCCTGGCGCGGCCGGCGAACTTGTGCTCCTGCGCTCCGCTTGGCAGCCGGAGGGCACGGGCTGGCCAGCTTGTGCTCTGCCAGGCAGCTGGAGGGCGCGGCTGGCCAACTCGCACTCCTGCGCTCCGCCGGGCAGCCGGAGGGCGCGGCGTGGCCGGCTAACTCACGCTCACGCACACCGCCGGGCAGCTGGAGGGTGCTGCCGGTGGGGCTGGAGGGCGGAGGCACCCTCCAGGCCGTTGTGCCAGTAGGCTCAATGGTTAAGACGGCCCTGCATATAAGCAACAGCAGCAGCAGCAGCAGCAGCAACAACAATGTATTTCTAAAGTATCATTGAGTTCCTAGATCTGATTTGCAAAGTGGAAGAGTTGCAACGTTGCTCCATCTTCCCTGGGTACATAGTATCACATTGTGAAGCAAATTCTATTAAATAAGACCATTGGCCCATCCAGATCAGAATTGGCGGCAACTCTTTAGGGTTTCAGGCAGAGGTCCTATCTGGAGATGTATGCATGATGAGCAGCCGGTGCCGCCGTTGTCTAATCCTGTTACGGCTTGAAGCTGAACATGTGAAAAACTACCATGGAAAAGCAGGAAGAAGAGGTGGCAGGGAAACCATCTGCAGTGTGGCCTGTCGTGCCAAAAAGCTGAAGTTAAGGTTCAGCATATCTGGAGTGGCAATGAAAGACTATTTCTGTATGGGCAAGCACTTACCGGTCAGGGATAAATAAGGCTTTATTGTGGTGGTATGTTTTCCAAATGTGTGCTCGTATATTTTAAATGTATTGTTTCATGCTTCTTATTTTTATGTAGTAATCTTATTTTTTTTTTTATAAGGTTGCTACCCACTCGGGGTCCATGTGGATGAAGTGAATTATCAGTGTAATGAATAAATATAAATTCCAGGTTTTTTGTTTGCTTTATTCCCCCTTTTTTACAATGGGTTGTATTTCTGTGAACCTTCACTGGACAGGATAAGCTATAGCTTATGACCATTTCACACATTATGTAAAGGAAAACGGGCAACTCTCACTGCTACCCTGGGGCAGGCAGAAGGGAAAAATACAGACCAATAGCTCTGGCTCTGTGATGTTTATATGCATGTCGTGAAGAGTTTCATCTTTGGATTTTTTGCAGATTGGCTTCAAACACACAGTAGAAGAGCAGGCCTTTTTCCTGGTCACTTGATAACTCTCCTTAAAAAACAGGTTAATAGAAGCCAGTTCCTCTACATCACTCATCTTAGCTTGCAGGTGACAGCTCCTTGCTTTTCACCACATTTTCATCATGTCTAACTCATGCCCCGCTCCCCTTGTACATCCCCAATGCTTGTCAAGGTCTTCCTTTGCTCTCTGATAGTCCCAGTGACTTCAGTTTCCACCAAGGCAACACTTTCACAGGATGAAAGAGTTGGTTCTGCTGCACAGGATGCAACTGTAGCATCCCTAATCCCTAACCTGTAACCATCCAGCCTCTACTTGAAGACCTCCATTGATGGAGAACCCATCAACTGTCCATGCACTCTGCTCTGCTGTCAAACATTAGAAAAATTCTAATCAGGTTTAACTGAATTCTGCTTCTCTGAAATTTCCAACCCTTCAGAGCAACACAGAATAAGTTTGGCCCATCTTCTTGGGTGAGACTGCTCTTCAGATCTTTGAAGTTTGCTGTCATAGGAATCTGCCTTATGCTGTTGCATCTAATTTAGGATTGTCCACACTGACTGCCAGTGGCATCTCCAGCTTGGAAATAGCAGGTGTCAGGGATTTACTTGTGAGGAGAGCCTGGGTGGGAGTACTCCTCGCGGGGAGAACGGCGAAGGAGATCCTCCTCGGAGGGAGGATCGGGGTAAGGGACCTCCTCAAGAGGAGGTTTTGCTCAGGTACAGGGAGCCCCAGTCACTTCTGTCATCTGACTCCTCTCAAAGTCCATCACCAGAGCTCTTTCCCACGGAGGAGGAGGAGCAGAGGGTCAGGGATGCTGGGGAGAGACCCAGCAACGCCAGCCAGACGCGATTGGAGGGGGAGTTGCAGCTTTCGGCGCCAGCACAGCATTGGGGGGTCAGGAGACACAGAAGACGTCATTTAAGGGTGCCAAGGTTTTGGTGCTGCGTGGGAAACAGGAGAGGGGCACTTCCGGATTCTGCAAGTGACTTAGCGGTCATGTTTTTAGCTAGCTCTGCACTGTAAATAGTTATGCACAATAAAGTAGTACAGGTGAAACTCGAAAAATTAGAATATCGTGGAAAGGTTCATTTCTTTCAGTAATTCAACTTAAAAGGTGAAACTAATATATGAGATAGACTCATGACATGCAAAGTGAGATATGTCAAGCCTTTATTTGTTATAATTGTGATGATTATGGCGTACAGCTGATGAGAACCCCAAATTAACAATCTCAACTTTGGGGTTTTCATCAGCTGTGCGTCATAATCATCACAATTATAACAAATAAAGGCTTGACATATCTCACTTTGCATGCCATGAGTCTATCTCATATATTAAACTCCAGTAGCTAATGTAAACAATTGCTTACATAAATGAACTTTTCCATGATATTCTAATTTTTTGAGTTTCACCTGTATTTAGTGTAAGAGGACTCTGTCGTTACTCATGAGGAACACCCTGGTGTATCCTGACAGAAGGGATTGAGCCCACGACCTTCTGCATGCAAAGAAGATAATCTACCCATCTTGTCTCCCAGTATTCCTTCCTAAAAAAATAACCCCTCTCTTGACTCAGCAGAGCTCTTATTATGCTCTGCCTTCCTGGTTAGCTTTGCAACCTTTGCTACTTTGCAAAATCCAGAAGAAATTGGTCTTTTAACACAACAAAGAGTCTTGTGACACCTGAAAAACTAGCAAGTTTATTGTAGCCTGCTTTGTTGTACGCAGAGTCTATGTATGTAAGCCACTTTTTGACTCATGTGCAGCATAGAAATATAAGAAATGAAATGAGTGTTGTGACATCAGAACATTGGCCATTTCTCTGCCATTCATCACAAAAGGAGATGGGTGAGGGAAACACACAGCTTCTCTTTGCAGCGTCAGTCCTGTGTTGACCTCAAACTCAAGCCATTGCTCACAGCAATATAGCCTATAAGAATATTGGCCAACCTTACTTGGTTGTTGAAAAGCAGGGTTGGGGAACCGGTGGTCCTCAAGATTTTGTTAACTACAACTCTCAGCATCCCTGGTCAATTGCCATGCTGGCTGGGGCTGATAGGAGTTTGAGTCCAGCAGCATCTGGGGGGCAACAGATCCTGGATAGCTCCGTTGGTTAGAGCCTGGATAATGCCAAGGTTGCAGGTTCAATCCCAGTATGGTAGGACGAAAATAAACAATGGTTTCCTCTATTTTTGTTGTTTAAAGTATGAAACAAATTCCAGTTGCAATGATTTTTAACTCCAGGACAAGGCCCTGTTTTGTTTATTCTTCATTAGCTGTTGTTTCTTAGTTTTATGGTCAAAGTGACACACTCGGTACACTTTGACCATAAAACTAAGAAACAACAGCTAATGAAGAATAAACAAAACAGGGCCTTGTCCTGGAGTTAAAAATCATTGCAACTGGAATTTGTTTCATACTTTAAACAACAAAAATAGAGGAAACCATTGTTTATTTTCATTCTGGCCTGAGTCCTTGCAACCTTTCTATTTGATTACCTGAATTCCCCAAGGACTTCCATTTTTTTTTCATCAATCCCAGTATGGGACAGCTGTATATTCCTGCTTTGCTGGGACTTGGACTACATGGGCTTCAGGGTCCCTTCCAACTCTACAATTTGATGATTCCCACCCCCGTTGTAAGGCATGCTGACATAATTTACGGAAAACACACCAGAAACTTGCCACAGGGAATAGTATGTCAGTACTTGACAATGGTTTAAATACTGAAGAATCCCTTTGGAGAGAATTCCACTGGAAGTTTAGAAGGAGACTTAATCCATTACTGGGTTCTCCTTGGCGATTAAGAGGAGGAGGAAAAATAACAACAACAACAATAAAAACCTTAGCCACTCCTCAGGGGGATAAAATACTGTTCTTCTGCATGGCAGGATCTCACATGAGTGCTGTGTTGGCTTAGCTGCAATTCTGATTACTCTACATAATGCCTTGGGTCCAGTTCCCCGGAAGGTCTGTCGAACAGCTAAAAGGTTACTAAAAAACCTTCACAGGAGATTAGCTGATGCTTAAACAACAAGAGGAATCATAAAGTGAGCTCAGATGCACAGCGACTTTGGGAGCGTTCACGTGCCGATGCATTTTGGGAAAGTGTATTGTTGTGAGAAAAGGGGAAATGCTTCAAAAGAGTCTCAGAAGCTATGCAGTCTTAGGAGCAGAAAAGTAAGCAATGTGTTCCTTTCAGTCTGATCCATGACCCAATTAAGCTAACGCTCTTGCATTTGAGCTGATCTCATCCCTCTTTTATCACATCTCATACTATTATTCATAAATAATAACGCCAAGGGCTGCGTCACTGCTTTATTTTCCTCGTTCTTGATTTTCTGGATTCCCGAGGCCAGTTCCCACATGCAAGGTCATTTGCACAATGGCTGCAGGTTCAGAAACAATGCTTTGCCTGTGTGAATGGTCCTCCATCGACCAAGCACTGTGAGCAGAACTTTTGTATCAACGAGACTTTCATGGATGAACTTCCCACTGAATTCTACCCTAAGCTAAAAAAATAACAACAGAAAACCCACATTACTAACTGCAATACACAGCAAAAAAAACATGTAGATTTTGTGAGGTAGGGAAGAGGAGCCCCCTCCCCCTTGTCCTTACACAAGTCAAGAGAGATGTTATTGCTTTTTGTCCATTTCTGACATCTCCCATTCCAACTGCCCGTTCATTTATTCATTTTGCTATTTAAGTAACCAGACTTAAGGACAATGGCAGTATTGTGCACTCAAATAACTGCTCCACTGACTTTTGCTGTACCCCTATTTTCAGTGGCCAACTTGGACACATTTCCCATTGAGAACAAAACAAACTTGGTTCCATGCACTTGGCCTCAACTGAGTTGGGGAAGCAGCTCTTCTAAGTTCTTCCAGACTCACATCTGTTCATATTATAGCAAAGGGTCCCCCATTAGGGAAGAAATGAGCTTACACTCAAGCTCTATGACTTAAACTGCATTGGGAGATCAGGCTGCTTTATCATCTCCTGCAAAAGCAAGTAAATAAATGTATTTACAGCAACTTAAAGTAAATAAATAAATGTATTCATAATTAGCTAAAATTAGATGCGCAGTGAAAGGAGAAAAATTGAAAGTCCTAGCCCTTCTGCCAGCTCCCTCTCCTTTCCCACTCCACATCCTCCTATCCATTGCAGAGGCCATGACTTCAAGCAGAGCAAGGGGAAGGACAAGACCTGCTGTCTCAAAACTGGCCTGGCTTCCCATTCTCCTGAACCAGAATAGCATTCAGGCTTGGAGGAGGAGATGAGGAAGGCTTTTACCCAGAAAGTAAGTTCAAGTTGGAAGAAGAGAAAAAGGTATGAGGTCCCTAAACTTACTTACTTTCTTTCTTTCTTTCTTTCTTTCTTTCTTTCTTTCTTTCTTTCTTTCTTTCTTTGAAGGGTAGCATTGAAAATATATTGCCCCACACCTATAAACTTGCTGCTCTTCTCAGGAGGTGGGATCCCACTTATCAGAGGCTGTGGAAAGGTATTGACCCCCCAAGTGCAGCACGTAACTTTTCTCCTGGGAAATAATTGCTGCCACTTATTTATATGACAGGATTAAAGGCATGCACAGGTTCCACGGGAGTGGGTGAGCTAAGATCCAAACCTGCCACCTGTCCCTACTGGTCCCACTGCCTTTGCCTCCTTTCAGCTGTGTCTACTGACTGGGAGCCATCGGGAACTAAGTCTGCCCCCACTTGCATTGCCCACCCCAGGTTCTGTTTCTTGGTCACACCTCAGCATGACAGAACATTAGGGAAGTGGGGCAGAATGTCAGCAGCTTAGATAGGAAGGTAAATAGATGGCTCTGACTCAAAGGAAATCATCCAATGAATACTCTCAAGTAACCACATGATGCCAGGATGACGTGGCAGAGGGACTATTTTAATATCTGTTAACAATCAAGCAAAGGCTCCATGTGCGTGATCACGCTATGATTTTCCTGCATAGAAAAGTTGCATTTTGTTCCATTGGGAGGGGACAGGGGAAGAGCATGTGATTCTGCTACAGAGTTGAATATTCACAGGCATGCAAGGGAAGGACCCTTATTGGTTTCTTCCAAGACGTTGCATTCCGGCTCCTTATGTGATATGCTATTTATACTGGTCTAAATATAGATCTAGAGTTGATTAGTGAACCTTCAGCAAAAAAACAAACAAAGCACACACACACAACCTTCCCAGGGTTCTCCTGGGGTGAACAAACTGGCCTGCTTTCACAACTTTGATTCTCATTTTTGCTGGCCAGAGGCTAGCCTTCAGATGTTTATCTGTTCCTCTCCTGCAGACATATGAGATATACACACTCCTAGTACATGATCAACAACCTAGCAAAGCCAAAGGGAATAAAGCATTCTTAACAAAAGGCTAGCAGAAGGGAGAAAGTACTTTGCCAGCTGCATTTGTAGCTGTGGAATATGCCAGTCTTTCCTTTCTTTCTTTCTTTCTTTCTTTCTTTCTTTCTTTCTTTCTTTCACAGGTTAGGTGAAGAGCAAAGCAGCCTTGTTTTCCCTGCTGAGTGTCCTGCAACTGCACCCCCCACATTAATAATCTGCCTTCTGAGCAATATGTATGACCTTACAAAAGATACGTGCATACAAGCAAGCACCCGGCAATCTTTGTCTCCAGTTTCTGTGACCCCATCACAGCCATGACAACTCTTAAACTTTAATTCCTACAATGACCCCCTTCCTCTTCTCTCTCTCTCTCTCTCTCTCTCTCTCACACACACACACACACACACACACACACACAAACACTCACACATACACATTCTCCTTCTTCTTTTGTCTGCCATTAATTAAAGTAGACATATGGAGGAAGCAGATAATAAGAACAGATGAGCCAATGAGAGAGAGAGAGAGAGGCTGGCTGCAATTATTGGAGAGACACAGAACTTCGCCCAAAGTGGATCTCCAAGAAACCACAAGCAAATGGGACCCAGCCAGAGAGCAAGAACACAAAATTATAATACTTGTGTTGACAGCTGGTTGAGTCATACAGGAACCTTTTCCTATTCCCCTGGCAGAGGTAGGAAATAGCTGTCATGAAAAACCCTGGGTCATTCCCCAGCTAGTTCAGCCTCCATCTCAAAACAGGGAATTGTGATGAATGTGAAAACAAACAACCCTTCTCCAGTTCAACAATAGACCTCCCAACGGGAAACAAACAAATGGCTCAGAAACAGACAAAGGCCTCCCTTGCTAGTTTTGGTGTAATATCGTCATCTTCTGCTTTGTCAACCTGGTCCTTAAAAACTTCCATTAAATCCTACCTCCTAACAATTGATTAAGAGGTTGAGGCTGAAATCCTGTACTCACCCAGGACCAAGCCCCATCAAAACCAATGGGACTTATTTCTGAGAAGGCATGCATAGGATTGCATTGTTAGACGTGCATAGGAAAGGCTCTAAATGAAGCCACAACTCCTAAATACTTCCTGCCCAATCTTATCATTTCACGGGGGGGGGGGGGGGGCGGGGAGAGCTGCCTGCAATGAAATAACAAAACAATCCAAGCAATAAAAGCAATGAACAATGAAGTATAAGGAGTAAAATGTCCCTTTTGTTTCTGGACATTATATATGTGGAAGGGAATCTAAATTACACAGAAAGCCAGAGCCATAAACTAGTAAAACCAGCAAACACTCCCCTGGTTGTTATTCTTAACGCGGCAAAGTAACTTGACTTCCTAAATGCCTGACACTTTTAAAACAGTCTCTTACTTTTAACCATACCCTGTTTTAGTTTTACCCTGGAACATCAGGACAGAACAGTAAGGTCTCCCACTCTTATCACTGATACAGGGATGGGGGGGGGAGAATTGTGGGAAATAATGTATCTCTGAAATCTTTTCTAACAACAACAACAACAACAACAAATTATCTTCCTCCCGATTCGCACGAGATTGCCAGAAATGAGAAAGCAAGACCGTAGAACTGCTGCCTGCAACTTCAAACCGAAAACAGGGAATTTCAGAACCATGGACAGCGGCAACTTTTTGCGAGAGTGTGTCAAGTAAGGGAACCAACCAGACATTCGGGGCGGTTGCCTCCCCCTCCGCCCGGAATTTTCTCTCTCTTCCGCTTTGGGATCCCTCCCTAGGTGAGGGAGTATCAAAGTCCACTCTACTTCTTCTTCTTTTTTTAAGAAATGCTGAGAAACTTTAAAGGCAGCGAGCAAAAAAGGAAGGAAGGAAGAAAGAAAGATCTCGCCTTTCCACCCCCGTTGCCCTGTCTTCTTCTCTTCTCGCTCTTCCTGTCATCTTTCCACAATTGCAACGAGATCCAAAGCGCGCCCGCGAGAAAAACTCGGCCATCAAAGATCCAGGAATAGGGGAAAAATAACAATAAGCAAATAGGCCGTCAAATACAAAAAGCCCCCCCCCCCCACCACCACCACCACCACGGGCACGGGCACGGTTTCTCCAAAGCGATCCCTACAGATCAGGACAACCTCTGGAACTATCCGGATATATATAATTTTTTTCCTCTCTCTCTCTCTCCTCAAACACTCTCTTTTCCACCCTCCAGAAACCACCCGAAGAATATGACGATTATTGCTTATTAACATTTTCTTCTTCTTAAAATCAACACATACACACTTGATAAATATGTGCCTTTTGTCCGCGCAAACAAACAAACAAACAAACAACAGAGCATAACATTGACTTACCTTTGCTCACAGCCTATTGTCTGTCTCTTTTCAAAATGACATCACGGAAAGCAATCATGAAATTTACATGGGGTGGTGGGTGGGTGGAGATGGGGGGGAGCGGGAGAGTTGGAAGGTGGAGAGGTTGGAAAGGGGGGGGAGAGGTGGAGAGGAGAGAGAGCACTTGCTGAAAGCGGCCCCCCCTCCCCACTTCCTTACGCCGGGAACATGCGTGGAAGAAGGTTCGTAGCTTTCAATTAAAACCGCTGATAAGTCTTTAGTGTGTGAACTCTTTAAGCTCGCTAAAGGCAGTGTCTCACTTAATGATCGCTCTCATTAATGGGAATGGCGGGGGGGGCGGTGGAAAGGAGGCGGACGTGGATGGGGGGGCGCTCTTCTCCTTCCCTTTGTAAATACACTACCCATCAACCCTTTGGGCTTGCAATATATCTGTTTACTCTCCGAGGTGAAATAAATCTACAGTAAAGGAAGGAGGGGGGGGGGAAACAGAAAGACATGGAGGTGCTGACTTTTTCCCCCTTGGAGGGGGGTGAGCGTGGGAGGGAGCCCCAGAATATATTTTCCCCTCTTTCCACCACTCCTCGGGCTCTAACAGAAGGTGGAAGATCTCCCCTCGGCCCCCCCTCAAAATCCATTCTGATCCATAATTAATATGCAGCATGGGTTGAAAGTCCTTTTATGCAAAGGAGACAAAAGGAGCCGGGAAGGTTACAACTGTCAGCTTAATCCCCCCCCTCCACATTTCCAGCCTATGGTACAGTCCCATAATTTCTAATAGCAACAAGCAGGGAATGACAGATGCCCCGGCTTAGCCCAGCTGCAGCGAAAGTACTTTACAATGTTTATTGGTGGTTAGAAAAGATGACCCATCGTCATAAAGAACAGGGTGGGGAATTCACGACCAGAGGCAAGTTGGGAGACCAGCAGTGGTTGAGCTAATATATTGAAAAGTCCAGGAGTTTGGCTGTATATGTCACCACACAACACAGCACAGCACAACACAGCATACACTTCCCATGCTGATTATAGTAATCCTGGAGTTGTTGCATCAATTAAACAAATATCTGCAAAGTTTATCCGAATGAGTAAAAGGGAAGTTTGCTCTTGTCTTTACTTCCTTCCACCATCAGAGTATTATTTTATTTTATTTTTTTGAGAAAGGTTAATCTGATGGTGGAAGGAGCTGGCCACTATCCTTGATCTCAGCACTGAGTGGAAGAAAAGTCAATGCCATATTTTTTATCAGAACAATGCCTTCAAAGTTTGGGTGAGTCTTGCTAAAAACACAGCATCAAATGAGTCCTAGCAAGCTTGTTGTGAAAGGCTTCCGAACCATTTAGGAATGTGTTTAGTGATTTATATAACAAATGGCCCAGAGAATGGATATGTCACTGGGCTTGAACTTTTGGAGAGTTGTGTTTAAATACCTTCCCTGCCATTGTCTTATTTGTTTGGCCTCGATCAAATCTCTCTTGCTCTCACAACTGTGATAAACTAGTTCAAAGAGCTGTTGTGAGGGAAAGGCAAATTAAGACTCTAAGACTGGTTAAGGTGATACCAGTGTGCTTGAGAATGAGAGCTCGTGTAATGTGCAGTATTGGCTCACATTTAAAGCCTTAGCCACAAATTCACTAGTTAAGTCTTGGCCAAGACATTAAAATGGCTAGGGAGATTGCGGTTCAGCTCAGCCTCAGCTCCCTGAGTAAACTCTGATCATATAGGTGACCACAGTTTGGTGAAAATGGACTTGTGGGCCAAATTAAGACCCCTTTGTTTTTCCTTGCCTTAGTGTCAATATTTTGACTTAAAAGGAAATCAAATATTCTTTATTTCATGCATGAGTTAAATTCTAGGAATTGGTTAATATCTGCATATGCATCATTATTACAATTTTTATTATTACTACAAATTATTACCCACCCTTCACCCTAAGGTCTCAGGATGGGTTACAACAATTTAAACACAATTTTTAAAAACAACAACAACAAACAAACCCCAGTTAAAGTCAAGTTAAGTTACACAATGCTTGTTATTTGATTCTTTCCTCAGCATGGAATGTCCATCATCTAAACATGTGAACTATCTCCCTTGAAAAGTATTGTGCTTTGAATTTGATCGGATTATGCATGTGTGAATTAGCACCAAGAGCCTGTAGGGGATATCTGGACAGCAAATTCCTACAGCTAATCAACCTCAAATACCTGGTTCTTACACATTGTCTGTATGAATCCTGACCATAGTCAGACTCAGTGACCAATTCTTGAAAAACACCATATACAACATACACACATTTTCATGGGAAGAGAACAAACATAGAACCCCAGAATTCTGTCTGATAAATGTGCATACTTGTAAACTGCAAAAAGTGTCACTGGAGGTCGTTGGCTGTTGTCCCTTTATAAAGTCAATTAGAAAATTGGAGTCCTTGGAGAATACAGGAAATAAAGTAGAAAGGTTGCAAGGACTCAGGCCAGGATGGCAATAAACAATGGTTTTCTCTATTTTTGTGGTTGAAAGTATAAAACAAATTCCAGTTACAACGATTGTTAACTCCAGGACAAGGCCCTGTTTTGTTTATTCTTCATCAGCTATCATTTCTTAGTTTTATGGCCTGAGTCCTTGCAACCTTTCTACTTTATTTCCTTTATAAAGGCATGCATGCCAAAAACTAAACAATTGCTGTTGGGGTGCTTTCCCATTTTGATAACCAGACAGTGAATCCCACATATATAACTCTATGAAGCAGACTATTGGAATTCCTATTTTACAAATCGGAAAGTCAACTCGTTTCCCCCACCTGAATTGGAGTTGAAACTTAGATGTAAGTCTGATAGAGCAGTAACTTGCAATCAGCTCTGCTACCTTTATATTGCAATGCCATGCTTGTTCCCCCCCCCCCCGAAGTTGTTTCAACTGATGTCAATGGAAAATCAAGGTAAGTGTGCTTAGGATAACAGTCTTACTTAGAGCACTATTATGTACCGGTATGTATGTATGTATGTATGTATGTATGTATGTATGTATGTATGTGTTGATGGGATATCAGAAGTCTTCAAGACACCATCCCCATCAACCTTATGCATAGAAAATAGAATCTAGCAGCTGTACACACACACACACACACACACACACGTGTCTTAGACCATGAGTCTACAACTATCTACAGTACTTCAACTAGCAGGTCTTCAGGATTCGAGGGAAACCTTCCAGCAGCCTCTGTTGCTTCTAGGTCAGAGGTCAGCAAACTTTTTCAGCAGGGGGCCGGTCCACTGTCCCTCAGACCTTGGGGGGGGGCAGACTATATTTTTTTTTGGGGGGGAGAACGAATTCCTATGCCCCACAAATTACCCAGAGATGCATTTTAAATAAAAGGACACATTCTACTCATGTAAAAACATGCTGGTTTCTGAACCATCCGTGGGCCGGATTTAGAAGGCGATTGGGCTGAATCCGGCCCCCGGGCCTTAGTTTGCCTACCCATGTTCTAGGTGGAGAAGCAGTGAATAGAACCATCTATATACTGTACAAAGTCCATGCTCTATTACACACCTACAGCCCCTCCCCAAACAGTAAAGCAATCTATTTCCCTCAGGCAGGGCTTGCCCAGTACAGTGGTACCTTGGTTTACGAACTTAATCCGTTCTGGAAGTCCGTTCTCAAACCGAAGAGTTCTTAAACCAAGGCGTACTTTCCCATAGTAGCGGGGGACTCAATTTACAAATGGAACACACTCAACAGGAAGCGAAACAGGTTCTGCTTCCAAGGCAAAGTTCACAAACCAAAACACCTACTTCCAGGTTTGCAGCGTTCTTAATCCAAGTTGTTCATAAAATAAGCTGTTCTTAAACCAAGGTAGCACTGTATACTACTTCTGCTAAAGACCCATATTTAATAAGGTTCGTCATGTAAGAACTCCAGACTCTGAAATTAACAACTTCTATTGCCCCCAAACTTTTTGCATCTATTAGTAACCACAACTATTAGGGGATCCCATGATTGATTCTTCTTTTTCAGAAGTTCAATCTATTTTTTAGCCACTCACCTGGGTAACTGGGGCGAGTAAGAACCAGTTCCAGGTGTTTAGACCGAGGCTGTTTTCCAGATTGCTTGAGCCTCTCTCCCCCATCCCACCTCCAACGTGCAGGATATTAATGTGCCATGCATGGCTATGAGGCATGTGCAGGAAGACGGGCTATTAAAACACAGAATGATAGAATTATAGAGTTGGAAGGGACCCCCGTGGTCATCTAGTCCAGCTCCCTGTAATGCAGGAATCTCAGCTAAAGGAATCTTGCCCATGTTGGGGGTAAGTGACTTTTAAATTCTGCTCAAATAAGTTAACATTGTTTCAGGTTCTCTTTGGGCCTGGCTCTGAATGCACATATTCAAATGTACCAGAAAACCCAGGAAAGACTTGCAACGGCCCATTTCAGACATTGCACCCCCCCCTTTTTCTTGCAAGCTCAGCCATTAACATAAAAGGATGTGTTCAGCTGAGAGTACTCCTAAAAACACACACAGGGAAAAAAAAACCCTCTATCGCCTTTGACCATGCTGTGAAGACAGGGATATTTTACATCCTAAAACCTCTGGCATTCAGAAATTCTATTAAAGCCTTATCATCAGGCACCAGGCACGGTGCTTTAACTGCATTTCATTGTTCTGTATTCAAGATAGAATCAAAGGGAGGGGAAAGGCAGGATCAACTTTATCCCGTGAACAATGCTAGATGGTCCCCTTGACTGCTATTTAATTCAGATCTGTAATGCTCCAACTTGGGAAACAAAAGCAAAATATTGTGGAAAGCAGGAAGGGTAGGAGTGTGATTGTGTGTGCATGTATAGGCCCACACACTCCTATGCTAATTTAAACATATTTCAGTACAAACACATAGACCCACAAGGAAGAGAGAGACACAGAGAGGCATGCTCATGTCATTGTTTTCTGAAGTACACCAAAGTGTATAGTTTTGTTTTTCCCTTGTCCACGATCATGGGACAATTGCGTATGGAGGAACAGCCATTGATCAAACCATACATTATATTAAGCAGCTTGGGGATACCCTGATAATACAGCTAATTTCAAGATTTACTGCTTTTCAGAGCCAAGCGACAAAAAATATTTAACTTTTCGAAATACGGTATTAAGATTTCCTGACATCATGCCATTTGTGGATGTGACTACCGAGAGGATCATGCTCATATCCAACTGTCACACATCTTTCATGGGCTAATTTCCCCCAGTCAAAATTAAGAACACGTTTAAATCTCTTCCACCGAAGTCACTCAGACTACAAAGAACATTTGGCTGGATCAACGCCTAGATCATCATCAAAATACATTGGTATGGCAATAATGTTTGATGTTTCCTCCAGTTTATCAAAACAAAAAGCATCTGGCTAAGCATGAGTGATTGCATCAGTAATAATACTTCAAATTCATTCTGCAGCTCTTGATTATTCACCGGTTTTGATTTTCAGGTCAAAACCCATGATTTCAGGGCAAACTTCAGTCATGAATATTCACCTTTTGCAATGTAGTTCGCCACTATAGTTCCCCTGGTTACTGACATTGTTTCCACTCGGCTGCTGCTCCTTTAGTGCCATTTGCTCTCTGATTGTTGCTCTATTATCCTCCTCAGATCAGTCATGTGGGCGATTCTACCCAACCAGGAAGCCCATAATGAATGGGGTGACATTATGGTGTGACGTAGCCAGTTCAGTTTGGATATGTGATGGCATCACTGAGGTTGACTGAGATGGACAACAACTCATAATGAATAAATAAAACCTATTGTCACCCCGAAGTGCCCTGGCCTTCTGGAAGATGTTTTTCAGGCTGCCCAAAAGGTCTATTGATTATTATTCCTACTTCTATGCATTATGGGGGTTTATTGGAGGACTAGGGTTATCTGATGGACTAGGGTTTATATGGGGACTAGGGTTATCTGATGAAACTCATTGACAATAGGTTCAGGATAGACAAGAGAAACTACTTCCTCACTCAACACATTGTTAATTTGCAGAACTCAGCACCACAGGATGAGGGGGCTACTGTTTAGATGACTTTCAAAGGGATTTAGACAAATTCATTAAGGGGAAGAGATCTCTCAATGGCTGTTAGCCTGGCAAGTTCTGTTGAACCTCCTTGTTCAGGCACAGTGTTTTTTTCACTCAGTTTCAATGTCTGTCGATATCAATGTCTGTGGAGCAACAACAGGAGAGAGAGCTATTGCCTCCATACCCTTTTGCCTTGGGCTTCCTGGAGTCATCTAGCTGGATGTCATGAGAAAGAGGATGCTCAACTATATGGACCTTTGGTCCTACCAAGCATTGCTCTATATCTGGCATCCCCAAACTCTGCCCTCCAGATGTTCTTGGACTACAATTCCCACCATCCCTGGCCACTAGTCCTGTTAGCTAGGGATGATGGGAGTTGTAGTCCCAAAACATTTGGAGGGCCGAGTTTGGGGATACCTGCTCTATATGCTGTTAATGAGTTTTTAAATAAGATTATTACAGAAAGAAAGTCTAATACTTTGTTTGATTTTTTTTACTTAATGACAAACTGCCAACCTTAAACCATAGGCTCAGTGCCAGAGAGTACCAAAGGTTCATTATTTATTTCTACCAAAAAAGAAAAAAAAAAGAAAAAAGCAAATGACAGAACAATGGACCAAATCTAAATCAATACTTTTCTTCTGTTGAAAGGAAGATTATGGATGGACATGATTTACCCCAAAGTGGGCAAAACAATCCAAGGCCCCAAACTGCCACGCTGGAGGATGAAATGTGTACCTCCTCCCAGTTCTGCTTGGTTTTGCCAGGTTCTGGTGGCAGGATATCTCCAAGGAATTCTGCAATGCCCTTGCCAAAAGCATGGCCAGAAACTACAGCTGGTGGTAGCCATCAGAACTCCAGAAAAAGGGCATTATAGGTTCAGGGAAAGGGTGGGGTTTGGCTGGATTCACTGATTTGACCACTTGTTGATTTGACCACTTGTTTCCTTTTTCTTTCCTTTCATATTTTTATTCAACACTTCCTAAACAATATGGCTGATTAAACAATCTATGGCCTTTTAATGCAGGCATCCCCAAACTTTGGCCCGCCAGATGTTTTGGACTACAATTCCCATCATCCCTGACCACTGGCCCTGTTAGCTAGGGGTCATGGGAGTTGCAGGCCAAAACTATCTGGAGGGCCAAAGTTTGGGGATGCCTGTTTTAATGTGTTTGTGGGAGGGGGTTATTGGTTTTCATTTGCTGCAGTTATTATGTTATGTGTTTTGTATTTTTTATTGTGTAAACTGCCCTATGAACTTCAGATGAAGGGTGGTTGTTGTTGTTGTTTAGTCGTTTTGTCGTGTCTGACTCTTCGTGACCCCATGGACCAGAGCACGCCAGGCACTCCTGTCTTCCACTGCCTCCTGCAGTTTGGTCAGACTCATGTTGGTAGCTTCGAGAACACTGCCTAGCGTTCTTCCTCACACTTGTTTTCCTGTGTTTATTCAGGGAGGCTTTTTGTGTCTGATGAGCAATCATTCAAAGATGAAACCTGTGCCATTTCATAGAGTCATAGAATCATAGAGTTGGAAGAGACCACAAGGGCCATCCAGTCCAACCCCCTGCCAAGCAGGAAACACCATCAAAGCATTCCTGACAGATGGCTGTCAAGCCTCCGCTTAAAGACCTCCAAAGAAGGTGGTAGACTCCACCACACTCCTTGGCAGCAAATTCCACTGTTGAACAGCTCTTACTGTCAGGAAGTTCTTCCTAATGTTTAGGTGGAATCTTCTTTCTTGTAGTTTGAATCCATTGCTCCGTGTCCGCTTCTCTGGAGCAGCAGAAAACAAATATTTAATTCTGATTAATCTATAAGTGTGGCCACATGGCAGTTGCCCCATGAGTAGCTATAGTGAATGCAGTAGTTTGATATATGGGCAACTCCTGCAGCATGGTATATTTTCAGGCCATCACTGCTTCCAAAAAATGTCTCCATGCATAGAAGATCTGTTGTGTTGTCTGTTACATGCTACATCCTTGGGGGTGTGTGTGGATATGCTAAATTCAGGAATGTCCAAAAGCACTGTCCTAATCTTCACTCATCACTGTAAATTGTAAAACCAGGAATAATGGCCACATTCAGGATCTGAGTGAATGACCAGTTCAGCACTCAGAGATGGACAGCTCCTTTCTGAATTACACCACAACTTCCTAAAAGAAATCTCTCGAGTTTGGAACTGAAAACCAGGTGCTGGTAGCAGGCAAGGCAAGTACAGTCCTTGATGAGGCTGCGATAATCTTGTTTTATTTCTCAATAGTTAATATTTCTGTTCCAGGAATTTCTGAAATTATATCTACTATTTCATTAGTAACACTGGCAGAAAACCTTTGGGGAAAATGCTCACGGGTTTTCTTTAAAACTGAGTGGTAAGAAATGGTCCCATGATCTACGGTATATCTTGAAAAATATTTTTATTAGAAAATGAGCTGTAAAAATGGTGTGTTTGTGTGATTATCTGTGAGGAATAAAAACAATGTGCATGCATTTAAATTCTAAAGTGCATTAATTTTTTTTAAAAAAGAAAAAGAAAAATTGAAATAAATCAGAGTGGTTTTTATTTCCACCTAGATGTGAAAGAAGACTGCAGAAGTAGAAGAGTCATTACAAAAAAAAAATGAAATAAATGTTTTGGCCTTTGTGAAGATCGCTGTAATTAAAAGAACAATGACTTTCTGCAGAGCCAGACATACAACTGTGAAGCTGCCGTGGTGCTTCTTAGAAACTCTTTTGTCATTTAGGCCTCAAACTTAATGCATTTGAAATTGGGTACCAACTTCTCTGCTTACCAGCTGGAAGAATGGAGAAGCAGGCTGGTGGGGAGGGGGGCAAGGGAGGGGGTCGAAATGGGGGAAAGGTTGGAAAGAGAGGAAAGATTGTCCCTTATTTCTTTGTGGACAAGAAAACAGCCCTGTGCAGATGGGGAGACTTTCCTTAATGCCTCAGACGGCAATTAAGAACGCTTTGCCAAGAAGAAATAGCCCCGCATTAATATTGTATATGGAACAGCTGAAGGGCTGGAGTACATTCTGCCCAGTACAGGCCCCTAGCAGATGGAACAACAAGACAGAAGGGAGGGGAGGGAGGGAGAGAAGGAGAGGGGGGAGAACCCATTTAATAACCCCCTTCTCTGAGATGTATACAATCACTCCCTTGGAGTAAAAAGTTCTTTGTCTACACGAAATTTACAGTTGGAAGCTGATCTTTTTAATCTGATGATTTTCCTCTGCCCAAAAGCTGCCAACTTTTGTTTTGTTTTGTTTTGTTTTTTAATTTCTTTTCAAATGATCCGCCTGCAAACCCCAAAGCTTCTCCCGTGCTGTTGATTGCACAGGCAATCCTTCCACACCCCCATTCAAAAACCCACCGATCCTTATACACAATTGTTTTAACTAGCGCTGAACAGGTTTCTTTCTGTCGAACTTTCAACAAGTTTACAATGGAAGGGTTTCACATTCTGGCACTACAAGAAAGGAAGGAGAAGGAAATAAGGAAACAGAAAGAAATCACCGAGAAACAGATTAGTTCCCCCACTTTGATTTCACATAAATAACATTTGCAGAACACAACGTAAAGCCGAAATTAAGAGTACAGATTCAGCCACAGGAGGCTGCAGTGAAAACTGCATTTAGCTTCCTAGTTCCTTCCCTCTTTTTCAAAATTCTTTACAAGGTAAGAATCTTCATTTAGTACATGCACTTCATGATTTGCTTGCTTCTCCACCAGTCACAAAACATGATAGGTACAGTTTTGAGTTTGCAGACTGCAGTTCAGATCGTGTCAAAACGTTAGCACCATTCCACCTCCCCGCCCGCCAAGAAAACAAACCCATGTTTCTGATTTTTAAATTGGACTTGATCTCCTTGGCTAATTGACATCTTGTTGATCTACACACAGAGATCAATCCCCACGCCCAGCTAAAACACACAAAGCCACCCCCCAGAAGTTGCTGTGTGGAGAGCAACTTGCGCAGGACAAGGCAACAGACCCATCAGTGAACGGCAGCAACACTACAGGCAAAGCACACAACAAACAGGAGAAGCCCAGAAAAAGTTAAAGATATAACTTTGTTTGTTTAACACGCACCTAGGAATGTTCCACACAGCTTCATTCTTGCTTTCTTTTTTTTCCTGAGTACTATTTCCCTTGGAACAACAATCATGAAAGCCAAGCACAACTGTTCAAGTCACACGCGCGGATACTTCATAAAAAAAAAAAAAAGTTACAGTCCAGAGCAAAAACTTATGCATCCCGGAGGGCCTCCGAGGAAGGGAGGCCAGCCAATGGGAGCCTCCCAAGCTGCTAATTGCAAATCAAGGCAGCCAACAAAGCAGCCAATCGGGGGCCGGGCCGTTCCTGGGTGCACGCAGCTATTGAGACGGGAGACAATAGAATGGAGCTGAATGAAACTGAATGGGGAAGCGGACGAGGCTGCGTGTTGATAGCAGCAGTGGCTCTCCGCAAACTCCTCTGCAAAGAGAAGGGCTGCTGTCGCTCAGTGGCAGAGCATCTGCTCTGCATGCAGAAGGGCCCAAGTGGAGTCTTTGGTTTCTGCAGGCAGGGCTGGGGGTGTCCCCGCCCGCCCCCCCCCCTGAATCCCCGGACAGCTACTGCCAATCAGTGCTGACAATGCTGGGCTAGATGGATCAGTGGTACAGGATTATATGCTCCAGAAAGCACTTAAGCTGCTATTTGTGTGGTCATGGCAGCAATATCAGCCGATGCTGATGTTGCAAGCTATAGTGCAAGCTACCTAAGCAGTTATATTCATATTTAAATCGAATACAAGCATGCATACAGCAATGGCGATCCTCACCTGAATTGAGAAGAGTTTTGTAGACTTCCGATTAGGCAGAAGCTTCCATTCAGATTTGGAGGGAAGAGAAAAATATCCTGAAATAGTCCTGCCTCTCTTTCCCCCCCAGTTTGTATTGCCACAGAACTCCAGTTTGGGACTTAATTTTTGTATGCCTTTCAAGACAAACAACCACTGGTTTTGTATTCAACATAGCACTAAAGCGCTGATTCCATTAGCACAAAGATTTCTCCTTTTACAGTGGAACATTCTCCCCTTTTCTGACCCCCCATATCTGTTTAGGGTTGGCAGGGAGCTTGGTACAGTGCGTATCCAGCCCCATCATGCAGCCCGGACACTGGGGTCCAGCTCTGAGGGCCTTGTGGCAGTTCCTTCAGTGAGAGAAGTGAAGTTACAGGGAACCAGGCAGAGGGCCTTCTCGGCAGTGGTGCCCTCCCTGTGGAAAGCTCTTCCATCAGATGTCAAGGAGAGAAAGAAATACACAACTGTTAGAAGACATCAAGAGTCAGCATGGTGTAGTGGTTAAGAGCGGTGGACTTGTAATCTGCTGAACAGGGTTTGCGTCTCTGCTCCTCCACATGCAGCTGCTGGGTGACCTTGGGCTAGTCACACTTCTCTGAAGTCTCTCAGCCCCACTCATCTCACAGAGTGTTTGTTGTGGGGAAGGAAGGGAAAGAAGAAGAAGAAGAGTTTGGATTTGATACCCTGCTTTTCACTACCCAAAGGAGTCTCAAAGCGGCTCACATTCTCCTTTCCCTTCCTCCCACACAACAAACACTCTGTGAGGTGAATGGGGCTGAGAGACTTCAAAGAAGTGTGACTAGCCCAAGGTCACCCAGCAGCTGCATGTGGAGGAGTGGAGACACGAACCCGGTTCCCCAGATTACGAGTCTACCGCTCTTAACCACTACACCACACTGGTGTAATGTTAGCCGCTTTGAGACTCCTTCGGGTAGTGATAAAGCGGGATATCAAATCCAAACCTTCTTCAGAAGGCAGCCCTGTATCAGGAACTTGTTTGGTGTTTTGCTGTGTTTTTATTATGTCGGAAGTCACCCAGATAGACTGGGGCTACCCAGTCAGATGGGCTGGGAATCACCACCACCCATCTAGTGCTCCTCCTGGTGCCCTGCCCTGCCTTCCCCACCTCCTCACCCTTCCTCTTTCCAGAAAGGAGAAGCGACACACCTGAAGGAGGGCAGGTTAGCACCGCTCCATCTACTACTGCACGATAGAAGCCATTGCTGCTGCCTTAGAACTATCAAGGAGTCCTGCTAGCACATCTCTCTACCAGGTGCACCTCTAAAGGGAGGTTCATTGTCTCTTGGGACCTGGTTTTAGGGGTGTGTGGACTTCAAGCGGCAACGATAAAATTAAATCTGTGCTTGCAAAGTGCAGACTTCAGAGCAGGTCCTGCCATTAGGCAGAGACTAGTGAGACAGCTTCTTCAGGTGGCAGAAGCTGGGAAGCACCACCAAGGTGCAGGAGGGCAGAGCTCTCCTAAGACAGTCTGCTTCCCCCAAGCACAAGGGAGGACACTGTCCCCCCGTTGCCAGTGTTTGGTTTTCCTCAAGATACGCAACACAAAACAGAACAATTGTGAAGAAAACAAGTATCAGGTAGATCGGGTTCTACCTTGAGTAAGAGCACGTGTTGCGGTCGGGACCTGGCAAGACACTTCCCTGTCATGTGGGGGTGGGGCCGGCAGCTGGCCTTAGCTGCTATAGGGTCAAGAGGTGTTGCTGGGCAAAGCTAGATGTAGCAATTTGTGATGGACAGCTCAGCGTCCTTTATATTCCTTTGTACGCAGGGTGATCTCTCTCTTGGCTGCAAGCTTCTGATCACCCATCCTGCCCCCCCTCTTTTTTGCTTAGGCCTCTGCGCTTGACCTTGCAACTGCCTGTCATGGGGTCGTCTGCTTTTGGGGCAGAGGCCCAGTAGGAATTTTTCCATCTGGCTGACTGACTGTTGCCATTTGGTTTTCGCCTACTGCAGTAGCAACTTGTCACAACTTGTAAGGTTGGCGGTTAGGCATTGGTTCCTGTGTGGATTGCTGGATGGGCGGTACCCACATCCAGAATCATGATGATACTGGGAATTCTGCTAAAGGAATCTGGCGGCTCTTATGCTTTGTCCGAACCCCCGGTAGGGGTTAGGGCCATAGCCGAGCCCCCGGGACCTCTGGGGAGAGGGAAGCGTTGACCCCCTCTCCTTAACTCACCTCAGTTGCACTTTCCCGATCACTGGCTGTAGGCCAGCCTCTGTCCCGGTAGGACAGTAGTCTGAACCAATGCCTACGCAACCACTCACCGAATTTGTATTTAAATAAAGTTGTGGCCTAAATTATTGCCCAAAACCCAAACAAAAATTATGTCTTCTGTGTCAATTCATTGGGGGGTGGCTTGAGGTCCTCGATACGCAATTCCACTTGGGTGTTACATACGGATGTTGAGATGGCAATGGGAGGTTATAGCATAAAAAAGGTCCATGAGAAGTCCACATTTCCACGAAGGCCAAAGAACCATGAAGACCATTCACAGGGGTGCAAGTAACAATGCCCCAGCCTACAGCAGGCACATATTCTGGGTTTACTAGTCATTCAGAGACTCTCAAATGATGCATATTTTTCCCCCTGTGTTGGCCAGGCTCCAAATGTTTTCGTACCATAATGATAACTGCAAACCTTGAAGCATCTTCCATTTGGGGATGATGTGATAACTCGAATGCATCCAGTGCCCATTTCCACTGCCCATGTTGAAGGCAGACTCTGTACCATCTTTCCCTCAGCTCAGATAGCAAAAAGTCTTAGGCTGCAAACTCCAGCTACTAGGACAACAATAAATCGAGTCCCGGGAGTGAAAAATATATAATATTTTCTGTGACTTTCCTCCTGACTGCTGAGTACTCAGGGCGGGGGGAGTGAAGGGTCTTATAATAAATCATTCTCTTAGGAGTGAATTATTATAAGAGTTGTACCTTAACTCACAGGCTGGAATCAATGTATGTGAATAATAGCCACACACGTTTAGCACTCAAATCTTTTATTGTTTTTGTATGCTGCAGATGTGGGGCAGCCACTTTTGGGGGGACGTCTTGGTTCAGAACTAGCTAGCCCTCTGCAGGGGCTGCTAACCTGTCAATCACCTGGTAGTATATGATGGGCTGCATCAATAGGAGTATAGCATCTAGATCAAGGGAAGCAATAGTACCACTGTATTCCGCTCTGGTCAGACCTCACCTGGAATACTGTGTCCAGTTCTGGGCACCACAGTTCAAGAAGGATACTGACAAGCTGGAACGTGTCCAGAGGAGGGCAACCAAAATGGTCAAAGGCCTGGAAACAATGCCTTATGAGGAACGGCTTAGGGAGCTGGGTATGTTTAGCCTGGAGAAGAGAAGGTTAAGGGGTGATATGATAGCCATGTTCAAATATATAAAAGGATGTCATATAGAGGAGGGAGAAAGGTTGTTTTCTGCTGCTCCAGAGAAGCGGACATGGGGCAATGGATTCAAACTACAAGAAAGAAGATTCCACCTAAACATTAGGAGGAACTTCCTGACAGTAAGAGCTGTTCGACAGTGGAATTTGCTTCCAAGGTGTGTGGTGGAGTCTCCTTCTTTGGAGGTCTTTAAGCGGAGGCTTGACAGCCATCTGTCAGGAATGCTTTGATGGTGTTTCCTGCTTGGCAGGGGGTTGGACTGGATGGCCCTTGTGGTCTCTTCCAACTCTATGATTCTATGATTCTATGATTCTATGAGCCCAATCCCTGCTGGAAGCAGTGTAGTTTGCAGAGCAGAGGTTTTGCATAAAGGAAGTCCATGGGCCAATCCCTAGCTTCTCCCCACTTTTAAATTTTTTATTTTTACTTTAGGTAGGCAGGCAAGCAAGACAACTGCTTGAGACCTTAAAGAACTCTTGCCACCCAAAACAGCCAGTACAAGCCACGGGCAACCCAATGGACAGACTCAGAACATTGCAACTCTACACGATCCCCAAAGTATCTCAAAAGTTCCCTAGCAACAGTTCAGCTCAGTCCAGCCCTCTTGCTGAATATGGCCTTCTTGTTTTGCATCACAAGGCTTTGTTTACAGTGGAAGGGGCATCTATTGTGGCCACCAACTTAAATTCAGAGGGCAGCTTCCTCTCCTGAAGGACAGATGGCAACACTCCAACTTGGGAGGGGTGTGGGGGGGGGGAGAGAAAGAATTGGCTCTGGGTCAGAAAAGGAGATCCTTCTGCTAGCAAGGTGGCACTACAGTCTAGTAATATACTTATTTAGGGGAAAGTTAGGCTCAGGAGTTAGGCATCAGGTCAGGAGTAGACTTTCGACTGCAGTGACTTTTAGAGTGAGGGCTTGTGTCACACCAATGACCCAGAGCTTGATGCTGCAAAGAGGAAAGGTTTGGTGATGGAAGAAGAAGAAGAAGAAGAAGAAGAAGAAGAAGAAGAAGAAGAAGAAGAAGAAGAAGAAGAAGAAGAAGAAGAAGAAGAAGAAGAGATATATCTCTTCCTTTTGACCGTCCTTTGGCTTAGGGGTCCAGCTTGTCTTGGGGGCAGAGAGATCATGTTACACAAAAGCCCATTTGTGATCCTGTGGGCTCTGGAACACAACTCTTGCGTACAAGGAAGGGAATTGGCTTCTGTCCTTGCAGAGCAAAATGTGTCGGAGGCCCACCCACACCCCCTGCGTAATTTGGGTGGGAGGGTGAATGCAAACTGAAGGGTAAAAATCTGCAGTTCGGGGGACAGGTGGTGACTGTAATCAGGGCCAGACACAAAGCTGATATTAACTGAAGGGGAATTTATTCCAGCAGGGCTTGTCTATGCATTTTCTTTGGTTGGAGTTTGGAAGAAAGGTCAGCCCCCACCCCTCCAGAAAAAAAGGAGGGTCAAGAGGCTAATTCACTCTTTTTGTACACAAGTCTTCCATTGAGCTCTTTGTCGAATGCATTCTCAACTTCTTAATCCTGATATGTTTTTGAAAGTAGGAGGTTTAGGAAGAAAACAGCTTTGCTGGTGTTGTTTCTTAAATCTTTAAGTGCACTTTCTCTCTCCCTCTCCCCCACATATTTATATCATCCTCCATTAGCAAAGGATGGGGAAAGTTGGACGAAAATCCTTGAATGACACAATTAGGATTATGTTTGGTATCAGTGCTGGAGCTGATGCCAAACGGGTGTGAGTAAGTGGAAGGCCTGTCGATGGCAGGAAGATGTTGAACCAGTTTGAAGAGTTGCTGTGAGTATTTCAGAGCTCAAGAGGTACAGGAGCTAGAAACTAGAAAGGAAAATCCACGAGACTGATGTGGGGATGGCTTCCCTGATGACCCCAGTAGATTGCTGCAGAATGACAGAAAAACACAAGAGTAGATAGTACTTAACATCTAACAAATTAACTAAAAGGTCTAAGAAGGTTCCTAATAATTTCTGGAAGTGCAAACAGGTTGTTGGTTATTTTTTCATGTGGGGTGGGGGGCTGACTTGCAAGAAAGCCAGGGTATCTTGGGGAGATGATAACATGAAAAGATAAAAAAATATGTTAAAAGTGAGTATATAAAAAAAAAGCCCAAACTGTTTCTGTTAGGGATTATAGGGGCAGAAACCCGCCCCCCCCCCCAAATCTTAAAGTTGTTTATTTATGTAACAAAAGCAGTTAGGATTCTATATGCTCAGAAACAAACTCCTCTTTCGTTTGTTCGTTAATTTTTTAACCATCATCCCCTGCATATTCCAAGTTATATTCAATCATTCTTTTATTCATCTATTTTCGTATATCTATATTTTAAAAACTGCAGGTTATTACAATAGTCCTGCCAATGCTTTTATCTATTTGCAATTCCTTTGTAAATATTCAATATACCATTTCCATTCCTTTATAAAAAAAATTTTGTTATCCTGATTTCTTATTCTTCCGGTACATTTTCCCGTTTCTGCATAAGCCGTAAGTTTTTGTATCCATTCTTTATTTGTCGTGATTCCTTCTTCTTTCCATTTTTGGGGAAATAACATTCGCGCAGCTGTGATTGCATACACAAATAAATTTCTATACTGTCTAGGTAGTCCTACACCTACAATTCCCAAAAGGAAAGCTTCTGGATTTTTTAAATTTAAATTTTATTTTTATTACAAATGTTGGGTGGCGCTGTGGTCTAAACCACAGAGCCTAGGGCTTGCCGATCAGAAGGTTGGCGGTTCGAATCCCCGCGACAGGGTGAGCTCCCGTTGCTCAGTCCCAGCTCCTGCCCACCTAGCAGTTCAAAAGCATGTCAAAGTGCAAGTAGATAAATAGGTACCACTCCGGCGGGAAGGTAAACGGCGTTTCCGTGCGCTGCTCTGGTTCGCCAGAAGTGGCTTAGTCATGCTGTCCACATGACCGGGAAAAACTGTCTGCAAACAAACACCAGCTCCCTTGGCCTATAAAGCAATATGAGCGCCGCAACTCCAGAGTCTTCATTTGTCTTTCTGGCAGGAATCCAGCCTGGTCATAGTCTGACCTGTCATTGCCCACAGTCCGACCCGGAAGTGGCCAAGGGGACATCTAGTCCAGCATCCTGTTCTCACAAGCAAAGATCTAGGAACAACAGCACTCTACCCACTTGAGATACTCGGCAACTGGTAGTGAGAGGTTTATGGCCTCTGTCCATGGAGGAAGGAGTGTTTCCACCCCCATCATTCAGCCCAGAAACTGAGGTCCAGTGCCAAGGGTCTTCTGGTGGTTCCCTCACTGCGAATAGTGAGGTTACAGGGAACCAGGCAGAGGGCCTTTTCGGTAGTGGCGCCCGCCCTGTGAAACACCCTCCCATCAGATGTCAAGGAAATAAACAACTATCTGACTTTTAGAAGACATTCCCTGTTGAGGGAAGTTTTTAAATATTTGATGTTTTATTGTGTTTTCAGTATTCTGTTGGGAGCCACCCAGAGTGGCTGGGGAAACCCAGCCAGATGGGTGGGGTATTATTATTATTATTATTATTATTATTATTATTATTATTATTATTAATTCCCATTGTGATTTAGACTTATCCTCCAGGAAGTTGCCCAATCCTTTTTTGAAGCCATTCAAGTCAGTGGCCAACATTGTCTCCTGCGGGAGTAAAGTTCCACAGTGCTGTGTGAAGAAGTTCTTTATTTTGCATAGTGCAGAAGAACCTAACACATCCATGGCTACTTACCCTGATGGCTATATTATACCTCCATGGTCGGAAGCAGTATGCGCCTGCAAATTAGTTGCTGCAAACCACAGTAGGGGATGGCACTGTTTCCAGGGTTCCCATTGGCATCTGGTTGGCCACTTAGAGAACAGGATACAGGACCAGATGGGCCTTTGTTCTGATCCAGCACACCTCGGCTTATGTTCTTATGAACCATGGGGTTCTGCCCTAAGAGAGGTCCGGCACCACTTTGTCGCAACCCCTCAAATATTTCAGTTTCAGAGGCCGCTGTAACATAGGGGTATCTAACAACTGTCAGTGCTTTGTGGGAGGGATTCAAGTATAAATTGGGAAATCTGGATTTGTGCAAACATCAGGAAAAGCTGTTCGACAGTGGAATAGACTCCCTCGGGGGGTGGGGGTGGTGGACTCTCCTTCCTTGGAGGTTTTTAAGCAGAGGTTGGATGTCTATCTGTCATGGATGCTTTAGCTGAGATTCCTGCTTTGAAGGGGGTTGGACTAGATGACCCTCGGGGGTCCCTTCCCGCTGTATGAATCTATGATTCTATGAAGAGCATTATAGTACTTTGTCACTCTTGCCCAGCAAATCTACTTTTGATTTGTTTTTTTAATGGGCTTTTTGAAGGTGAAAAATGTGGGATGAATGAGCAATTAACATGAAGATATATAAACATAGAATCATAGAGTTGAGAGGGAACTTGAGGGTCATCTAGTCCAACCCCGTCCAATGCAGGAATCTTTTGCCCAACATGGGGCTCGAACCCACGACCCTGAGATTTAAGAGTCTCATGCTCAACTGACTGAGCTATGCTCCCTTTTTTCATCCCACAAGCAAATCATGATGAAGGCTCATTGAAGCCTGGACATAGTCTAGCCTCCATGTAAGCTTCATGCAAGCAAATCAGGGTGAATTCTCAATAAACAGGCCATCTGGACGGAGCCCAGTCATGGTGACTGAAGTCACATACTAGCTCAGCTCGAGTATAGGCAGTCAAAGTGGACCTAACATATATACCCCCAAAATGTTGGTGAGGAGGGGATGTAATCACTTCTGCAAAAGGAAAGCTCACATCTGAACAATTGTAAATCCCATGTTTAAATGCCAGTGGAACTTCCTTTGCAAAAAAACAAAACAAAAACTCTTCATTGTGCTGCACTCCCCTGTTGAAGACGAGAGGTGGCATTGTGAAGAAGGGCTTCATGCTTGGAAAATGACTATAACAATTATATTGCCGGCAATTGAAAACTTTTGTTCTTCTCCCATCTTCAGCCTCCTGGGGCTTTAATGAAAGGCAGTTAAGTAGCTCTTCTCTCCTCCCTGTTCCTGCAACCAAAGTGGCCAGACATTCTGCAAGGTCACTTAGCACCTCCACTTAGCGCATGCTTCTCATGCATGGGGGAGATTTCAAATTGATGTGCATCGGAGGAAAAAAACCAACAACCACACACGCACACACAACCACACACACACACACACACACACACACGGGACGAGCCTGGCTTTATATAATATTCACCACCTCTGAGAAAGGGAAGGAGTAAATACATGGAGAACAAAGGGAATTGGGGGGGGGGGGGTGTCCTGCGTTTCATGGATGGAGACTCAGAAGTTGGCAAGATTCAAACAGGAAGCCAACCATTTGGAGAGAAGGATGAACCAGCCTAGTGTAGTGAGTCGAGGTTTGGACCAAGAGTGTGTGCGTATCCATTCCGTCATAAGAATGTAAGATGAGCTCTGCTGGATCAGGCCAAAGGCCCACCCAGTCCAGCTTTCTGCTTTCACAGTGACAAGAACAAGAGTAAGGGGGGGGGGGAGAGACACTTTCCCAGCAACTGGCAATCAGAGGTATAACGCCTCCAGCACTGAAGATGGAAGACTGTGGTCAGTAGTCCTTATCCACCATGAATTTGTCTTATCCTCAAGCTTGGTATAGTCCGCACTGACTGACAGGGCTTCTTCCACATTTCAAACCAAGGTCTTTCCCACCTGGAAATGTTGAACCTGGGACCTTCTGCATGCAAAGTATTTGCTCTCCCATTGAGTTGCAGCCCTAACTCATTGATCACAGGCAGGTTAATCCCTTCTAGACCCCAGCTCTTATCTACCAGTATCCGTTCCTGATCCCGAGGAGTGAGCTTTCAAATCCACTGATTGAGAGCATCCAATCCGATAGCGCTGACCCATCTCACTGTTTGCTGCCTCGCAGAAACAAAGGAGGTTGCTTTGAGAAGCAGGAATTAATTGCTGCTTTGATCGGCTCTGATAAATCTTCCGCTAAAGTGCTGTACTGTTTTAAGGTCTGGGTATCATTTTTAAGAAGGCAGGGATCCTGAGTATATTGCAACAGATTATTCCAAGGATTGTTGTTGTTTAGTCGTTTAGTCGTGTCCGACTCTTCGTGACCCCATGGACCAGAGCATGCCAGGCACTCCTGTCTTCCACTGCCTCCCGCAGTTTGGTCAAACTTCGAGAACACTGTCCAACCATCCCGTCCTCTGTCGTCCCCTTCTCCTTGTGCCCTCAATCTTTCCCAACATCAGGGTCTTTTCCAGGGAGTCTTCTCTTCGCTTGAGGTGGCCAAAGATAGCCCAGGCTTTACCCAACTTGATGCCCCCCAGATGTTTTGGGCAACAACTTCAATCAGCCTCAGTCAGCATGGAGCTGTCAGTCCAAACATCTGATGAGCACAAGGTTGGGCAAGGTTGAGGAGGTCCGATGTGAGCAAAGTTTGATCAGGTTGGAACCACAAAAATCAAATCCTCCTCCATCTCTTGTACACCAAATCTCCCTTTAGAGCCACTTACATCTTGCAGCAGCAAGTTCCATAATTTAACTATGTGCTGCGTTTATTATGCATAGTGTGTGCCAATATTTTTATTGTCATGATTTAGTTCTCAGAAGTATTAAAAATCCAAGGGATTTTCTGAATCCCAGATGATGTATTTACGACTTCGGCCAAATCAATCGATGCATGATATTCACTTGAATTAGCGACTGAGTTTCTCAACGCTGCATTAAAAAAGTTAAAAGCAATCAAAACAATGCGTCTAGGTACCCATGATTACAATGTGGTCTCAGTAAGTATATTTTTGGGATATCTATAATGAGCTGAGCTAAAAATGGACTGGTGCCCTACCTTGAAATGGATATTGATAAACAGGTAATGGTGATTGGGTTAACAGTCTGTCCTTCTTCCCAGGAAACTCTGAGATTTGTGGCTCTGGGAGGAGAATAGGGGGTTTCCTCACAACTCTCAGCATCCTTAACAAACTCCAGCTCCCAGAATTCTTTGGGGGGGAGCCATGACTATTTAAAAATGTACCATAGTGCTTTAAATGTATGGACGGAATGCAGCCTACATAAGAAACCTGTTCTCTGCAGAATCCTTTGCATATTGGTTAACATCTCCAGACTCATTCACAAAACCCATGCAATACAAACACATATGGGCAGATTCAAGGCACCCCCCTTCCCTATTTTTAACCAACACAGGATTGCTATTAGTGCCTTCATTTAATCCTCTCTCTTTCTCAGATCCCTTCCCCCCCCCCCCCGCCACTCATTACTTTACACTAAAAAATATAGAGCAATAACAAGTCCAGGCTGTTGAGTTCAACCTGATAGGCGCTGTCAAAGCTGTCAGAGGGTGGTGACAATAAACATTTCAGCTGCCTATCAATTTTGCTGCAATAAAAAAAGTCTTGACCCTGAAAAAATCGGGTTCTGCCATAATGAATGCTTTGTCTCCAAATATTTGCATTTTAGCTGACAAGGCTCACATTCTGCTTTTTCTTTTCTTTTTTTTTATAAAAAAAAATATAGTCATAAACAATCTGCCTTAAAAACTAGATTGCTAGGAACTCAGACGAGGAATGAGTGTTGTCTTCCCCTCCACCCTTCCAGGTTTTCCTCTTCCAGCCGCTTCTCATCCAACTCTATTATCCAGGATATTTCATACGTTATTTCTTTCGATACATATGACAAGATCATCCATGTATCTTTGAATGGATGGAAGGGATCTCCAGAGGCAATTGGCTAAGTCCTCCCCCTTTCCCCGCCATCATTTTGCCAGCTGTGCTGTTGCTGGGTGGGGTACAGACTCTCCGATCTCTAATCCCCGGAAATCTCATTCAGCTACTCCTCTGGCTTTTGAGATTCCACCCGGCTTTTCACACGTTCTTGCAAAACATGAAGGCTAGAAGCTCTTCAAAAAGCTGGAGAATGCATGGCAGATGATGCTCTCCTGTTGTTTTGTGGCCAATCTCTTGAATGTAGGTTCCTGCCTTTTGCCAATCACCCTAAATTCATTTAAGCAACAGTGCAGAGTAGGTGAAAGAGAACTCCACCACCCGAGACCAACCAGTCCGACAGGGAAACATTCCTACTTGGCCCCAGAACAACTGGTAACACCTACACTGTCGTGGACTTCTACTCAGTATTGATCCAGAGTAGATTCCAATGTATAGTTAGCAGAGTAACAATTTAAACACGTTGCAGGATTCCCAATGAATAGACCAGAGGCAATGCATGTTTCATGAGCATAATGGTCACAAATCCAATACATTCAGGACTGGCACTGTCCATTAGAAATCCAGTTGCAGCAGACTTAACATAAACTTACAGTAACTTATAATAAGTCTAAACCTTAACACCAAGCATACTATGTGCAGAACACCACACCAGGAGGAAAACAGAAAGAAATTGAAAGTGAAACCCAGGCTCCTTCTGGCCTTGTTATCATAGTCAACATGACCTTGACAGAAAAAGATAAGAGAACCAGTTTAAGCCAGCTGTACTCAGCTTCTCTGAAGGAATAACCCAAACATCATGAACCTTCTGCTTGTTTCTTCCACACAGAGAAGCTTCCAGAACCCTCCTGAATGAATTAGAACAGGAAATCAATACTTTCTGCACTAAGAAATGCAAACTGCCTCCTCTAGGATGGGAAGCTGGTAGCTGTGAAGATCTGGAAGAAGGCTGGCCTAGGGTGTGGACTTCACCCTTTAGACCAGCTGCTATGCTGGTGTGATGTGCACATGCAAGCTTTGTCTATCGCCTTCCACTGGAAATGGCCCCAGTGCCTCCCCCCCTTTCCCATCCCCCCTACTCAGGCTTGGGATGATGGGGAGTGTTTACTGCTGCAGAAAAGGATGGTGGCAATTCGAACACAAGCCCACACACAGTTTTCACACACACATGTGCACACACCAAGGACTCAGCTACATTACTAAAATAAATAAATAAATAAAAATGTTTTGAATGCGTTATAACACTATGACACCAGATGGCGCTGTAGAGTTCAGTCTTTCGGCAACAGGATTTCCCATTATGAGGTTTACAAAATGTTTCCCTGAATTATTATTTTTTCTGATGTGTTTAGAATCTAGCCCAACTCTCACAGGCGCCTTTCTTCAGAGAGTTTGTTCTGTGGCTTGTGCAAAATAAATAAATTAATTAACTCTCAAAGTTTGCATTCTAGGAGTGGGATTTATTCAGTGAATCCCTGGTAGGGCTGAGGGAATTGTTGTCCTTAAGAACTAAGGGTCCTGTGGAGATCTCCAGAGGAGAGAAAGTTAATTCCTGTAGTCACTACCTTTTCCTACTCTGTTTTATAACCCTGCGGCTAATCATGCCCACAGCAAGGCTGGCCAAGGGCACTCTTGTGTCCTTGTAGCTATAACTGTGTCCATGGAGATGGCTCTCACACTCAGGTTAGAGTTTGGCTTTATTGCACGTATACTAAAGTTTCAGGGGCTTGGTCTTCTCGGTGTTCCAGTGGGAGGGAGAAAAATCTCAGGGTCTTCTGCAGAGAGAATCATAGAATTGTAGAGTTGGAAGAGATCCCAAGGCTTATTTAGTCCAACCCCCTGCAATGCAGGAATCTCAGCTAAAGCAGCCATGACAGATGGCCATCTAAGCTCTGCTTAAAAACCTCCAAGGAAGGAGAGTCCACAACCTCCTGAGGGAGTCCATTCCACTGTCCAACAGCTCTTACCGTCAGAATGTTCCTTCTGATGTTCAGCCGGAATCTCCTTTCTTGTAACTTGAAGCCATTGTTTCAAGGCCTACCATCCGGAGCAGGAGAAAACAAGCTTGCTCCATCTTCCACGAGGCAGCTCTTGAGATATGTGAAGATGGCTATCATATCTCCTCCCAGTCTCCTCTTTTCCAGGCTAAACATACCCAGCGCCTTCAACCATTCCTTGGTTGGTTTCCAGGCTTGGTTTCCAGACTCTTGAAGGATCACTATTCAAAGCAGAGGTAGGGAACCTGTGACCCACCAGACATTTCTGCACTATGAATGGCCCATTGGCCATGCTGACTGGGGCTGCTGGGAGCTGGAGACCAACAACAGCTTGGAAGTTACAGATGTGAAGTTAGGGGGTGGGTTTCTTCCTGCCCTCTCCTCCTTACAGATTTCACCTCTCTCATGATTTGAGAACCTGAAGCTCAGTGTCAGAAGATTGGACACAGACAAAAGGAAGCACTTCAACACGCATTGCCTGGTCAAAATATGGAAACCACTCCTGCAATATGGCTATGTTGCACCTCCTATACCAGATGCTGAGAACTACAGGTTGCAGAGAGTTGGGTTGCATTCTGTTTCTGCTTGTGGGCTTCCCATGAGCATCTGGTTGGCCACTGTGAGAACAGAGTGCTGGGTTTAGTCAGAACTAGTAGGGATCTTCTTGAATTTTTATGTTCTTAAGGTCCTGCCATACACTCCAGTATTTCTCCGATGAAAACAGAGACATCCTATTTAACAACAAGTACTAGCTCCTGTTGCTCGTTCCCTGCTCCTGCCCATCTAGCAGTTCAAAACCACGTCAAAGTGCGAGTAGATAAATAGGGACTGCTCCAGCGGGAAGGTAAACAGCGTTTCTGTGCGCTGCTCTGGTTCGCCAGAAGCAGCTTTGTTATGCTGGCCACATGACCCGGAAGCTGTCTGCGGACGAACGCCGGCTCCCTCCCTGGGGTTGAGTGCCACAACCCCAGAGTCGGACACAACTGGACCTGATGGTCAGGGGTCCCTTTACCTTTACCTTACTACTACTACTACTACGTCAGGGAATGGTCTGAAGTTGAGGACTGGGGAATGTATTCTATGGCAGACCAGCTTCTCTCTGAGGGAGAGCTGGAGAGTCGCCCCCCCCCCCCTTGTCCACAGCGTGTTCAGAAGCAGAGAGAGGGGGTGGAGAGAGAGAGAGAGAGAGAGAGAGAGAGAGAGAGAGAGAGAAGCTGAACAGCTTAGGGAGGAGTTACCCAGCTATGAGATAATGACAGGGGAACCAGAAGAGAGGGGGCAACTAGTTGAGATGTCACTTGAGAGTGTGGGGGACCCCCCCCCTCACCATAGACTCAGAGGTCTGAATGTATCAGAGAGCAAAGGAGTCAGAGGGAGGGAGGAACTTCCTGTTGGTGCCTAAAATGCTGCGGAAGTCAGAAGGGGTGAATTTAGAGTAACCAACTGCTCTCCTTGCGGAGAGCTGTGTATTTGTGCTTGCAACATGACACTGTACTAAAAGGACTATAAATATATCAACTGCTCGTTAATTATTATCTGTGAAGTTACCGAAGGGAGGGGAGGACTCTCCATGCCCGACAAACAACAACAATGACAAAATTATTTGTACCGCACCCATCTGTATGGGTCGCCCCAGCCACTCTGGGCGGCTTCCAACATATATAAGAACGTAAGAAAACATTAAACATTTTTTTAAAACTTCCCTATACAGGGCTGCCATCAGATGTCTTCTAAAGGTTGTATAGTTCCTTATCTCCTTGTCTCGGGGGGGGGGGGGTCGCATAATTCCATACCCTCCAACATTTCTCTGATGAAAATAGGAACGTCCTAAGGAAAAGCAGGACATCCCGGGATCAAATCAGAAACTGGGATGGCTTCTGTAAATCTGGGGCTGTCCCTGGAAAGGGTCTGCCTTGCTGCTCTGGTGTACAGGAGAACAGGACTAGATGGGCCTTGGTTCTCCTTATGTTCTCATGGTGATCAGTTGTTCCAGAAAACCTTCATTTTGACCTGAGTCAATGGGTTCAAACAGTAAAACCTGTACAAAATCTGTAGTTTAATCACTGGCGAAATCTGATTGAGTGGGGAAACCTTGTTTCCAGGCCAGGCATGGGGTGTGTGTGTGTGGAGAGAAGACCTATCTCTCTTTTCACAGTTTCTGTCCCCTTCTTCTTCTTCCTCCCACAAGGGGCAGAGTCAATGGCAGGAAATTGTCACTTTGCCTAGAAGAAACTCACAATGTTGGCCGGTGGGTGGATTTTGCAGTTTTCATCTCTGAAAAGCTGTGCTTGCTGGCAGTCGTGGGGGGAATAAATACCCCCCCTTGGCACACATCCACAAATGCTTAGGAAAATATCATGCTTTCTTCATGTGCCAGAAGAGGATGTTGTTATCAGAGTCATGGAAAGATTTTTCCGCTCGCCCCTGTTTGAATTAGGATTAAAAGATATAGGAAATTGCTGGGGGAAGGAGGAGAAACCCAACCAGGGCTCTGAAAAAAAAGGCTAAGGAGAAAGAAAAGAAGTAACACGAAGAACTGAAAGAACAAGGAAAGAAATTACAGCTTGGGTTTCTATCTTTTGTCAAAGTCAAAACGACATTTTCTTTAAAGGTTGACGTGTTCTTAAGTATAGCCATAACTGGTGAAGGAAATGAGTGGTTTAGAAACTTATGGAAGAAGCCAGATAGATCTGGATGAGTCATGTCTAAGAAGTAATCCTTGCTTCCCAAAAAGACTATACTGTGTCATGCTACTTGTACCTCACCATCCATTGGGACATCAGGATGACTCAAGGGCCTTTCCTGATGTTATGCTGGTGGGGTGGAAGATGACTCATCCCTGAGCT
The DNA here is from genome assembly GCF_009819535.1 of Lacerta agilis. Lineage (NCBI taxonomy): Eukaryota > Metazoa > Chordata > Lepidosauria > Squamata > Lacertidae > Lacerta > Lacerta agilis. The sequence goes on from NC_046317.1 coordinate 88,554,419, forward strand.
AAAAAACTCTCTCATAAATCTGATATCAGGAATCACAAGACAGAGAAAGCAGAAGGAGCACACTTCAGTCTCCCAGGACATTCTATACAAGATCTCAAAGTAGCTGTCTTACTACAAAGGAATTTCAGAAATAGGCTGGAAAGAGAAGTTGCTGAATTGCAACTCATTACCAAACTTAAAACCATGGAGAGACCTGGACTGAACAGAGACAGTGTGGTGTAGTGGTTAAGAGCGGTAGACTCGTAATCTGGGGAACCGGGTTCGCGTCTCCGCTCCTCCACATGCAGCTGCTGAGTGACCTTGGGCTAGTCACACTTCTCTGAAGTCTCTCAGCCCCACTCACCTCACAGAGTGTTTGTTGTGGGGGAGGAAGGGAAAGGAGAATGTTAGCCGCTTTGAGACTCCTTAGGGTAGTGATAAAGCGGGATATCAAATCCAAACTCCTCCTCCTCCTCCTCCTCCTCCTCCTCCTCTTCTTCTTCTTCATTATGCATGACAAAGCTAACAGTCGTCAACAGGTTTCCCACGCCTATCAGCCTATCACCCATTCCCACCACCCTTGTGAGTAATACCCCTCCCCACTCCCTCACTATATTTAAGGATCTGGTGACTTCTGTTTCAGTGTATCTGAAGAAGTGTGCATGCACACGAAAGCTCATACCAAGAACAAACTTAGTTGGTCTCTAAGGTGCTACTGGAAGGAATTATTATTATTATTATTTGTTTTGACTACTCAGGTAATGTTAAAAACAGTGGTGGCTGGTGCCATTGGGACTGGGAGGGCAGAAGTCAGGGAGGCATTAGAAAGTCAGTGGGAATTCGAAAAATCCATGCTGGATGGTCTGTCATGATGGCCATGGGCAACATTCACATCCAGAAGACTTTTCAGCAGCGATGGATTTAGGGTGGTACAGGAAGTTGCTTCACACAAGGGGGTGCCGAGCAGAGGGGATACAACATTTAAAAAAGCAATAGTACCCAAAGGAATTATTGTGAAAATAAGAAATGTTTTCCAATGTTTGTCATTGAAATTCTACTCAATATTGATCCAGAGTAGATCTCAATGTATAGTTAGCAGTGCAGAAACTTAAGCATGTTGTGGGGACCCCCCCCCCCTCAAATAGACCAGAGGCATTTCATCCTGCAGAGCTTTACTGCTACTGAAGGCAAATGAGCAGAGGATTGGCCCTGTCCATAAGAAATCCGGGTGCAGCAGACTTAACTTAAACTTACAATATCTTATAATAAGTCTATAGTTTAACACAAAGCATACAGAACACCACACCAGAAAGAGAGACAGAAAGAGAGAGAGAGAGTGAAACCCAGGCTCCTTCTGGCCTCACTATTTTAGTCAGCATGGCCTTGACTGAGAGAGATAACAGAAGCAGTTTAAACCAGCTGTACTCAGCTTCTCCGAAGGGACAATCCAGACTTCATGAAGTTTCTTTCACACAGAGAAGCTTCCAGAACCCTCTTGAATTAAGTAGAACAGGAAAGATCTCTGCACATCAGATTAATACTTTCTGTCAGGGCCGTCTTAAGTATATCAGGCGCCCTGGTGTGGCCGGTGAACTCGTGCTCCTGCACTCCGCCGGGCAGCCGGAGGGCACAGCCGGCCAGCTCGCGCTTCGCCGGGCAGCTGGAGGGTGCGGCGAGGCCGGCCAACTCACGCTCCCGTGCTCCGCCAGGCAGCCGGAGGGCACTGCTGGCGGGCGCTGCCGGCGGGGCTGGAGGGCGGAGGCACCCTCCAGGCCATTGCACCCTGGCACCTTGCGCCAGTAAGCTCAATGGTTAAGACGGCCCTGCTTTCTGTACAGTGGTACCTTGGTTATCAAACGCCTCGGTGCTCAAACAACTTGGAACCCAAACACTGCAAACCTGGAAGTAAGTGAAAAAAGTTTGCAAACTTTTTTTGGGAAGCCGAACATGCTCCATTTTGAGGGTTACGCTTCCGATTTGAGTGCCACACTTTCGTTTTGAGTGTTACACTGAGGTCTGTCAATTTTTGCTTTTTTGTGGCGTTTTCGTTTTGTTTTTGTGACTGTGTGAAACCCAGCAGCTACTGATGGGTTGATTGTGTGACTGCAGTACGTTGTTTATTGCTTTCATTTTATGGATCGATGGTCTTGTTAGAGAGCAAAATTCATGTTAAATTGCTGTTTTAGGGGTTGTTTTTAAAAGTCTGGAACAGATGGATCCACTTTGCATTACTTTCTATGGGAAAGTGTGCCTTGGTTTTGGAACGCTTTGGTTTTGGAACGGACTTCTGGAACGGATTAAGTTGGAGAACCAAGGTACCACTGTACTAAGAAATGCAAACTGACAATGTTGGCCTTGTTCAGGGTGCAATGTTACCAAAGTCCTATCCTGCTCTTAAGTACAAGTTGCTGGGGAGTGAAAAGGGGCTATTGTTCTCATCCTCTGCTTGTCAGCTTCTGACAGGCATCTGACAACTATATGTCTGTAAGTGCCAGGTCCCGTCCAACATTGTGGGGGCCCGGTGTGTGCGTGTGACATCACACGTCACCGCTGCAACGGGAGGGCCCTGCGGACCGCCCCACAACAGTGTGCAACATGTTGGGTCGCCTGGCTGGGCACCCACAGTGAAAATTCTGTGCGTGCCTAGACACCCAGGGCCTCCTGGAGATGGCATCTATGTTAGTAGATCATATGTGTGTTTTCATTTTTTTTTTAAATGATTGTTCCCCCACTCCCATGTCATTAGCTGCTCTTATTTTATCTGTAAGCTGCCTTGAGTCCCTTGAGGGAGCCAGTGTGGTGTAGTGGTTAAGAGCAGTGGACTCGTAATCTGGGGAACTGGGTTCGCTTCCCCGCTCTTCCACATGCAGCTGCTGGGTGCCCTTGGGCTAGTCACACTTCTCTGAAGTCTCTCAGCCCCACTCACCTCACAGAGTGTTTGTTGTGGGGGACGAAGGGAAAGGAGAATGTTAGCCGCTTTGAGACTCCTTCAGGTAGTGATTAATAATAATAATAATAATATTTATTATTTATACCCCGCCCATCTGGCTGGATTTCCCCAGCCACTCTGGGCGGCTTCCAGCAAAAATCAAAATACATTAAAATATCACACATTAAAAGCTTCCCTAAACAGGGCTGCCTTCAGATGTCCTCTAAATTTCTGGTAGTTGTCTATCTGTTTGACATCTGAAGGGAGAGAGTTCCACAGGGCGGGCGCCACTACCGAGAAGGCCTTCTGCCTGGTTCCCTGTAGTTTTGCTTCTCGCAGTGAAGGAACCGCCAGAAGGCCCTCGGCACTGGACCTCAGTGTCCGGGCAGAATGATGGGGGTGGAGACGCTCCTTCATTTATACTGGACCGCGGCCGTTTCGGGCTTTAAAGGTCAACACCAACACTTTGAATTGATAAAGGGGGGTATCAAATCCAATCTCCTCCTCCTCCTCCTCCTCCTCCTCCTCTTCTTCTTCTTCTTCTTCTTCTTCTTCTTCTTCTTCTTCTGTCAGGGAAGAAGGTGGGTTTTAAATAAATTTAATAATAATATTTTAGGCAACAGGATGCTGAGCTAGATAGGTCCAGGAACACTTGTCTTTTCTTATGTTCTTACCATACTGGTGAGTTTCCGGATGAGGGACATTTTGCTGCAAGAAGCAGAATAGTTGAGACCAATCTAGGGTCTGTCTGTGAGTTGTTCAGCCAGTCAGATGATTTAAGACTTAGGTTCAGTCATTCTGTGCTTGAGTTGCTGTCTAAGCCCTGCTTTTTCTTGCTGTGAATGAACCCTGCAGGGAAACCCAAGGAGCGCGAGGAGGGAGAGATAATAACCAGTCTCAGGGGTGAGCCGATAATTAATACTCCGGTAAAAAAGTGCTGGTGGTATGTCAGGGGATGCCCCAGGACCAGCGGAAGAGACGGGAATCCCCTCAAATAATGAATTTTCTCTTAGTTCATGAAAGGGGGAAAGCAGAAACAAGAGAGGGGAGGGCAGTAGTGGAGTGGGAAATCCTGTGTGTGAATTAAGAAATCAATTAAGAATTAAGGTGAAATTTCACATCACTCCCACACTTCCCAGTTGGTATTAAAAAAAAAAATACTGCTGTGTCACTTTCTTAGCCAGGTATCTGCTCCAGTCTATTATAATTCGCTATTTACACTGAAACCAGGAAGCATTCAGAAATGTTGAACAAACCCTTTTACAACCACCATGACTTTTAAAAGCAGAAGCCAAGGTGGGCAGAATATACAGGTGAAACTCGAAAAATTAGAATATCGTGGAAAAGTCCATTTATGTAAGCAATTGTTTTCATTAGCTACTGGAGTTTAATATATGAGATAGACTCATGACATGCAAAGCGAGATATGTCAAGCCTTTATTTGTTATAATAGTTATGATTATGGCGCACAGCTGATGAGAACCCCAAAGTTGAAATTGTTAATTTGGGGTTCTCATCAGCTGTACGCCATAATCATCACAATTGTAACAAATAAAGGCTTGACATATCTCGCTTTGCATGTCATGAGTCTATCTCATATATTAGTTTCACCTTTTAAGTGGAATTACTGAAAGAACTGAACCTTTCCACGATATTCCAATTTTTTGAGATTCACCTATAAGGTAAGGAGGTGACAGGGAGAAGGAGAAAGATGGAGACAAAGCTGGAATTAGTTGGCTCTTCCTGCCATTTCCTCTGGTGCCACCTACGGTTGGTCTTCCTGCCTTATGTCTCACCAGGCTCAGTGGGCAGGGGCGTAGAAAGGGAGGGCAGTGGGGCCGGACAGCCCCAGGTGCCCTCACTGAGGCAGGTGACATTCAGTGCGCCATCTGCTCTCAACTCTCAAGCCTACCCTGAGCTGTTGGGGTAAGGAGGGGGAGCCGTGCCGCTATGCCAGCGGCATTCCCACCTTCCCCCTTCGTTCTGACAGCTTGGGGGAGACTTGGGAGTCACAGGTGGGCGGCTCGCTCCACCTCCGTGAGCTGCTTGCTCCGCCCCTGGCTGCAGGGCGTGTGTGCCGCTCCGGGCACCCGAGCGGCTATCCTGCGCCTGGGAGGGCACCCTCTGCACCACGACCCTCTTGGGTGTGCGCCCGCCATGGCCAGCGCGGGCATGCCCCCATTCTCTTGATGGACACATTGGAGCTTGGTAGGGCTTCTTTCCCACTGGAGCCCAGAAGAGCTGAGCTGGCGTGGGCAGAGGGAAGCTGGCATGGGCAGAGGGAAGCTGAACTCCCCTCCGTCATGGCGGATCAGGGGGTTGGATTAGTCTGTGAGTTCTAAGTGAACTGCAATAATGGGGGGGGAACCCCCACCACTGAATCCATACTTTCCGGGGTGCTGTGGTTGTTATTGAAAACACACCACTCCGTTCATTCTTTTCAAGGTGTTCGGTCGATGAACAAAACCATGGCACCAACATTGGCAACCGAACCATAGCAACACTGATAAGAGCACAAAAACAACAGCTGTTAGATAAATGAAACATCAGAAAGAAACCATTCTTTCAGGAACGCGCTCACAAATGTGCTTTTCAGCATTCTGTGTAAACAATATTCTGCGAAGAATGTGATGTTGGAAAATAATTCTGGAAATGACAAGGTGCTTGATAAATGCAGTGAATTGTGGTGGAGTAAAAGGAAATGAATCACGGAGCCGTTTCATAGAAGGCTTGGGAATGAAACGGCAGAAAGTCTGAGCGCAACCCAGGCTGAATTAAAGCACTTTTTTGGGGAAAGGAGATGCTAATCAAGGATCTGGGACAGCTTTCTGCCTCTTCCTCTACTCTCCATAGTAGGGATGGATCTATTGGTTTGGATACTTTCCTTTCTCATCTGTCCAGTCTTAAATTCAGTTCTCCACATTCATACAGCAATTTGTGTTATTTTTTAAAAAACAAAAAGCCTTATAAAATTCATTAGCATTTTACAGCGGATTTCTCTGAAGAAACTTATTTTTGTCTGCCCTATTTATTAGTTATTAGTTAGACCACTGTGTCATAAACATATATCAAAGTGGTTTACAGCAATAAAAATATAGCCATACAATGAGAGCCACAATAAGTTGAGAAACGGACATTGATTAACCATTGTGGAATAATAATAATAATAATAATAATAATAATAATAATAATAATAATAATTTCCATTAATATACCACCCTTTATATATAATTAGATAGATCAGTTGGTTAGAGCATGGTGCTGATAATTCCAGGATTGCAGGTTCAATCCCTGTACAGGACAGCTGCATATTCCTGCATTGCTGGGGGTTGGACTAGATGATCCTCAGGGTCCCTTCCAGCTGTATGATTCTATGATTCTATTCTATGAAAGCATAATAACAGAGAGCATAATAGCAGCTCCCCCTCACATATATATTGTTTAATGGCCAAAAGCCTGGGTAAAGAGTAATGTTCTCACCTGGTGCTCAAGAAGAAAAAGAAGAAGAGGGGTTTGGATTTGATATCCCGCTTTATCACTACCCGAAGGAGTCTCAAAGCGGCTCACATTCTCCTTTCCCTTCTTCCCCCACAACAAACACTCTGTGAGGTGATAGGGATGGGGAACTTGCTTGAAAGGGATACATTTTGGAGGGAACAATTTCAAGCAATCACAACGCTGCCTTTTGATGGAAACCAATAAGACTGAGGATCCCAATACAGCAGCTTAAATCACCCAATAGTAGCTGTTCCTTCTGGCACAGACAGGCAGTTACTTTACCCTAATGCGAATACAGACAATAGTAATACAGATATAAAAACAATTGAATCAATACACAACAGTTACAACCAGTCCATGCGGAATGTAGGCACCCTATATATAGAAATGAGCAAACCAGTGATATTTTAGGGAGTAGGCTAGCAGGCGGGGCCCATTACTTACATCACAGGGGCCTACACAACACAAAACACAGTTGATGTATGTAGGTTTTATTTTATTTGTTTTTAATCTTATGTTTTGGAAATGTACATCCAGTTTTTTCCCCTTTAATTCTTTTTGGGGCCCCCAAGAGTGTGGGGCCCTAAGCTATAATTCGTTTAGCTTAGTAAATCCGGCAGTGTCCAGAAGCCGTAGATCAGAGCTGACTGCAGTGTGGGGACCTATGTTGTTGTTGTTCAGTCGTTCAGTCGTGTCCGACTCTTCTTGACCCCATGGACCAGAGCACGCCAGGCACGCCTATCCTTCACTGCCTCCCGCAGTTTGGCCAAACTCATGTTAGTAGCTTCGAGAACACTGTCCAACCATCTCATCCTCTGTCGTCCCCTTCTCCTTGGGCCCTCCATCTTTCCCAACATCAGGGTCTTTTCTAGGGAGTCTTCTCTTCTCATGAGGTGGCCAAAGTACTGGAGCCTCAACTTCAGGATCTGTCCTTCTAGTGAGCACTCAGGGCTGATTTCTTTGAGAATGGATAGGTTTGATCTTCTTGCAGTCCATGGGACTCTCAAGAGTCTCCTCCAGCACCATAATTCAAAAGCATCAATTCTTCGGCGATCAGCCTTCTTGATGGTCCAGCTCTCACTTCCGTACATTACTACTGGGAAAACCATAGCTTTAACTATACGGACCTTTGTTGGCAAGGTGATGTCTTTGCTTTTTAAGATGCTGTCTAGGTTTGTCATTGCTTTCCTCCCAAGAAGCAGGCGTCTTCTAATTTCGTGACTGCTGTCACCATCTGCAGTGATCATGGAACCCAAGAAAGTGAAATCTCTCACTGCCTCCATTTCTTCCCCTTCTATTTGCCAGGAGGTAATGGGACCAGTGAGGTGGGGACCTATGGCAGACAAGTTACTCAGAAGGAGCACTGCGTGTTACAAAGGAAATAGCTGACTTTATTGATAAATTATTGAAGGAATGACTTTAATGTGTTGTTAACTGTGTCCATTTACAGTGAGGAAGGTGGGCCATATAAGTCATGGTACAGGGAGAAAAATGATTTGATGGGACTTTTCTTCTTTGCTGTTTAATTGTTCCAGTAAGTCTCTGTTGTTGTGAGAGAGGAATGACGAATGACTCACTCTTTATGAGACGTCTCTTCCAGAAAGATGTTTGAAAAATGATGATGATGATGATGATGATGATGATGATGATTATTTTTAAAAAACCCACAACATTTATGGTAACCAAGTTTATGTGCATACTCTGTGCTTTGCACGTGGGAATTTTGCACTCAGTCAATCCAAACTTTTGTGTCCAAAGGGAAGAAGAGCAAAAAAGAGCTGAATCTCTGCAGCCTGTAAAAATTACGCCGAAAGTCCAACTGTGCATAATTATTCTTACTTTGCATAATTTAATCTACACACACTCAACCTCCAAAATTACATATTCCAACCACTGCAAATCTTCTCACTGGCTTTTAAGATTTTGGCAGACATTGTGCATGATTTAACTTTTAAGCCTATTGTTTGTTTGACTGTCTGTCCATCTATTTATCTATCAGTCCTGCTTCACAAGCTGGAACAATGGGTGATATTAATACCATGATTCTGAAAAACATGACATAAGCTACATGAATACTACAGAGAGTTTGCATGATCTAAAAATCTTAAAACACAGTGTAAGATCTAGCATAAACTCAAGTTGGCCATTAAAAAGATACTTATATAGTTTTCATGTAACTTATTTCATGTAACTTATATTTTAAATATAAGTTACACTAAGGTACACTAAGGCTTTCCTCTGTTTCTGCCTGTAGCTCCCAAAGAAGAAGTTCTGAACTCTGAAACATGCAGAGCTACAGTGAATAATTTTGCTTTATTGAGCACCAGAAGTTGCTCTCTCTTTTACAACCTGCTGGTATGCTTAGCCAGCATTGTCTCAAACCCTTTTGGGCCTTTCCTCTTAGTTGTGATACCTTTAGCTTGCTGTGTTTCCATCCCAGGGACCAACCCTGGGACCTTCTGTTTATACAAAGAAGTATGGTCCCCCTCACATCTGATACCACCATGCATTTTTATAACAATATCTTGGTATGTACAGCTCAAAAGCACTCTGTGATGCACATGAAGAAATCCCTAAGAGTGACAGCTCAGAAGCCACACATTCAAATCTAACCTCAGTCATTAACACATGGGATGGCTTGAGGCAAGTCCCTATTGCCACAGCCTCCAACATGTCATAGAATCATTCAACTGTCTTCTTTGGCGATCACTCATAGCCAAGTAAGATTGTCTTCCATAAACACAGTTTTAATAGTGAGTCCGTAAGTGACTGTGGAGGCCAATTCTGGATCCACACGTCCTTCCACAGTGGGGACATATGTTTCTGGGCAGGAGTTGATCATGGTGAGGGTTTGCCAAGCGTGCCTTCCTCTTAGCACGTTTCTCCCTTGAGTCCTGAGTTCAAGTGTCTTCAAAGCCCACAACACCTTTGGTAGAGGCTGTTCTCCAATTGGAGCGCTCAAAGGCAAGTGTTTCCTAATTGTTGGTGTTTATACTACATTTTTTTAAAAAATTGCCTTGAGAAGTCTTTAAACCTCTTTTGTTGACCACCAGCATTACGTTTTCCATTTTTAAATTCGGAATAGAGTACCATAGAACTGTAGAGTTGGAAGGGACCCAAGGGTCACCTGTTCCAACCCCCTGAAATATAGCAACCTCAGCTAAAACATCCATAACAGATGGCCATTACGCCTCTGCTTAAAAACCTCCAAGGAAGGAGAGTCCATCACCTCCTGAGGGAGTCCGTTTCACTGTTGAATAGCTCTTACTGTCAGAAAGTTCTTCCTGATGCTTAGTTGGAATCTCCTTTATTGTAACTTGAAGCCATTGGTTCCAGTTCTAACCTCCTGAGCAGGAGAAAGCAAGCTTGCTCCATCTTCCATGCAGCCTAGCCTTTGAGATATTTGAAGATGGCTATCATATGTCTTGGGCTCCATGATCACTGCAGATGGTGACAGCAGTCACGAAATTAAAAGACGCCTGCTTCTTGCAGAGACATCGCCTTGCCGACAAAGGTCCGTATAGTTAAAGCTCTGGTTTTCCCAGTAGTGATGTATGGAAGTGAGAGCTGGACCATAAAGAAGACTGATTGCCGAAGAATTGATGCTTTTGAATTGTGGTGCTGGAGGAGACTCTTGAGAGTCCCATGGACTGCAAAAAGATCAAACTTATCCATCCTTAAAGAAATGAGCCCTGAGTGCTCACTGGAAAGACAGATCCTGAAGTTGAGGCTCCAGTACATTGGCCACCTCATGAGAAGACTCCCTGGAAAAGACCCTGTTGTTGGGAAAGATGGAGGGCACAAGGAGAAGGGGATGACAGAGGATGAGATGTTTGGACAGTGTTCTCGAAGCGACTAGCATGAGTATGGCCAGACTGCGGGAGGCAGTGAAGGATAGGGGTGCCTGGCGTGCTCTGGTCCATGGGGTCACGAAGAGTCGGACACGACTGAACAACAACAACAACATCATATCTCCTCTCAGTCTCCCTGTTTTTCAGGCTAAATGTACCTAACTCCCTCAACTGTTCCTCATTAGGCCTGGTTTCCAGACCCTTGATCATCTTGGCTGCCTTCCTCTGCACAAGTTCTGGCTTGTCAATAGCCTTCTTAAATTGTGGTGCCCAGACTGGACGTAATCAGCTAGCAATATGAAGATAACAGCACAGCCCTACCTTAAAGCATTGTTGTAAGGCAGGGATGGAGAACCAATGATCCTTAGGATGGTGGTATATAATTAATAATAATAATAATAATAATAATAATAATAATAATAATAAGGTTAAACTACAACTCCCATCAACCCTGGCAATTGGCCATGCTGCCTGGGGCTGATGGGAATCGTAGTCCAACAACATCTGACTCCTATCCATTTCACCCAGCAAGGCCACTGGTCAGGGATGATGGGAGCTGCAGTTCCAGCAACACTTTTTTTGGAACGATTGCTAAGCGAATGTCTGTTGAGCCGTTTGCACGCTCTGAAAGTGCAAAATCAATGCTAAGTGTTGTTGTTGCCTGTTATTTGTTCCCTTTTGGGTGCCGGGCCAGGAGGCTAAATTCTGGCAAATCTTAACAGTCTCATTTCCTCGCCGTTCTGCATTCCCCAAAGTTTAAACTGCAGCACGAGTAAAACTGTGCGATGCTCTGCTGGAGCCTGGTTGCGAATCTTGGACTTGAGCGGCCATCATATTTCAGACCAGCTCTATTTAAATGAGTTTGGAACTGTGGCTCTCCACAGCAGATGGCTTTGGAAATAATGATGAAGGCTAGGCAATGCACGCCGTCCCCCCTTCCTCCTGCATGCATCACCCCCCCCTCCAGTGCTCTCTGTTGCCATGGCAGACCATGAGGTTGAAATGGATTCTTGCTTATTAAATTTGCAAGCTCTTGTGTACTCAGAATGAATGGGGCTCAGTCATAAAGAGGCCCAGCCTCCTCGCGGCACCGGGGTAGTTTTTTTTTTTTATCTTAGAAAACCAGGCACTCAAACAAAGGCATGCGAAGGTCTCATTAACCTATTAACAGCGACCTCGGAGAGTTCAACCGCAGGGGCTTTTTTTACGCTGAGTGCAAGGTGTTTTCCAGGAACGCTCGTAAAAGGCAACGCTCCTGACGAGAGGTGCTAATAAACGGTTGTTTATTGGCTCGTGGAGGAAGCCAAAAATAAAAAATGGCTGTGCTTCCCCCAGGTGGTAGGAGCAAAAAAACAAAAACAAAAACAACCTTCTCTCTGTTTTTTCAGAAATGTGTCAAGATCCGGAACTTTCTCGTGGAAACCAGAGGAGCGGTGAAAGAAAGATTTTGGGATGAGGGCCAGGCAGAGATGATACATCACATTTCAAGTGCCTGAAATAGATAATCCAAGATATATTCCCACCCTGCATACGCTGGTGAAACATACTATCAAAGTATCAATTGCATACAGGAGTTTCCAGCCTCACTCCTTGGCATCTGCAGGTACAGCTGCGTAGGACAATCTGCCTAAAACCCTGGGTGGCTGCTGTAATTCAGCATAGACAATGCTGAACTGGTGTTGAGTTAAATCATGGGATGCAAAGCAGCACATGGGTGATTTCCACGTGGTCACCCATCCAGGCAAACGCCAAACCCAAACATGAATAGCTTCAGCAAAATGGCAGCCTCATGTGCCTTCATCATCATCATCATCATCATCATCACCATTATCATTTATTACTTATACCCCACCCATCTGGCCAGGCCTCCCCAGCCACTCTGGGCGGCTTCCAACAGGATTATTAAAAACACAATAAAACATCAAAAATTAAAAACTTCCCGAAACAGGGCTGCCTTCAGATGTCTTCTAAGAGTCAGATAGTTGTTTATTTCCTTGACATCTGGTGGGAGGGAATTCCACAGGGCGGGCACCACCACCAAGAAGGCCCTCTGCCTGGTTCCCTGTAACCTCACTTCTCGCAGGGAGGGAACTAGCAGAAGACACTTGGAGGAGGACCTCAGTGTCCGGGCTGAACAATGGGGGATGGAGATGTTCCTTCAAGTATACTGGGCTGAGGCCCTTCAGGGTTTTAAAGGCCAGCACCAACACTTTGAATTGTGCTTCAGGCAGAATATCCATAGCAGCACTGGATTTAGGGTGGTGCGTGTGGTTCCCCTGCACACGGTGCTGAGCTGAGGGGGTGCAAAACTGATAAGATCCATAATTGAGAAAATCCATTTGGGGCTGTCAAATTTTGGGCTCACACAGGGTGCCATATTATGAAAGATTACCAAAATCTGCCCTTGTCCCTAGCATAGAGGTGTCCATTTCAGTTTCTATTCCCCCCCCCCACATTCTTATTTTTGGTTCTTCAGATTTCCACATCTGTTTGTATTCTTATTTTTTAAATCAATATGAAATTTCAGCAGCATTTTAGGGTACATTTCTCCTAGTATACACATGCTTTGGTATGCAGTTTTGCACAATACTGTGATACCTTGGTTCCCAAATGGCTTGGCTCCCAAACATATTGGCTCTCAAAGGCTGCAAATCTGGAAGTAAGTGTTCCAGTTTATGAACGTTTTTCAGAAATCGAACGTCTGACACGGCTTCCGCGGCTTCCGCGGCTTCCGCGGCTTCCGCTTGAGAGCAGGAAGCTCTTGCAGCCAATCGGAAGCCGCGCCTTGGTTTTTGAAGAGTTTCGAGAGTTGAATGGACTCCTGGAATGGACTAAGTTCGAGAACCAAGGTTCCACTGTACACACATTCTTGTAAAGTGATTTCCCCTAATGTAACTGCAGCTAAGGCAGGCAAACGCAGGTGCAACAGGATCCGGCTTAGACAAGGCAGAAGTGGCCAGGACTCAAATTCAAACTTTATTTGCGTAGCCGACTGGCCATAGCATCTAAAGGACAAACACCAACAAAAATACAACAAATATGGTTACCAATAAAACCTTATAACCTATTAAAACTCAAGGTAATAGCTAAATTATCATTTCCTCAAGGTCCCTCTGTCCCGTGTGCGGCGACCTTTTCTCTAGTAAGTTGTTCCAGGCCGGTTGAGTATAGTGTCTAGCCAAATTGAAAGATTGTAATTATGGCCTCGGGAGGATGGTCAGGACCAGGAGAAAGGTAATAATAACCAGATAAAAATATATATTTTTTTATAAAGAATTTATTGGTTTTTCCATAACAAAAAACACTCCAACACCTTCACCAACATTAACCCCAACACTTACCCACCACTATGACTAAACAAATACAAACACACCAACGATTCTTCTTCTTGTTTAGAAAAAAAAAAAATTCTTGGTCGAATCATCATTATTGACTTCCCCTGCTTCCTCTCCTTCGGCTCCTATTCCATATTTAACTTTAATAACTTCATATCTCTAAAATTAAATTCATTTAAAAATTCAAAACTGAACATTCTTCTTAAAATCTTATTTTTTGGCTTACAATAATATTTCACTTCTTATCTTGGATAAAATCAAATCATATTATAACTTCATATAGCTAATAACAAAACTTCATATCTTAACATATTGTTCTTCATCTCTAAACATATTGTTAACATATCTTAACATATTATTCTTCATATCTTAACATATTATTCTTAAATCAAATCATATCTAACGTCTTCTTTCCCTTAAACTGCTGCTAATAAAAGAAAATCAAAATATCCCTTTTCTAGTCCAAAAACTTAAAAAAAAAAAAAACTTGACACACCGGCTTCAGGGTACCAATACAATTCATCCTATCCCACTTCTAACCATTTTCCCTTTCCATCTTACATCGGAACCACTCCTCAAATTGTCCTCTTTTCTTATGCATCCACAGATCCAGACACAGTTCACAACAATCCTTGCATAGAGCATCAGGGTACACAGTTCTTCACCTTCCGGCTTCTCCATTTCGATATTCCATTCTTCTTTTGTTTGTAGACTTAATAATTTTTTCGCCATCACTTCCGAGCTCTCACCCCAGAAGTTGGATATATATAACCTCCTCGTCCTGGGTCTGCCACCCTCGCAGGAATTTTCTTCTTCTTCTCGGAGATGCCAAGCCATTTTACTCTGTTCTTCCATAATCCCCTTCAGCTCTTTGCCAAGGTTCTCTTCCATTACGGCAATATCCTGAAAAGTCTCCTCTGTGGGCAATACCTTTTCTGCCATATCCCGGTTCAACAACACCAGTCTCTGGTTAAGCAGTTCCAACCTCAAAAAAATAATCCTTTGTTCATCAGACCTTTTCTCTAGTAAGTTGTTCCAGGCCGGTTGAGTATAGTGTCTAGCCAAATTGAAAGATTGTAATTATGGCCTCGGGAGGATGGTCAGGACCAGGAGAAAGGTAATAATAACCAGATAAAAATAAATTAATAGTAATCTCCTTCCTTGGAACTTAGCGTAGATAAAATAACAATAACAATAACAATAACAATAACAATAACAATAACAATAACAATAACAATAATATCCTGTGCTGGGAATCCGGATGACTACACTGTTGTCGTTCAGATAGCAGCTCTCAGTCTCATTGAAGTGGCCAGGACCTTGGACAGGGCATTTGTAAGAAAGCTGACTGGAGTAGTCTCAACAATGGGTGGCATATTCCTCCTCGCTCCGAATAGTTTGACTTCTTTAGGTTCAGTCCATGGAGGTAAGCTGAACATAAAGGGCCAGGATGGCTATGCCACAGGAAGGATGCTGCTTCCATTTCCAATGGGGTTCTGACTTTGCTGAGAGGCATCTCATAAGAAGCAGTCCCCGTTGATCTTCAACAACCTCATGATGACCTGACACTTTGCTAGATCCCAAAAATATTATAAAAAATAACAGACGGTGACTCTGCTGGCATTAGTTTCATTTGCTCGTTTTATTTTGCCTCTGGGAGACCTTGGCCATGATCCAGCACAGAGTTAAGCACACTTAAGTGCATTGGAATCAATGGGCTTAAGTGCACTCAGCTCAGTGTTGGATTCCATGCTCTACCTTAGAATCATAGACTCATAGAGTTGGAAGAGACCACAAGGGCCATCCAGTCCAACCCACTGCCAAGCAGGAAACAAGCCTCTGCTTAAAGACCTCCAAAGAAGGAGACTCCACCACACTCCTTGGTAGCAAATTCCACTGCCGAACAGCTCTCACTGTCAGGAAGTTCTTCCTAATGTTTAGGTGGAATCTTCTTTCTTGTAGTTTGAATCCATTGCCCCGTGTCCGCTTCTCTGGAGCAGCAGAAAACAACCTTTCTCCCTCCTCTATATGACATCCTTTGATATATTTGAACATGGCTATCATATCACCCCTTAACCTTCTCTTCTCCAGGCTAAACATACCCAGCTCCCTAAGCCGTTCCTCATAAGGCATTGTTTCCAGGCCTTTGACCATTTTGGTTGCCCTCTTCTGGACACGTTCCAGCTTGTCAGTATCCTTCTTGAACTGCGGTGCCCAGAACTGGACACAGTATTCCAGGTGAGGTCTGACCTTGTGCCCTTTGGAACTGCACTGCTTAACAGAATAATTGAGTGTCACTCTAATAATTCCCTAGTTTCCCATATATACCATCTCATTAATATGCTTCATATTGCCATGAGTCAAGGTCAAATAGCTGGTGTAAAGCAGAGGTCTCTCTAGATCTTTTGGACCACAATTTCTATCAGCCCCAACCAGCATGGCTCATGGTCAGGGGTGATGAGAATTGCAGAAGGCAGCAGGTTGGGAAGGCTAAATGACCCTGCCCATCATGGTTTGTTCTATGCAGAAGTCCCCAGGAGAAATGACTAAGGAAACCACCTGTTGCTGTCAGGTGTCACTGCTTTGCAAAATCTCAAGCCAGAAAGCCAGTCTTTTAAATTCTCTGCAGTGTAGAAAGCTGAATTGGGACACTGGTCTCAGGTCTGCAGTTGGTGTTGTGGTCAGATTGTTGGAATCTTCTTCTTTAGCGATCACTCGTAGCCAAGTAAGATTGTCTTCCATAAACACGGTTTTAACCATGAGTCCATAAGTGACTGTGGAGGCCAATTCTGGATCCACACGTTCTTCCACAGTGGGGACATTGGTTTCCGGGCAGGAGTTGATCATGGTGAGGGTTTGCCAAGTGTCCCTTCCTCTTAACACATTTCTCCCTTGCGTCCTGAGTTCGAGTGTCTTCAAAGCCCACGACACCTTTGGTAAAGGCTGTTCTCCAATTGGATTGTTGGTGTTTACACTACATTTTTTAAAGATTTGCCTTGAGACAGTCTTAAAACCTCTTTTGTTGAGCACCAGCATTACGCTTTTCATTTTTAAGTTCGGAATAGAGTAGTTGCTTTGGAAGTCGATAATCAGGCATCTGCACAGCATGACCAGTCCATCAAAGTTGATGTAGAAGAATCATTGCTTCAACACTGGTGATCTTTGCTTCTTCCAGTACACTGGTATTAGTTTGCCTGTCTTCCCAAGTGATGTGTAATTTTTTTGGGAGACACTGTTGATGGAATCTTTCAAGGAGTTGGAGATGGCGTTTATAAGTGGTCCATGTTTCACAAGCATACAGTAAGGTTGGTAGTACAATAGCTTTGTAAACAAGCATTTTGGTTTCCCTGTGAATTTCCCAGTCCTCAAACACTCTACACTTCTTCTTTTAAAAAATAATTTTTATTATTTTATACTATATTACTACGAGAAAAAATAAAATATACATTCACATACATTTTCCAATTTTGGCTAACATAGCCGTGACTTCCCTCAGACCTTCCACATGGCTTTCAGAATTATATCTTAATATTATACTTCTTTCATCTACCATTGCTTACATTATCATAAATCTAATATATACTCTAACTACCATACTTACAATAATATTTCTACACATTAACTACAAAGCTTCTTGCAATCCTATTAGCGTATTCAACTGCACATTATTTTTCAAATAGTTCGCAAACTTTAACCAGTCTTTGATGAATTTCTGGTCCCGCTGTTCCCGGATTCTTTCCGTCATTTTGTCCATTTCTGCATATTCCATCAATTTTACTGTCCAATCTTCTTTTGTCGGCATTTCTTCTTGTTTCCACCTTTGTGCTAGGAAAATCCTAGCTGCAGTCACTGCGTATTGAAACAGTTTAATGTCCTGTTTTTCAATGTCTCTACCTATAATACTCTACACTTCAGCCGGGAGAAAGACACACTCGCAGAACTCTGGCGATGCTGGATTTCGGCGTCAATGTCGGCCCTTGTGGAAAGATAACTGCCCAGGTAGGAGATGTGATCAACATATTCCAACATTACACCACTGAGTTGGATTTGTGGTGCTGCAGAGGGGTTATTTTGTAGCAGTGTTGGAATAGGACCTGGGAGACCAGGGTTCAAATCCCTCACTTGGCCGTGAGGCTCACTGGGTGACCTTGGGCCAGACACCAGTTCTCAGCCTAACCTACCTTATAGGGTTGTTGTGGGGATTAAATGTAGAGGGGATATTAACAACTGACCATGACATTCAGCATTCAGATTTTAGATTACAGCTTTGCCATTGAAACCCAACTGTTTAGACTGGCTGAGTGAAATGAAATAAGTCAATGTGAAATGTTTTTAAAGGCAGTGCAGAATAGTGAGGAGGATATTGGGTGGGAACAGAGAGTGGCCTGGGGTGAGCAAATATGCCCCCAGCCACAAAGCCTACCGGATTGCCTTGGTGTTCCTGTCACCTTTGGAGATGGCAACTTGCTTTCTTCCTCCTCAGAAAAGTCTCCAAGTGGTTGCAGATCAGATTCCAGGTCTGGCAGAGTCATGTCCTTGGCTTTGGCCCTGGTTCAGGATCGTAGTGGTGTCTAAAAGAGGAGCCTGGAGGTTGACCCACTGAATGTTATGGCTGTCGCCATCTCCTCCCCATTGCTTTTGCCAGGCGTCCCCTCCAGCTTGTGGGCTGGCCGGCCGAATGGGTGGTAACCCGATGGCGGAAGCTAGCAATGTGCTCTTGTCAGTCTTGTGGGTTCCTGGTGCCCAACACCACGAGCAAATTTGTGGCCTGTGTGTGGATTTCTGTGGCTGCTGACTGTGTACACACACACACATCTCCAACTTGGCACCAACTTGACACAGCTCTGCCTTTGTTCTGTAAGTCAATGGAGAAGCCTGGCTGTCAGGAGCAGAGTGAGCCAATGGCAGCGTTCCATAAACCCAAACCCCATTAAAATAACAAAGGACCCTGCCACACTTCTGGGAGGAGATTCCCCCCCCCTTTCCTCTCTGCACCCCACCCCTTCCAGGCTGCAGGCGTCATTAAACAAGTAGGCAAAGCTAATGGGCTTTAGACATTCAAAGGATCAGCTTTTCTAAGCCCAGCTGTCATGGAAGGGCCCCCTCCCTCCGCAAATAACTAAAAAGTGCCCAGGCTCAAGCGACAATTCCCCCTTCTTCTCTCCCCTTTAAAAAAAAATAAAATTCAAAAGGGAGGTGGGGCGGAGCCAGTCTGTGCAAAATGGTGAGCAATTAATGTGAAACAAAAGCAAATGAATCAAGAGGGCTAATTATATGGGGTATAAATCCAAATAAGAGGAGTTGAAGAGAGAGAGAGAGAGAGAGAGAGGACGCCGGAGGGTGTTTTCTTTTTCTTTTTTGGGGGGTGGGGTGGGGAAGTGGGGGGAAGAAGCCTATGATGCCGAAGAAAGAGATCAGTTGGTGAGACAAATATGCATAAATTTCTTGGAGGGACATAAAGAAGCCGAGAAGTAGTGGGAGGTTTTGGGAATGCCCCCAAGTGAATCATTCTTTGGACGTCTGTCGGCTTGACGCAACCCTTGATGTCACAACCCCCCCCCCCCCCCCAATGTGCTTTCTTTTCAGGGCCTCCTGCACAAATAGTGAGCCAAGATGAGATAGGGAAGGAGGGAGGAGAAGCCCTTCTCTTCTCTTCCCTCTCTCTCTGTTCAGAGAGAAGATCTAAATCTGCCCCAATCCTTTGTCCCTGTACCCCTGGTGCACAATTGGAACCTGAAGAAGAAGCAGCAGCAGCAGCTAGAAAGTTAGAAAGTCCTGTCCCTCTATCATCTATCACAGCATCTCACAATCAGGAAAACTCAGCTTTTATAATGGAAAAATAGAATCCAATACTTTGGAGATACACCTCTTCAAGTTCTCTCCATCGTTCTCTGTTGACTGCTTCTTGCACCCACGTGAGCCCTGATGTTAGGTTTAGACTGTCCACCCGTCACATAATGGGTCTTCCCCTTGGGCTTGTCGATCATAAGGTTGGCAGTTCGAATCCCCATGACGGGGTGATCTCCTGTTGCTCTGTCCCAGCTCCTGCCAACCTAGCAGTTCGAAAGCATGCCAGTGCAAGTAGATAAATAGGTACCACTGTGGCGGGAAAGTAAACGGTGTTTCCGTGCGCTCTGGTTTCTGTCACAGTGTCCCATTGCACCAGAAGCGGTTTACTCACGCTGGCCACATGACCCAGAAAGCTGTCTGTGGACAAACGCCGGCTCCCTCGGCCTGAAAGTGAGATGAGCGCCGCAACCCCATAGTTGGACTTAACCGTCCAGGGATCCTTTACCTTTTAAACCTTTACCTTCCCCTTGGTCTTTTGCAATAGTGGGGTCTCCAAAGTAGCACTGCTTTATTCCATTGGGCTGAGTTGTCTCTCTTCTCACATGTCCTGCCTATGTCCATTTTTATTTGGGGCTCTTCCCACTACACCCATAACTTTTGATTGTTGTATCCGATTATTAGTTTCCCTATCTTTCCATGATATTCCTAACATGATGTCTTCCATGGCAGGCTGTGCTGTTTTAAGCTGTTCATTATTTCTCCGCGTCGTGGTCCAGTTCTCCGCTTCACAACACATCACAGGTAATATGCACATATTCGGCACTTTAGCTTTCACGTCTAAGGAAATATTTCTATTTTTCCATTATAAAGCTGAGTTTTCCTGATTGCTTCATTCTCCTCTTTATTTCCACTGTTTGGTTTTCTCTTCCCAATATTATTATTTTGTCCTAAACAGATGTACAGGTATTCTTCAACTTGCTTGGTTTCTTTACTTTCCATTTGTATATCATTCTCTTCTTTAAACATCTCTCTCTCTCTCTCTCTCTCTCTCTCTCTCTCTCTCTCTCTCTCTCTCTCCAACATTTATAAGTCACATCATTTACATTATTCTTCCAACTTCTCACTGTCTTCGCTGATCAGTGCCAATCCCCCCATCCTTCATTTTAAAATGTAGCAGTATTGTTTAAGCAGCCCTACTCAGACATGCACATTTGACATGTATTCTACCGTGCAACTTTGTTTTATAATCTATACTTTTGAATCTTCTTATTTCATTCTGAAAACATTTAAGTCAACTATGTTTTTAAAATATTGTGATTAATGATAACCATTTGCCTTCCACATATATGTCTCAAGGCGATGTACGCAATATAATGAAAACAGCTTTTTAAAACCCAGTTAAAAACAACACAGAAAATAACAGCAAATGAACTGTATATGTTATAAGGGAACATCTGTGACAGAGACCCCATTCATCCAGCTGGGAAAGCCTGTCAGAACAAAAATGTCTTCAAATGTTTCCAGAAATTGCAGATAGTGGGCATCTGTCATATCTTGACAGGAAAACTATTCCACAAAACAGGGGTGGCTACACTGAAAGCCCTGCTCTGAGTTACTGTGGAGCAAGTGTCTGATTTTATCAGTAATTATAATGTACAGTGTACATATGATTTTATTGGTCATTTTAATGTATATTTTATGTAAACCACTTAGAGGTTTTGATGATTAAGCAGTGTAGAAATCCTGCTAAGTCAGGGTTGCCATATTCCTAGAAGTAAAACTCAAGACACAAAAGTTGTTGAGATTTTTCAGGAATGAAACTCAACATTGTCAAGCAATCAACCTCAACATCCCGGACATTTCTGGGTCATTGTGTGCTTGCATGAAAGCATGTGCAAATGATTCTCCCTGTGACCACTCCTCATTGTCCCACTACCACTCCTTGGGTCCAGAGCCGTCTTACCTTGGTAGTTCCCCAGCTGGTTCCTCCCACCATTCCTCAGTGTCCAACCAGTTCAAGATAGTTACAGAAGGATAGATTTGGGTTGAATACAAGAAAAAACATCTTAGTAAGAAGGACAATTTGGCAATGGAACCAATGACCTAGAACAGGGGTCAGCAAACTTTTTCAGCAGGGGGGCCGGTCCACTGTCCCTCAGACCTTGTGGGGGGCCGGACTATATTTGGAAAAAATATATGAATGAATTTCTGTGCCCCACAAATTACCCAGAGATGCATTTTAAATAAAAGCACACATTCTACTCATGTCAAAACACCAGGCAGGCCCCACAAATAACCCAGACATGCATTTTAAATAAAAGGACACATTCAACTCATGTAAAAACACACTGATTCCTGGACCGTCCATGGGCCGGATTTAGAAGGCAATTGGGCCGCATCCGGCCCCTGGGCCTTAGTTTGGGGATCCCTAACCTAGAGGATACCTCCTTCCTGGAGATCTTCAATCAGAGGTTGGAGAGCCACCTGCTTTACCGCTAGATTTCTTGCACTGAGCAGGTGATTGGTCTCTAGAGCATGGGTAGGCAAACTAAGGCCCGGGGGCCGAATCCGGCCCAATCACTTTCTAAATCTGGCCCGCGGATGGTCTGGGAATCAGCATGTTTTTACATGAGTAGAATGTGCCCTTTTATTTATAATAATAATAATAATAATAATAATAATAATAATAACAACAACAACAACAACAATAATAATAATAATTTTTATTTATACCCCGCCCTTTCCGATTTAAAAACTGGGCTCAGGGTGGCTAACAACAAATATAAAAACATTGATTAAAATGACTTAAAAACAGCATAAAATACAATATAAATGTGGCACCCATGTCAATAAAATTGAAAAAATTCAGGGTCATTTTTTGGGTGGAGGGGAACCCAGTTCAGTAAACATCAAGTGATCGCCAGGGCTAACTGGCCAACTTGGTCCTGTTAGGGCCAGAAAGGAGACCAGGGAAGAGTTTAAATGTGGGGTCCCAGTAGGGTTTCTTCATAGGAAAAGGGGTGGGAAAAGGGAATGGAGGATCAGGCTAATTCAAACGGAATAGCTCTGTCTTACAGGCCCTGCAGAAAGAGATTTAAAATGCATATCTGGGTTACTTGTGGGGCATAGGAATTCGTTCATTCCCCCCCCCCAAAAAAAAATATTGTCAGGCCCACCACATGGGCTGAGGAACAGTGGACCAGCCCCCTGCTGAAAAAGTTTGCTGACCCCTGGTCTAGATGGCTGTAGAAGCTCCTGAGTCCATCAAAGCAAGTATTGACTTCTGGGACATTTATTTCCTCAGAGGCATAAAGTGCTGCACTTGTACAGTGAAATCAGTGTGAATAAACACCAATTGAAGTTGGGCATTGCATTTATCGAGTGAATGATGCCAAGGCTCCTGTGATAAAGAGGTGGGAATGACCGTCCCCCCCCCCCCAGTCTATGCTTTCGAGAAGAACATTGAATACATGAAAAAGTACTAGATTCAGAGAAAACGGAAACAAAACACTGCCTTTTATTTTTTAATGAGGAAATAAAACATCGGGGAGGGTGTTATTCATTATGCTCTGCTCATAATTAACATGCATTCATTTGATTCTTTTATTAATGTACCGTGATGTTCAAGAGAGAAAAAGTCAATGCCAATACACCTTTCTGAGTTTTCAATTTGTAAGACAAAGGCACTGCGTGGCAAGGATGTGATGCTGCACCATGGAAAGTGGATAGAGAATTCTCTCTCTGCAAAGCAAAGGCGCAATTCAAATTCAGATCGGCACTCAAAGGAGACCACCCTTTCTCCTTGTCCATGACATGGAGGCTGTGTAGTAGCTCCACTCAACAGCCAGATGTAACACTCGCTGCTACAGGTGTGTCATGCCAGCGCAAGTTCTCTTGTGTGTGCTCCATGACAGATCAGGGGAGTCTTTCTCCACTTCACAAAGGGAGGATCTTGCAGCCTTTGCTCTTCCTTGGCTGCAATCATAAAGGGAGACACTCTTGTCGTTTCCCAAGGCTATGCTTTCGAGAAGAATGCAGTATAAAAAAGAGGGGTCAGAATTGAAAAAAAAAAAACACATTCAGAAGCAGGGACATTGTCTTTGGAGCCTTTGATAAGCAAATTAAACGTGGAGTCTTTATTATTTATGGTACTTTTCTCACCGTGTCTGCTGTATAGGAAGCAAGTCCCAAGCCACAATCAGAGGTGCATGGAGAAGAAGTTAAATCGATAAATTAATCAGGTGAGACAGCATTCTGCAATGGTTACGAGCGCTGGACTAGAACTCAGGAGACCTAAGTTCAAATTCTCATCCAGCCCAAATGCTTGCTGAATCATTCACTGTCACTCAGCTTAACCCACTCCAGATTTTCATGTGTAGAGATAATAATAATAATAATAATAATAATAATAATAATAATAATATATTATTATTATTATTATTTATACCCCGCCCATCTGGCTGGGTTTCCCCAGCTACTCTCGGCAGCTTCCAACAAAATATTAAAAATACATTAAAACATCAGTCATTAAAAACTTCCCTAAACAGGGCTGCCTTCAGATGTCTTCTAAATGTCAGAAAGTTGTTTATTTCTTTTTTTTTTTAGTTAAAAATAAATTTTATTGAGATATTCTTAAAAATATAATCCAAAGTATAGTCAAATAATCATACACACATTAATACATTGTTACAAATGAAATTAGGAAATTACAAAAAAACAGAAAAAAGTTACAGAAGTGCAAAAGAGAAATCACAAGAAATACAAAAGCAAAAGTAGGCTACCCTACTCGGTAGTTGTTTATTTCTTTGACATCTGATGGGAGGGCATTCCACAGGGCGGGCGCCACTACCGAGAAGGCCCTCTGCCTGGTTCCCTGTAGCTTTTCTTCTCACAGGAAGGGAACCGCCAGAAGGCCCTTGGAGCTGGACCTCGGTGTCCGGGCTGAATGATGGGGGTGGAGACGCTCCTTCAGGTATACTGGGCTGAGGCCATTTAGGGCTTTAAACGTCAGCACCAACACTTTGAATTGTGCTTGGAAACGTACTGGGAGCCAATGTAGGTCTTTCAGGACTGGTGGTATGTGGTCTTGGCGGCCACTCCCAGTCACCAGTCTAGCTGCCGCATTCTGGATTAGTTGTAGTTTCCGGGTCACCTTCAAAGGTAGCCCCATGTAGAGCGCATGACAGTAGTCCAATCGGGAGATAACTAGAGCATGCACCACTCTGGCAACAGTCCACAGGCAGGTAGGGTCTCAGACTGCTTACCAGATAGAGCTATTAGACAGCCTCCCTGGATGCAGAATTGACATGTTTGCTGTATTGAGACTGCAAAAGAGCAGCAGTGGAAGCATCTAACATGCTGGTGGATTGGTGGACAAATGAGTTGCTGACAGAATGAGGGAAGAAGCAGAGGTGTCATGCACTGTCTGGCAGCTTTTACTTGGGATTGTGTGTTTCGGCTCTTGTGTTACTCAATCTGTTCCCATCCATTTTGGTTAAACGCAATCTGAATATTGCATAGACTCCAACATTCTTCCAATGAAAATAGGGATGTCCTATTTAATGATAATGATAATAATAATAATAATAATAATAATAATAATAATAATACCCTGTCCATCTGACTGCGTTGCCCCAACCAATCTGAGCAGCTTCCAACATATAGAAAAACATAATGAAACATTAATCATTAAAAACTTCCCCATGCAGGGCTGCCTTCTGATATCTTCTAAAAGTTGTATAGTTACTTATCTCCTTGGCTCAGGGGTCATATAACCCCATAGCTTCCAATATTTCTCCAGTGAAAATAGGGACGTCCAGTGTTATTTTTATAGAAAAATAGGTGCCAGAACTCACCATGAACACCTCTCTTGTTCTGTAAGAATGGCAATGGTGCCTACATGAGAGGTTACAGGTGGGTAGCCGTGTTGGTCTGCCATAGTCGAAACAAAATAGAAAATTCTTTTCAGTAGCACCTTAGAGACCAACTGTGTTTGTTCTTGGTATGAGCTTTCATGTGCATGCACACTTCTTCAGATACACTGGAGAGGTGCCAGAACTGAGTTCCTGTGAGTTCCAGCTGAACAAAGAAAGCCCTGGGGACATTCCAGGATCAAAACAGAAACCAGGACAGCTTCTGTAAATCTGGGACTGTCCCTAGAAAATAGGCATGAGGTTTGTGCAAAAAAAGTAGAGCCATATCTCACGTTACAGCCGCTGTGGGTTATGTTTTTTCGGGTTGCTCTCTGCGCCAAACCCAGAAGTACTGGAATGGGTTACTTCCAGGTTTCGGCACTCGCGCATGCGCAGAAACACTAAATTGCACTTCGTGCATGCGCAGAAGCGCCAAATTGCATCACACACACACGCAGATGCATTGCTGCGGGATATGAATGCTGCGGGTTGCGGACGTGCCTCCATCATGGATTACGTCCGTAACCCGAGCGTCCACTGTATTTCCTACTCTCTTCCCCCCCCCCACGCCAGCCCAGTCTGCTCCTTCATGTACCACCAAAAACAAAGTTTGAAAGCAATCAGAAGCCACCTCGTCATCCAGGTTGAGTTTTTAAGACAGAATTTGAAACTGAGTCGTGCAGCAAAATCAGGGGGAAGCACAGGACAGAGAAATGCAGGATGCAGAGTGTTCCCTTTCAAGTTGTGGAAACTTAATAGGCATTCTGCAGAAAACAAATGAAGCATAAAGGACAATTAAAGACATTGCCAAATGTGTCCCGTTTGTTAAAAGCACAAAGAGTTTCAGGGCTGAGTTAATTGGGATGAAGAGAAATCAAACTGGGGGGGGGGGGACATCTTCATTTGTGTGTGACTAGGATGGGGATTAATGGGGCTTGTATAAGGTTTATACCTTGAACATTTCACGCGCTGGCACAATAGAAAGCTGCTTGTTTGTGCTGGAGCCTGGAGTCTTATCCTTGTCTCTGTAATTTACTTGTCATTTGCAGGTGGGGGAGAAGTAACTTGGCGCCCAGGTGAGCAGTGCTTGACTTCAAGCAGCCTCTGCCCCTGAAGGCCACTGCTTTCAAGCAAGTTTTACTCAGGGTAGACCCACTGAAATGAATGACCATGATCAAGTTGTTGTTGTTGTTCAGTCGTGTCCAACTCTTCGTGACCCCATGGACCAGAGCAAGCCAGGCACCCCTATCCTCCACTGCCTCCCGCAGTTTGGCCAAACTCATGCCAGTTGCTTCGAGAACACTGTCCAACCACCTCATCCTCTGTCGTCCCCTTCTCCTTGTGCCCTCCATCTTTCCCAACATTCGAGAACACTGTCCAACCATCTCATCCTCTGTCGTCCCCTTCTCCTTGTGCCCTCATCAGGGTCTTTTCCCAACATCAGGGTCTTTTCCAGGGAGTCTTCTCTTCTCATGAGGTGGCCAAAGTATTGGAGCCTCAGCTTCAGGATCTGTCCTTCCAGTGAGCACTCAGGGCTCTTTAAGGATGGATAAGTTTGATCTTTTTGCAGTCCATGGGACTCTCAAGAGTCTCCTCCAGCACCATAATTCAAAAGCATCAATTCTTCGGCGATCAGTCTTCTTTATGGTCCAGCTCTCACTTCCATACATTGCTACTGGGAAAACCATAGCTTTAACTATACGGACCTTTGTCGGCAAGGTGATGTCTCTGCTTTTTAAGATGCTGTCTAGGTTTGTCATTGCTTTCCTCCCAAGAAGCAGGCGTCTTTTAATTTCGTGACTGCTGTCACCATCTGCAGTGATCGTGCTTAGGCCACTTCATTTCAATGGGTGAAAATTAGTTGAATAACACCCATACATTTGAACCCAAAGTGTTGGTCTTATTCATCAGGACTTTCTCCGGCCAAAGGTGAAATGTTAGACCACCCACACTGAAAAGGGTTTGCATAAGTACAAGGGATGGTGGACTCTTCTGAAAAATCTGAGCTCAGACCAACATTTGCTTTCCTTCGTCTGCTCTTCAGAGATCCAGCATTGCCCTTCAACTGGAAGGCCAGAGGTTAAAGGCTACCACCTCAGTCATGGGTTTTGTCTCCTAGTTTCCTCTCACCCTCTTTCCCTGTTGACCTTTGTATCTATTACTTCATGATCTGGTTTCCCTTTTAAAAGCCCCCCCCCATAAAAGTTCACTCTTAATGAATAGGGTCCTTCGCTGGAAGATATAGTGCGCAGCAGCTGCCAGTTGCGGAGAACTTTCTCACTTAGATTTCATGATTGAACTTCTGACTTTTAAAAATAAAATAAAACCCCAGGTAGTTCAATTCATTTCTCTGCATCTGTGTGTTTTAAAAGGGAGTTTACTGTTAAAGCTCAGGTACTGTATTAAAAATGTCTACAGCAGACAATGATATGAAAGAGGAAACAAAAAAAAATTCCTTCCAGTAGTAGTAGTAGTAGTAGTACCCTGTTTCTCCTAAAATAAGACATAGCCATAAAATAAGCCATAGCAGGATTTCTATGCATTTGCAAAATATAAGCCGTTCCCCAAAAATAAGCCATACCCCGAAAATAAGCCATAGTGACGTGGTACCTCCCATTAAAACAGCCTGGAGAGGCGTGGCTATGCAGCGTACCGATGCAACACGGTTAAAATAAGACATCCCCTGAAAATAAGCCATACTGTGTTTTGTTGAGCAAAAAAAATATATAAGACGGTGTCTTATTTTAGGAGAAACACAGTAGTAGAAGAAGAAGAGTTTGGATTTGATATCCCGCTTTATCACTACCCGAAGGAGTCTCAAAGTGGCTAACATTCTCCTTTCCCTTCCTCCCCCACAACAAACACTCTGTGAGGTGAGTGGGGCTGAGAGACTTCAGAGAAGTGTGACTAGCCCAAGGTCACCCAGCAGCTGCATGTGGAGGAGCGGAGACGCGAACCCGGTTCCCCAGATTACGAGTCTACCGCTCTTAACCACTACACCACACTGGCTCTCTTAGAGACCAACTAAGTTTGTTCTTGGTATTCCTGAAAGAGGAAGATCCAGTTAGAATTCACAAATTTTGCACTAAGGATCTGTTTCAGACTTTAGGGTGAAGGTCACATTTATTTGACTATTTTAACTTATGGTTTGTTTGTTTTTAATTCATTACACCCCCCACCCCCCACGCTGGCCTAGTTCCAAAGATCTTAAGGCAACATGAATTGCCATTGTTCTACTGCCTCCATTTCTTAAGCTCACTGCAACTGCTAGATGGGTTAGTAGTTCCAGTGTACAAAATGGTTACGGTTTGCAAAATGTGTGTGCATATGTCTGTATATTTGTGCGTGGTTGAGCCAAGTGCCTGCAGTGGGACCACGGAGTTTCTAATGCTCTTAGCTCACTGTCTGTTTTATTTTCCCTGCACAATTCATGCATACTTACTTGGGAATAAACTCATTGTCATCGCCATACATTTGAGTTACATGAAGAATCCTAAGAATTGCAGTTTAATCCTTATAGAATTATAGTTCCTGGCACCCTTAACAAACTACACCTCCCAGGATTCTTGCTGGGGGGGGGGGGAGAGAACCATGGGCTGTGACCATCTAGGTATGCACAGAATCGGGACGATAGTATATTTGTCTGTCTTAAAAGGGCTTCTTCCTCAGTTAGGATAGGGTGGCATCCTGACAAAATTGGCGCAGGTGGTCTTTCGGAAGGCCCACTTCGCTCCCACATTGGGGAGGGGTGGAAGGGGAACCAACAGCAAAAAAAAAAAAAATTGGCACAAAGATGTTTTCGTGGATGGATCCAGATGAGACTGTATGTCCAGCACATTACAGTAAAATTGAAATTCTACCTTATGGGGGAGCCCCCTCCCGTATTCTGTGGCTTGTGTGCAAACTGCATACAGAGTACATTTGCATATGTTCCCCTGAATCTGCGTAATACAGTCTGTTATTATTTTATGATTTTGCATAATTTATGTTGCTTTTCCTGGTCACGGGGAGTTTTTAAGGTCAGGGATGCACTGACTCCTGAAACCTGTAAATTGGCCACTTCTTGGCTGCCAAGAGTCTGACAGGCACGTCCCCCCACACACATAAGGGCTAGAAACTTGTCTGGAGTTAAATTTTATTTCTGCGTGCTAGCCGAGATTCCCAGGAAGCTGCACTGTGCATTCTGTTAGACATCCTTGTCTGGTAGTTTCCACGGTCCTATGGAATTACTCCTGCTACACAAAGAACCGACCCAGGGGCGTACCCAGGATCAAAACTAAGGGGGGGGGGCAAGCCATGGTCGTTCAGGTTGTGACATTTCAGCACGGAAAAGCAAATGAAACCAAAATTTCAGGAAAATTATATATAATTATAGCAGTGCTTTATTACGGTAGTTATTACAATTATTTGCTTGATTTTTTTTTTTACATTTTTATTCTAGTTACATGTCTTATACGAGGGGTGGCCAACTCCCAAGAAACTGTGATCTACTTTCAGCAGTGATCTACCCCCGTTTTGGGGGGTTCAGCTCAAAGTTGTTGACCTTTTGGGGGGATGAGGAATGACCCGTTTTTTAGGGGTTTGGTTCCTTTTTTAGATTACTGACCACATTATGTAAACAGCAAACAAAAACAGCTTCAAAAATCAGAAAAACTTTACCCCCCCCCAAACAGAAAGCCCCAAATGGCTGAAAAACTCAGTTTCCCGGGATCCTCAGCCCTCGCAAAGGAACAACTCACCATGCATGGGGACTCAGTTTCCAAAGCTCCCTTGCAACAATCAGCCGGCGCAACACACACACACACACACACACACACACACACAGAGTGTCGGCCAAGAGCTCAATTGTTATTGAGATTTTGGGAGGGGGAGAAAGACCAGTAGTTGAGCTTTTTAGGAGAGCTTTTTTCCCTTTTAGGCTGCCGATAACCATTTTTTTTTCTTCCGGGGGGCAGCTGCCCCCCCTGTCCCCCCTGGGTACGCCCATATACCGACCCTGTACACTTTCAATAGGACACCGATGTTATAGGGTGCCTATAATGTATCACAATTGTTTTAAATCACGTGTGTGTGTGTGTGTGTGTGTGTGTGTGTGTGTGTGTGTGTTCTTAACTTCGCCTCCTTTGCCTTGTGCTTGAATGTTTGAGTGAGTCAAATGAGCCTGTATGCTGGGTTCATGGAATATCAAATGCAGACATGTCCATCTCTGCTTCCCTAATGGACTTTCGGGGCCAGGGCTGTTATTTCCTTGTAATGGTGTGTGTTTTATTCTGCACTCTTTCCCTCCTTCCTTCGGAGACCCTCTTTTAAAATGCACATCATAACTTTGGTGGCAGTGCTGGGGTGGGGGAGCTGTTGTGGTGGTGGAAATTGCAGCAATCAGAAGGGGCTCCACTATTAGCGGCATCTGGGCCCCTGTTCTTCATAGGAGTGGACACTTCTCTTTTTTTGTGTGAAACAATTACGGCTAATAATGAGCTAGGAGAGACTGGCCTCTAAAAGCACTTCAGAACAGCAATTCAGAGACTGTCACCACTACAGTTCGCTCCCCGCTCCCTCCCCCTCCCCTACTAGGAGACAAGAGCCTCAGAAGGCTATGCTGAACTCCGTTCGAATCTCGCTTAAAATAGAAGGGTTCTTTTGCACCACTGGAGGCCAATGATTTACTGGAGAGTTCCTGAAATCTTTTGTTCCTGGGATTTCTTCTTGATGCAAATGCTCTATCATTCTTTGGAGCTGAAATGGAGGAGAGCGCAGAGGGAGGGGAAATCCGAAAGCTGGGCTTGCAAATGTTTGAGCTTCCCTTCTCCTGATACAATATTTCCCCTTTGCTAACCATAATAGAGACTCTTTTTTTATATATATAGCAACAAAAGTGGAAGATACAATCCATCTCCTCAACCTTAATGAGTAGGTTTGTTGCAGTCAGTGTATGTCACTACTTATGTGTTATGTACTGAGCTGAATCCTAGAACAATAGGGTCCAGAATGCAGCAATCTGATTGGTCTGCAGGAGCCACCCAATCCAGCTCCAGGTGGAAGTGAATCAGCGACCTGATTGGCCTGCAGGAGCAGCCAATCAGGCTCCTGGATGAAGTGAATCAGCAACCTGATTGGCCTGCAGGAGTAGCCAATCAGGCTTCTGGAGGAAGTGAATCTGCAATCTGATTGGCCTACAGGAGTAGCCCGGAATCAGCCAATCATGCGAGGCCCATTGTGTAAATAATGTATATATAGCAGACGTTTTGGGGAAAGTTTCATTCTTTGCTACTATGAGCTGAATAAAGAGCATGAAATTCACACTCAACTCCGAGAATATTTCATTATGCATTAAACTTTTAAATTTATTTATTTATTTATTTTATATCCCTCCTTTCTTCAGGCAGGAGCCCAAGATGATAAACACATCCACAAGCTCTTCATTCCTTCCTTCCTTCCTTCCTGCCTGCCTGCCTGCCTGCCTGCATTCTAAAACAGTTACAGTGGTGCCCCGCTAGACGAAAATAATTCGTTCTACGAGTGTCTTCGTAGAGCGAACTTTTCGTCTAGCGAAGCGGCAATGGAGCGCGGAGGTTTTCGCGCCAAAAAAAAAAATCGTCTTGTGAGGCAGCCCCATTGACATTTTCGTCTTGCGGGGCAGCCTTCCGCTAGCAAATGCCTTTCATCTAGCGAGGCATTCGTCTAACGGGGCACCACTCCAATAATAACATTCTAAAAAGAGTCACAATGGGGGGGGGGATTATTCCATGCAGTGTCTGAAGTGAGAGGAAGAACATGCAAATGGTAGGTCATCTGCATGGAGAAGCCGGAGAAATGCCATTGGGTGACAGAGAGAAGGCGGAACTACTCAACAACTATTTTCCCTCTGTCTTCACCCAAAAAGAAGGTGATGTCCAACCTGGTGGTAACAGAATAAATGATGTAAGGAGGGAGCTGTAGCCCCAGATAGGAAAAGAAAGTATTAAGGGAACAACTGGCTACTTTAAATGAATTCAAATCTCCAGGACCTGATGAGCTGCATCCAAGGGTACTAATGGAGTTTGTGGATGTAACCTCAGAGCCTTTGTCTATGATTCTTGAACAACAGGTGAAGTCCCTGCAGACTGGAGGTGGGCAAATGTTGTCCCCATCTTAAAAAAGGGGGGGGGGAGAAGACCCAGGTAACTACCAACCAGTGAGCATGACACTTGTAACAGGAAACATCCTTGGACAGATAATTCAACAGTTGGTTTGTGAACACTTAGAAATGGATGCTGTAATTACTAAGATTCAGTATGGGTTTCTCAAAAATAAGTCATGTCAGATGAACCTCATTTTCTTTTTTTGATGGCGTTAGAAGCTTGGTGGATTAGGGGAATGCTGTGGACATAGTATATCTTTTGAGTTTGTTTTTATTTTATTTTTACAACCAAGCGGCGTATAAATTTTATGAAATACATAAATAAATGTGGTGCTTATTCTGGCATAGCTTGGCTGCACCAGAAATCAGCTGGCTGAGCTAGAGATCCACTGGATCTTTACTCACTCATCCCAGCAGTGCACCTTGGCTTTGGAATGCTCCCTTAGAGAAAGGTATGGATGGTCAAAGTGTATAGGATGGGGCCTTTGTTATGAGCTGGAGCATCTTTAGCATTGGGAAAAGAAGAAGAGAATCATATTTCCTGCAGTGGAAATGCCTGGAGACTGGGACCAGACCAAAGGTCCATCTGGCCCATCATCTTGATGCCTCTGGGAAGCCTCCAAGCAGGGTCTGAGGGCAATTGTTTACTGCCTCCAGCAAGTGATATTCAGGGGCTCTGAACATGGAAGCCAATGGATAAATTATTAATCAAAGAGCTCTCTAAGCAGAGCACATATGAAAACTCTAGAGACAGCATAGCTAAAATCTATGGAAACATTTTCTTTTAAAAACACACACAAATATACATAAAATGAGTATCATTAAAACACAGATGAAATCAGTAAAACTTTAAAAATGGTTATATCTATTTAACATGATTCATATACCACCTAATCATCAAAACCCTCTAAGTGGTTTACTTAAACCATGTAAAGATACCAATGAAATATGGAAGCAAGTTGACTCCTGCCCCCCCCAAATTAATTAAAAATAGCAATTTAAAAATATCTACATCATATAATAAAATTATGTGTTCTAATTACCTGTCGAAATTAGATGCCTGGGTTGGCTTGCCTGTGCAAAGACATTTTTAGCATTAGCTGAATAGAATGCAGTGAAAGCCACTGCCTAATATCAATGGGCGGAGAGATCCAGAATGAAGGTGCTGCCACGCTAAAGGATCATAGAAGGTGCTGCCATGTTAAAGGATCATAGAATCACAGAATCGTAGAATTGTAGAGTTGGTAGGGACTAAGAGGGTCATCTAGTCCAACCTACTGCAATGCAGGAATCTTTTGCCCAACATGGGGCTCAAACCTATGACCCTGAGATTAAGAGACTCATGCTCTACCAACTGAGCTATTTCTTGCAAGTGTGGGGTGAACATTATATGGCACTTGTAGAAGTAGGCATATATTGGTAAGGCAGTCCTTGAAGTAATCTGGTCCCAAGCTGAATAGAGCCTTCTACACTAATCATAACACCTCAAATTTGGCTTGATTACAAATGAGCAGCTGGTGCAGACCTAGTCTGTGTGGTGGGTAATATCTGAGATCTCGCTCCTGTCTCCTCCAGCTTTTGTTGGAGCTAAGTGGCTCCCTTGGAGCTATCCATGGTGCTGTAACTATCAGCCTGCCTTGCTCCTATGGGTACCTGGTGTAGATGGGTCAGAACATGCCAGAGCACAGGCTACAGTTGACATGTGGAAGTCCCCCCAAAATAGCCTCTGTGTGGTAAATCACCAAAACACAACCATAACATGCATGTGCACCAGGAACATCATTCAAGGAGCCTTCAATGTCTCTCCTGTAACTGTCAGGGACCATGGAGACTTACACTGCTGGAGACACCAGTTCACGTGATGGGTATTTATGGCTGAGATGGAGAATCAAACAAAGCAAATAAAAGTGGAAGGGAGGGAAGACTCTGGTGCTCACTGGTACAAAGACTCTTTACTGGGCCTCAATGTGTTTTGGAGTACAAGGACTCTTGCAGCAACAGCTTGTGATACTTGAGAGTTTTTCAAATTAAAATACCAATTCTTCAAATCTCATCAACTGTAGATGCACCTTGAAGAAACATACGAGCAAAATAAAAGGACCTTTTCTCCCTCAACTTCTCTGTTGATATGGAGAATCTACATCATAAATGGATAATAACATTGGAGGTACCTGGAATAGTAACCTTGGAAAATTAGCGTGGTTGTATCTTGATAAATGGAATTATGAAGCCCCTTGTTTGTATATAGATGTTTGAGCATTTACAGCAGAGTTGGAAAGCCTGCAACCCTCCAGATGTTGTTGGTCTCCTAAGCCCATCAGCTCCAGCCAACATTGGAAGTGGACAGGGATGATGAGAGCTGCATCTCAGCATCATCTGAATGGCCATAGGTCCTCCACTCCTGCTTTATAGATTCAGCAGCCTTGCCTTCAGTACTAAGCTTCCCAGAATGCTTAGGGCAGCCACCTGCAACTTGGTGCCCTCCAGATGTTGCTGGACTACAACTCCCGTCATCCTGGATGGTTGGCCATGCTGATCGGGGTTGATGGAAGATGGAGTCCAACAAAATGTGGAGGGCACCAAGTTGTGGAAGGCTTGCTTAGGGATGATGGAGAGGAGAAAAACAAGAATGACTCAGGCAGGAGAACATAAGAAGAGTTTGCCAATGGCCCATGTAGTCCAGCATCCTATTCTCACAGTGGCTGATCAGATGCCTCTATCGGAAACCCTTCAGCAGGATCCAAGTGTTAGGGTTTCAAGCTCCCTGATGCTGGTTTTATGATTGGTATATTTCACATGCATGTCTGAATGGAGCCTGAGAAATGAAGACTGTCTTATCTCTCTTCCAGTGTGAGAGTCTGTGAAACTGTACTTTCACTTTTATGCTGTTCTGTTTGTTCTCGGAGCTGGAGAGAACAGACACCATAATGCTGTTGTCCGTAAATATTCTGTAAATAAATAGTAGTTTAGAACTACGATGCCTCTTTCTTTTGCTGTGTCAAGAGAGAAGGCTAGTGTGTATAAATCAAGTTGATTTAGCCATCATAGCTAGAATCCATTGGTAGCTCTCTCCACCATGAATTTGCCCAATCCTCTTTTAAAGACGTCCAAGTAAGTGAACTGAAGAGTGGAGAAACTGAAATCGGCAGATCTGCCCGGCTGTGACACAGCTCTGATTCTTGATCCACTCTGGGACAGTCACAAGCAGTCTGTGTGTGTGTTTGTGTGCTGGGGGAGGAGATGCACACAAAGAGTCGTCCTGACCGGGAAGTGTGTGGGCTTGCAGCCGGGACGATCTGCCTCTCTTATCTTCCGCCCAGTATCTGAACGTACAAGGCAGGCAGCTGTTTGGAACAGGGCTGTCTGCTATAGAAAGAGGGCACGAGGGCAGGGGATAATTTATTTACTCTTTACAATGCCCTGTTTGAACAGACGCCTAAGCAAAATGAAGGCAGAAGCTCTTTTGGGGCCAGGGAATATTAGGAGAGGAGGTGAAGGGTGGAGTGCAGAGTCAGTAAATGGATTAGAAATGCACGCTGCCACAGTCTGGCTTTTAACTTGTGTGTGCAGGGAGTATAAGCAGTGAAGTATTTCTCTAATTACATTAGGGATGCTCAAATTAGGTTGATTAAAAACTTTCCTTCCTTCCTTCTCTCCCCCCCTCCTTCTATCTTCAAAAGAAAATAGGAGAGAAAACATTCTGAACAGAAAAGTTAGACAAGTCATCAGATTCTACCCCCTCCCATTCCAACATTTCATGTTGTACATTACACTAATTCTCTCTCTTACAACTCCTCTTTCCTCAGTTTCTTCCCCTGCAATCTCCCTCTGGAAAGCTTTCTTTTAAATGCACAAATATATCCTGACCGGCCTTTAAATTACATGACTGCATGAGTGGAATAAGCAACTGCGGTCTGGTGACGCAGAAAGAATGCTAACAAGGGTGTTTTCCCCTTCTTCTTTTTAATTCCTTTCCTAAATGACCACTTTCTCCTTAGGATGACACCACTGTCTGAAGGGCAAACTTTCAATTTGAAGGGAGATGCCGTGATGACTTTTGATACTTCCATTACAGACGGGTGCAGCAATCAACCAAGCCAGTATTGCATCTGGCGCCTTTTGAAAGATGAGAATGTGTGTGTGTGTGTGTTTGTAGACCATTGTCTCCAAATCATCTTCCTCTTCTTCAATATATGCTTAGTAATTATATTAGGGAGAACAGATAGGGGCATATTATTTACCTGTTCTCGTAATACAAGGACTAAAGGACACCCATAGTACTGCAGACAGCAGGTTTCATGAAAGGGGTTGGGACGCCTAGGTCAGATTGGCTAGTGCCTCTTGTACCTCTGCATCCCTCCTTTTGCTGTCAAATGTGCCTTGACTCACTTACTTCAGCCACCTGAAATGATCTGTACTCTACAGGTGCAGTGCACTGGTGCAACTTGTTTGAGCCTTCTCTTGGCTCATACTTATTTTTTTTTTTATAAAGAATTTATTAACATTTTCATAACACAACACAAACACAAACCCGCACCTACAAATACATAACAATTACAAATACATATATTGCCAGGATTCTTCTTCTTGTTTATATACCTAAGAAAAAAAAATTTCTATTTTCGAATCTTGACGTTTGACTTCCCCTGCCTTTTCACCTTCGGTTTAAAAACTATATTTTACTTCCATAACAACTTTTCTCTAAAAAACAAAACAAAGAAATTAACTTCAAATAGAGATAACACCATTATCTTAATCTTCATGTTCTAACATAAATCTTAACAAAGTATTCTTATAAAATCTAAACTTACTTCTTCTGTCCTTTATCATGCTGCTATTAACATAAAATCTCAATATCTCCTTACTTAATCAAGATAGACTTACAATTAACAACCTTCACCCTCCGAATTCAGATACCATAACAAGCCATTTAAATTTTACATTTAATACTTCACCCCACACCCCCTCTGTCCATTGTCTTTCTCTGTCTTTCGCCGGAACCAATCTTCCAATTGTCTTCTTTTCCCAAATGTCCACAGATCCAGGCAGCATTCACAACAAACCTTGCATCAAGCTTCAGGATACACATCCCCTCTTTTCTGGGCTCCTCCGCTTCTTTGTACCATACTTCTTCTTCTTGTAGATATCTTAATTCCATGTCCCTTGCCCCCGAGCTCCCACCTCGGGGTCTGGATATTGCAAATCTTGCCGTTCCGGGACTGCCACCCCCAAAGAACGGTTCTTTTTCCCGGAGTCGCCCAGCCATTTCAAACCATCCTTCAAGTATCCCTTCTAACTCTTTGCCAAGGTTTTCTTCCATTGTGTAAAACTTTTGAAAAGCCTCCTCTGTGGAAAGTGAATTTTTTTTATTTATTATCCCACTCAAGACTTTCAATTTCCGATTGAGCAGTTCCAGTCTTAAGACAGTAAGCATTTCTTCGTCCGTTAGTCCAGAGTTCAAAACAAGTTCAAACACAAAGTCCAACATGTTGGGGGAGGGGGTGAGTGTCAAATTTCAGTTCCTGTCTTTTCCTTCCTTTGTTTCAATTATTTCCCACGTCAGTCAGTCCAAATTTCCCATCGCCATTTTTCTGAAGCCAGAGCGTAAAGACCAAAACTTTAAACAGAGATATTTTCTGCCCACTTAATCCCCAAAGGGAAATCTCAGCAGTCTCAGTTTTCAAATTCCAGACACATTATATCCATTGTTGTAGCAGCAGTCACTTAAACTGGTTATTTTCTTTCCTTCTCCCGAAGGGAGGGAGGCAGGCTGCCTTTCCTCTTCCCCCCGGATCGTTCCAAAGGTAAAAAAGTCAGTCAAATACTCACGACCACCGGGTTCTTTCAAATCATTAATGACAGGTAGAACTTAGACGCTCATCTCGGGATTTGTCGCCGCATTTGCATCCTGGTTGGGGCATGTCCCCTATAGCCCGGCTCCGTCGTCCCTTCACCCCCACTCCCCCTTTACAGGGGGAGCGAGGGAAGGGTTCGGAGCCACAACGGGCACAGCCGGGGAGCCCAGGGTGCGGGACGCTCTTCCCGCACCCCACCGGAGCCCCGCTTTGCGGTAGCGGGGCTCCAACCCCCGGGATGGACTGGGCGCTTCGCAGCCGAAGCAGCCCACGACCACCCGCTATGGCGTCGCCGCCGGAAGTCCCCTCTTGGCTCATACTTCAGCGTGAACACAATTAAACTGTAGATCGGAATGGGAGCATCTCCCCTATTTTCTCTTCTTGTCTCCTATGAAACTAGGCACTATGCAGGCGTTTGGCTGAATGCATGTGGACTTAAAGGGCAGCTGTCTACCAGCTCCATCTGGTACGCAGGCTGAGACCCTACCTGCCCACGGACTGTCTCGCCAGAGTGGTGCATGCTCTGGTTATCTCCCGCTTAGACTACTGCAATGCTACCTTTGAAGGTGACCCGAAAAGAAGAAGAAGAAGAAGAGTTTGGATTTGATATCCCGCTTTTCACTACCCGAAGGAGTCTCAAAGCGGCTAACATTCTCCTTTCCCTTTCTCCCCCACAACAAACACTCTGTGAGGTGAGTGGGGCTGAGAGACTTCAAAAAAGTGTGACTAGCCCAAGGTCACCCAGCAGCTGCATGTAGAGGAGAGGAGACGCGAACCCGGTTCACCAGATTACGAGTCTACTGCTCTTAACCACTACACCACACTGGCTCTCTGGAAACTACAACTAATCCAGAATTTGGTAGCTAGACTGGTGACTGGGAGTGGCTGCCGAGACCATATACAGATGAAACTCAAAAAATTAGAATATCGTGGAAAGGTTCATTTCTTTCAGTAATTCAACTTAAAAGGTGAAACTAATAAATGAGATAGACTCATGACATGCAAAGCGAGATATGCCAGGCCTTTATTTGTTATAATTGTGATGATTATGGCATACAGCTGATGAGAACCCCAAATCAACAATTTCAACTTTGGGGTTTCCACTGTCAGAAAGTTCTTCCTGATGTTTAGTCGGAAGCTCATTTCTTGTAACTTGAATCCATCGGTTCGGGCCCTAACCTCTGGAGCAGGAGAAAGCAAGCTTGGTCCATGGAATAGCCCTTCAGATATTTGAAAATGGCTATCATATCTCCTCTCAGTGTCCTTTTATCCAGGCTACACATACCCAAGTCTCTCAACCGTTCCTCATAAGGCTTGGTTTCCTTTAACATCTTGTTCTCCCTTCTCTGCACACTTTCCAGCGTGTCAATATCCTTCTTAAACTGTGGCACCCAGAACTGGACACAGTATTCCAGGTGTGGTCTGATCAAGGCAAAATAGAATGGTACTATTATTTCCTTATCATATCAGATGACTATCATATCTACTACTGCGGGCAGGAATCCCGTAAAAGAAATGGAGTGGCTCTCATAGTCAACAAAAGAGTGGCGAAAGCTGTACTGGGATGCAATTTCAAAAATGATAGATTGATCTCGATACGAATCCAAGGCAGTCCTTTTAACATCACAGTAATCCAAGTTTATGCACCAACTTCCAGTGCTGAAGAAACTGAAATTGACCAATTCTATGAAGACTTACAACACCTTATAGAAATGACACCAAAGAAGGATGTTCTTCTCATTATAGGGGATTGGAATGCTAAAGTAGGGAGTCAAGAGATAAAAGGAACAACTGGCAAGTTTGGCCTTGGAGTTCAAAATGAAGCAGGGCAAAGGCTAATAGAGTTCTGTCAAGAGAACAAGCTGGTCATCACAAACACTCTTTTCCAACAACACAAGAGACGACTCTACACATGGACATCACCAGATGGGCAACATCGAAATCAGATTGATTATATTCTCTGCAGCCAAAGATGGAGAAGCTCTATACACTCAGCAAAAACAAGACCTGGAGCTGACTGTGGCTCTGATCATCAGCTTCTTATAGCAAAATTCCAGCTTAAACTGAAGAAAGTAGGAAAAACCACTGGGCCAGTAAGATACAATCTAAATCAAATTCCTTATGAATACACAGTTGAAGTGAAAAACAGGTTTAAGGACTTAGATTTGGTGGATAGAGTGCCTGAAGAACTGTGGATGGAGGCTCGTAACATTATACAGGAGACAGCAACGAAAACCATCCCAATGAAAAAGAAATGCAAGAAAGCAAAGTGGCTGTCCAATGAGGCCTTAAAAATAGCGGGGGAGAGAAGGCAAGCAAAATGCGAGGGAGATAGTGAAAGATACAGGAAATTGAATGCAGATTTCCAAAGAATAGCAAGGAGAGACAAGAGGGCCTTTCTAAACGAACAATGCAAAGAAATAGAGGAAAATAACAGAATGGGAAAAACCAGAGATCTGTTCAAGAAAATTGGAGATATGAAAGGAACATTTCGTACAAAGATTACCACAATTAAGGACAAAAGTGGAAAGGACCTAACAGAAGCAGAAGACATCAAGAAGAGGTGGCAAGAATACACAGAGGAACTATACCAGAAAGATATAGAGGTCTCATACACCCCAGGTAGTGTGGTTGCTGACCTTGAGCCAGACATCCTGGAGAGTGAAGTCAAATGGGCCTTAGAAAGCCTTGCTAACAACAAGGCCAGTGGAAGTGATGATATTCCAGCTGAACTATTTAAAATCCTAAAAGATGATGCTGTTAAGGTGCTACACTCAATATGCCAACAAGTTTGGAAAACTCAGCAGTGGCCAGAGGATTGGAGAAGATCAGTTTACATCCCAATCCCAAAGAAGGGCAGTGCCAAAGAATGCTCTAACTACCGCACAATTGCACTCATTTCACACGCTAGCAAGGTTATGCTTAAAATTCTACAAGGCAGGCTTAAGCAGTACGTGGACCGAGAACTCCCAGAAGTGCAAGCTGGATTTCGAAGGGGCAGAGGAACCAGAGACCAAATTGCAAACATGCGCTGGATTATGGAGAAAGCTAGAGAGTTCCAGAAAAACATCTACTTCTGCTTCATTGACTACGCAAAAGCATTTGACTGTGTCGACCACAGCAAACTATGGCAAGTTCTTAAAGAAATGGGAGTGCCTGATCACCTCATCCGTCTCCTGAGAAATCTGTATGTGGGACAAGAAGCTACAGTTAGAACTGGATATGGAATAACTGATTGGTTCAAAATTGGGAAAGGAGTACGACAAGGCTGTATATTGTCCCCCTGCTTATTTAACTTATATGCAGAATTCATCATGCGAAAGGCTGGGCTGGATGAATCCCAAACCGGAATTAAGATTGCCGGAAAAAATATCAACAACCTCAGATATGCTGATGATACAACCTTGATGGCAGAAAGTGAGGAGGAATTGAAGAACCTTTTAATGAGGGTGAAAGAGGAAAGCGCAAAATATGGTCTGAAGCTCAACATCAAAAAAACTAAGATCATGGCCACTGGTCCCATCACCTCCTGGCAAATAGAAGGGAAGAAATGGAGGCAGTGAGAGATTTCACTTTCTTGGGTTCCATGATCACTGCAGATGGTGACAGCAGTCACGAAATTAGAAGACGCCTGCTTCTTGGGAGAAAAGCAATGACAAACCTAGACAGCATCTTAAAAAGCAAAGACATCACCTTGCCGACAAAGGTCCGTATAGTTAAAGCTATGGTTTTTCCAGTAGTAATGTACGGAAGTGAGAGCTGGACCATCAAGAAGGCTGATCGCCGAAGAATTGATGCTTTTGAATTATGGTGCTGGAGGAGACTCTTGAGAGTCCCATGGACTGCAAGAAGATCAAACCTATCCATTCTCAAGGAAATCGGCCCTGAGTGCTCACTAGAAGGACAGATCCTGAAGTTGAGGCTCCAGTACTTTGGCCACCTCATGAGAAGAGAGGACTCCCTGGAAAAGACCCTGATGTTGGGAAAGATGGAGGGCACAAGGAGAAGGGGACGACAGAGGATGAGATGGTTGGACAGTATTCTCGAAGCTACTAACATGAGTTTGGCCAAACTGCGGGAGGCAGTGAAGGATAGGCGTGCCTGGCGTGCTCTGGTCCATGGGGTCACGAAGAGTCGGACACGACTGAACGACTGAACAACAACAATTATTTCCTTTGATCTTGACACTATACTTCTGTTGATGCAGCCTGGAATACCATCAGCTTCTTTTTGCCGCTGCATCGCATTGTTGACTCCTGTTCAGCTTGTTGTCTACCAAGACCCAGAGATCTTTTTCACATGTACTACTGACAATCCAAGTGCCCCCCCCATCTTATATTTGTGCAGCTGGTTCTTCCTGCCCCGGTGTTGAACCTTGCATACGTCCCAACTGAAATTCATTTTGTTAGTTTGGAACCGGTTCTCCAGTCTGTTAAAGTCATATTGAACAATTCTAGATTGAGGAAACTCTTGAGACTCTTGAGAGTCCCGTGGACTGCAAAAAGATCAAACATATCCATCCTTAAAGAAATCAGCCCTGAGTGCTCACTGGAAGGGCAGATCCTGAAGTTGAGGCTCCAATACTTTGGCCACCTCATGAGAAGAGAAGACTCCCTGGAAAAGACCCTGATGTTGGGAAAGATGGAGGGCGCAAGGAGAAGGGGACGACAGAGGATGAGATGGTTGGACAGTGTTCTTGAAGTGACTGGCATGAGTTTGGCCAAACTGCGGGAGGCAGTGGAGGATAGGGGTGCCTGGCGTGCTCTGGTCCATGGGGTCACGAAGAGTCGGACACGACTGAACGACTGAACAATAACAGATTGAGGAAAAACTATGTTTGTGCTCTGAACGGGTTAGTGTGCACACAACCTAATGGTGGCAGTTAGGTAGATCAGAAGATAGGATACTAGCTGCCTCATACAGGTCCAGCCAGGAGTGCCCGTGGCAGACACTTTAGGTGGTCTACGTGGTGAAGCTGCCAGTGTTCTACCCACCGACACCACAGATCAAAGAGTTCCTTTCTCCGATCTCTATCCCCTTTAGAGAGCACAGAATTCGCTTCCTGAATCTTGCTCAGTGCTGCTGGGTGCTGCCAAGC
This sequence comes from Lacerta agilis, assembly GCF_009819535.1. NCBI lineage: Eukaryota > Metazoa > Chordata > Lepidosauria > Squamata > Lacertidae > Lacerta > Lacerta agilis. The sequence continues at coordinate 88,597,786 of NC_046317.1, forward strand.
AGATGGCACCTTCTGCAAAGGGAGCGAAAGGATGCTACATGGCAAATTTATAAAGCTCACCGAGTGATTTCAGCTCACTGTGGGAGGCTGATGCGGGGCCTTCAAAAGGACAGACGTTCCGCAACAGATTAGCGAGGGAAATGTAAATGGCTGCCAACTACCCATGGGGTTAAGGATGCCCGCGCTGTATTGTCATGCCAAAAATCAAATCACGGAAGTTGCATGCAATTTCGCAATGCCAGCCAGCCAGCCAGCTAGCCAATAAATGCAAATGCGCTTGATGTGCCTGGTAAACTGAGATTCCTGGGCCCGGATTTTCATTCCCCCCCCCTCAATCCGTAAATAGAGACTGCGCTCCCTCAACTATATTCAGCAAAACACTTCTGTTAGATCTGAGCAAAAGTTTTTGTGTTAAGTCTTCAGAAATCAGCCGCTGATATTTGTCTCATTTTCAATGTGAGTTGCCACACGGTTATCTGACAAAGGGAAACAGAGAATCTGAATGCTAGGTTTTGATGGAGGTGTTGAACTTAGGGCAAGGGCCGTAGCTCAGCAGTACAGCACACACTCTGCACAGTGCCGGATTTACGTATAAGCTAAACAAGCTATAGCTTAAGGCCCCACTCTCTTGGGGGCCCAAAAATTTTTTAAAGGAAAAAAACCCTACATACAGCAACAGTGTTTTGTGTTATGTAGGCTCCTATGAAATATCAACAACCTCAGATATGCTGACGACACAACCTTGATGGCAGAAAGTGAGGAGGAATTAAATAACCTTTTAATGAGGGTGAAAGAGGAGAGCGCAAAATATGGTCTGAAGCTCAACATAAAAAAACCAACAACACTAAGATCATGGCCACTGGTCCCATCACCTCCTGGCAAATAGAAGGGGAAGAAATGGAGGCAGTGAGAGATTTCACTTTCTTGGGTTCCATGATCACTGCAGATGGTGACAACAGTCAAAAAATTAAAAGATGCCTGCTTCTTGGGATGAAAGCAATGACAAACCTAGACAGCATCTTAAAAAGCAGAGACATCACTTTGCCGACAAAGGTCCGTATAGTTAAAGCTATGGTTTTTTCAGTAGTGATGTATGGAAGTGAGAGCTGGACCATAAAGAAGACTGATCGCCGAAGAATTGATGCTTTTGAATTCTGGTGGTGGAGGAGACTCTTGAGAGTCCCATGGACTGCAAAAAGATCAAACTTATCCATCCTTAAAGAAATCAGCCCTGAGTGCTCACTGGAAGGGCAGATCCTGAAGCTGAGCCTCCAGTACTTTGGCCACCTCATGAGAAGAGAAGACTCCCTGGAAAAGACCCTGATGTTGGGAAAGATGGAGGGCACAAGGAGAAGGGAACGACAGATGATGAGATGGTTGGACAGTGTTCTCGAAGCAACTAGCATGAGTTTGGCCAAACTGTGGGAGGCAGTGAAAGATAGGCATTCCTAGTGTGCTCTGGTCCATGGGGTCACAAAGATTCGGACATGACTGAACGACTGAACAATAACAAGGCTCCTATGATGTAAGTAATGGGCCCCACCTGCTAGCCTACTCCCTAAAATATCACTGGTTTGCTCATTTCTATATATAGGGTGCCTACATTCTGCATGGACTCGTTGCATGGCAGCATGTAGCATGCAGCTGCAGACTGCAGTGCAGCACATTTGAATGTAGCTCAAGCTGTTGTGCCTGTTATCTAATATTAAAGAGGGCTTGTAGACTGATGATCAGGCAGCATAGACTAAGGGTATGAGTCTTATGCCTACTGATTGATTTCATATATTCAACACAAAACAATGACAATTTCTTGTTGACAAAGCACAACTGGACATATAAAGGGCCTCATTACCTTCAGTAGCTTAGGGCCTCATCAAACCTAAATCCGGCCCTGACTCTGCACATGAAAGGTCCCAGATTTAATCCTGGGCAACTCCAGGCATGACTGGGAAAGAATAATTTCTGAAACCCTGGTGGACTGCTTGCCAATTGGTGTAGACTAGGAATGTGGAACTTGGTGCTGTTCAGATGGTGCTGGAGTACAGCTCTCATGAGCCCCGGGCAGTATGACCAAAGGTCAGTGATGATGAGAGTTGTTATTCAAAACCTCCGAAGGGCACCATTGCAAAAGTCGGGTGTACCAGCCCCACTAGCTGCTGAGCAACAGCAAGAGTCCATGGGGTCTGTGTGCCTTTGGGGAATTGAGACACAGCAGAGACTGTCGTAGCTTTAAGAAATATTGTTTATTCACACCTTTTTTTAATTAAGGATTTTCTTGTTTTACAAAGGTATATGCAATGTCTGCATGGAGGATTTTACAGTGTGGTCATTTCAAGAGGGGCTTGTCCCTCACAGCAGTGCAGCCCTGAAGTCCGAGGCATCTCTCCCAGCCAGCCTTCAGCCAGCCTGCCCAAGATGGATCCTAGTCTTTCTTCTCCCTTCTTTCTTCCAAGAACACCCTGCTAAAAACTCTCTCTTCCTGTCACTTCACACCCAGTTCCCCTGGCAACCTTCCAAACCCCCAGTCCCTGCTCACACCTCAGGGCAAGGGGAAATACAGTTCTCTTGTATTTCCAGTGGCCCTCAATGACCCTGTATTATTTCTTAATGGCCCTAGCTTGGCCAGGTCATTTTGCATAGGCTGGTTCAGGAATTCCTCTGCAGCTTGTATTTCTCCCTTCACATCCCGAATAATCAAAATCCTACCATCTAGTAATTTCTAGGGTTTATTCCCACCCACTCACCCACCCGCAATCTATAACAGGCACCATATTGCATGATGGAAGTTTTGGGGTACCAGAATAACAACAGCATTCCTGACCTTTTGCTAAAAGTTGCCAGTGCAAGTAACAATGAAGTAAAATATGTTTAAAAACAGTTTAAAATTACAGTCACAACTACACCGGGTCCTGAAACACTGTGCCAGGGTAAAGATTACGGAAGGCTGTTCTAAAGCAGGAATGATTTTAGTGTTACCGAAGATTTATTTATTTTTTAAAAAACGTATTAGAAATTACAAATGGGGTGGGGGTGGGAGGGATGAAAGAGTAGGTCCACAACATATTTCTCACCTGGATCACATCACAATGGATTGGAACCTACAGTAGTTACTGGGAGACACTCTTCCACCCCCCAGTAACACAAAACTGTTCCAGTCCATTGTGACTTCATCCAGTTGAGGAACCTTTGGCTGGAAGAGGAATTTGAGAATCCTTTTACAGGTGGGTAGCCGTGTTGGTCTGCCATAGCCGAAACAAAATAGAAAATTCTTTCCAGTAGCACCTTAGAGACCAACTGAGTTTGTTCTTGGTATGAGCTTTCGTGTACACGAAAGCTCATACCAAGAACAAACTCAGTTGGTCTCTAAGGTGCTACTGGAAAGAATTTTCTATTTTGTTTGAGAATCTTTGAAAGGGGACATTTGGAAAACACTTTTCCGCCTCCCTCGTATCACTTCTAATTACTTTCTCAGTCACTCTCTAACATCTCCCTCCAAATGGGACACTGGTGCTGTCTTCTCCCAGAGGAGCATGGTTAAGCTCCCCAGGTCTGTCATTAATAGGAACATAGCTGTGCTTTGCAGCGAAGGCTGAGTTCTCCCTAAGCTGATCTAATTAAAGGAGTAGCCCTCCTCCAGCAGCGGCTCAGCCGATTATCAGCACGCCATATGGCCCCAGAGATGGGGAGGACGGTCAGGGGTGGCGGCTTGTGGGACCCTCCAAACTTCTGCCTCCCTTGAGCTTTTTGCCTAAGGAAGGGAGGCCATCCTGCCTGGAGTCTCCACTGCGGTAACTTTCCTCAGCCACCCTCTGAAATGTCAAAGGTTTGCAGACTAGACCCTTCCTGCCCCCTGCTCCTGACCCATTTCAAGATGTTTAGCAGGCTCACTGGAGAAACTTTGCCATCTGCAGCAAGCCCCTCAAAAGTGATCTTGAATGTGCTCAGTGGCTTAATGCAGGCAACAGTTTAATTCCATTAACATTTTAATTAGGTGGCAGATTCAGAATGCAAGAGGGAGAAGAAAGAGGGATCTGAGAGGAGGGTCTCTCTGTGATAATGCAGCGGTGATGCCGGAGCAATGCATTGTGCGTACTCGTGTCCTGAAAGGAACAGAATAAATTCCCTTTTCTGCTGTAAAGGCAAACCCTTTTACCTGCGAGTGGGGGTACTTAATAGCTTTGAAATGTAATGTTCGAGGCAGCAATGCTTCTGAATGCCAGTTGCTGGAGACCACAGGAGAGGAGAGTGCTCTCGTGCTTGAGTTCTGGTTGCTGGTTTCCTACAGGCAGTGGCATAGCATTGGTTGCTGGTGCTCGGGGTGAGTGGCCCTGGGCACTGATGCCGCCAGAGTGACCCCACTCCCACCAGAGCAAAATGGGGCTGTGCCGAGCCTCCTGCCTGCTTGCTCAGGGAAGGGCCTGGCCAGCCAACACAGCCCTTGGCGGGTGGAGAGGAGCTCCGGGATGTGCTGTGCTGGGGGCACCTGCGTGGGGGCACCTCATTCGTCCCCCCTCAAAAATTGGGCACCCAGGGCCATGGCTCCCCTGGCATGCCCCATGGTACACCCCTGCCCACAGGCATCAGGTTGACCTCTGAGAGAACAGGATGCTGGACTAGATAGGCCATTGTCTCTGAAAAAAGTTTACATATCACTTGGGAAGACAGGCGAACTAATGCTAGTGTACAGGAAGAAGCAAACATCACCAGTGTCGAAGCAATGGTTCTTCAACGTCAACTCTGTTGGACTGGTCATGTTGTGTGGATGCCTGATTATTATCTTCCAAAGAAACTACTCTATTCCGAACTTAAAAATGGAAAGTGTGATGCCAATAGGCAACACAAGAAGTTTAAAGAATGTCTCAAGGCAAATCTAAAAAAATGTAGTATAAACACCAACAACTGGGAAACACTGGCCTGCGAGCGCTCCAGTTGGAGAACAGCCTTTACCAAAGGTGTCATGGACTTTGAAGATGCTCAGACTCAGGACGAAAGGGTGAAACATGGTAAGAGGAAGGAATGTTTGGCAAACCCTCACCATGATCAACTCCCGCCCGGAAACCAATGTCCCCATTGGGCTCCAGAACTGGCCTCCACAGTCACTTATGGACTCACTGTTAAGACCGTGTTTATGGAAGACAATCTTACACGGCTACAAGTGATCGCCAAAGAAGAAGGCCAGGAGGCTCTTCCTGTGCTCTTGCGGCCCAAAGAGAGGTGGTCCCACATACATGGAGCTTGATTTCTCTGTGAGAGCCACTAGACTGCGACTATGATGCAGAAGATGCTCTGTTCTTCTAAATCTGCTTGTGCAGTTCATGCACTTGTATGCTGATGCCGTGCCTCTCTGTGTAACAAAACACCAAGGACACATTTATCACATCTTGTTCAGGTTACTGAACAAATGTGGTAAATGGCCCAAACCTTTCAAGGACTGGGTTGCTCCAGTTACAGGTGGGTAGCCGTGCTGGTCTGCCATAGTCAAAACAAAATAGAAAATTCTTTCCAGTAGCACCTTAGAGACCAGCTGAGTTTGTTCTTGGTATGAGCTTTCGTGTGCATGCACACTTCTTCAGATACATGCATGCACACGAAAGCTCATACCAAGAACAAACTCAGCTGGTCTCTAAGGTGCTACTGGAAAGAATTTTCTATTTTGTTTTGACTATGGCAGACCAGCACGGCTACCCACCTGTAACTGGAGCAACCCAGTCCTTGAAAGGTTTGGGCCATTTACCACATTTGTTCTATTGAGTTGCTCCAGCCACTCTGGGCTGCTTCCAACAGAAAACCAAGGAGAAGCCTCAACCAGAAACTTTCTCACTGATATCTAGTTACAGGTAAGTAGCCGTGTTGGTCTGCCATAGTCAAAACAAAAATAAAAATAAAAAATAAAATAAAATAAAATCCTTCCAGTAGCACCTTAGAGACCAACTAAGTTTGTTCTTGGTATGAGCTTTCGTGTGCATGCACACTTCTTCAGATACATGCATGCACACGAAAGCTCATACCAAGAACAAACTTAGTTGGTCTCTAAGGTGCTACTGGAAGGATTTTATTTTATTTTTTTATTTCATTTTTTAATTTTGTTTTCACTGATATCTAGTATTGGTTAAGGTAATTCTAGATTCTTTTTTTTAAATTTTTTAAAATATATTTTATTAAGTTTCCATTTTATAATATATAAATACATCCTCATTTTGCACATTTATTTCTGTTCATATGAGCTCTTTGACTCCCCCCCCTCCCGCCTCATGAGTTTTTGGGGAAGAGGAAAGCCCCACTTTTTAGGCATTCAGGTCAAAGTTGCTGTTGAGCCCTTTTTTAGGGAGAAGGAAAGCCCTGTTTTTTGTGGGGGGCGGGTGCAGGGCAAAAAAGTTTTTTTTAGGGGAGCCAAAGTTATTGAGCTTTTTTTGGGTAGCCAGTGATCTACCAGTGATCTACCACAGACGACAGACGTCCATTGATCTACCAGTAGATCATGATCTACCTGTTGGACGTGCCTGCATTACACCATTTCCATTGTCACATTTAAAAAGAAAACATAAAATGGTAGAATCATCAACATTACAAGTCTGCTTAAATCAGTCCTGCTGCTGTTGTTAATTGTTTGTAGTTGTCCTTCAAATATTGTATAAATTTACCCCCGTTTCCTTCTTTCTCTTTACATTTCCAACATTCCTTATTTTTCATCTTGTACATTTTAGCAAGTATAGTTGGTGTTAAGTACCACCTGTACATCATTTCCATAATATTTTCTTTTAATACAGGCCGTAAATTGAATTCCTTCGTTCCATAACCTTTCCCATGCCTCTAACTGAACATTATAACCAAAATCTTTAGCCCATTTAATCATAACCACTTTGACCTCTTCGTCTTTCGTATGCCATTCTAACAGTAACTTATAAATTTTCAACAATATTTTCTCCTTACCATCTAACAACTCTGTCTCCAGTGGTAATTCTAGATTCATAGGGATGCAGAAATCTCCAGCATCACAATAAATGACATCATTTTTGAAGGCATATCTCAACCTACAAAAATTAAAAACATATCATATATATTCTCCCTGTATTAAAAACCAAACAGGCCAGCGTTGGTACACGCAGGACCTTTCATTTCCATCCTGGCAAAGTCACATGGACAACAAAAACAACCTTTTAATTTAAATTCAATTTTTGATTCCGCACTCATTCACAGGCACTGCCACAGAGCGGGGATTTCATTAAAGGGTTTAATAGATTTTATAAGAGTTGTCAGATCCAAAAAGGTTATGGAGCAAATGCATTCTCTCTGCTTCCAGAAATCCAGACCTCTAAGCAAATTTACCGTGGAAATGGAAATGGAGGGGTGGGGGGGACCCCTCCCAATATATCGTCTTGGGCAAGACAAGGAGAAACAAACCTCATATGAGTGGCTTAAGGACCTCGAGGTGAGGTGGCAAAACCCATCTCCTCCCATGCTTAATCCAAGGCCGTCTCAGTTCCTCTCTCTTTTGTAGTTAACTGTATTTTGTTCTGAAATCGTTCTATGGGTCTTTGGACCACAATAAAGATTTGTTGTTGTTATGATGTATTGGTTTAATATGCATGCATGAGTTTCACTGCTAGTTCTGTAACTACCTTTCCCGCTCCAGGGTGATTCAAACGGGTGTGGTGACAGTTGCTATTGGTTAACTTGTTGGCACAATTTAGATCCTTCCTCTGATTGGGTCCCGCAAAAATCTAAATTTATCCTTTCCCCCAACTCCTGTTCCTGAGAGTATAAAAGGAGCTCACCTTTCCCTCCTGTTTAGTCAAGTTCCTACTGCAATAAAGGAGATTGTTCTTGTTAGACTTGACTCCTAGCATATCCTTGCTAGCATGCTGATAGCATGCTGATTACACAAAGAGCTGAAATCATATAGACACTGCACCCACGACTTTATTATTATTATTATTATTATTATTATTATTATTAAGAAGGCTGATCACCGAAGAATTGATGCTTTTGAATTATGGTGCTGGAGGAGACTCTTGAGAGTCCCATGGACTGCAAGAAGATCAAACCTATCCATTCTCAAAGAAATCAGCCCTGAGTGCTCACTAGAAGGACAGATCCTGAAGTTGAGGCTCCAGTACTTTGGCCATCTCATGAGAAGAGAAGACTCCCTGGAAAAGATGGGAAAGATGGAGGGCACAAGGAGAAGGGGACGACAGAGGATGAGATGGTTGGACAGTGTTCTCGAAGCTACTAACATGAGTTTGGCCAAACTGCAAGAGGCAGTAAAGGATAGGTGTGCCTGGCGTGCTCTGGTCCATGGGGTCACGAAGAGTCGGACACGACTGAATGACTGAACAACAAAAATATTGTTGTTGTTGTTGTCGTTGTTGTTGTTGTTGTTGTTAAAAAGTGTCTTTCTGTGATGTTATAACCGGCTATAAGGGCAAAGGCAGGAAATGACAGATTCCGGATTCCTTCTAGCTCCAACCCTGTGACTGCAAAAGCTGAGAGAAAAAGAAAGGAAATAAAGAAATTCATTGTCCCATCAAAAGTGGATAGGCAAAATAAGCAACCGGTATGTGAATTTATAGAGTTGGCTAGAATGAGAGCCACTATTAGATTCCAATCAAACCAAAAACTTAGGAAAGAATGGGAACGTGTGGAAGAATATATGACAAAACATTGTTCCAAAACAATTACATTAATTTTTGTAAAGCTAAAATAGGGATAGACGTTTCATGGGGGGGGGGAACATAGACAATACTGACAACACAATAGAAAAAGAAATATGAATAAAAGAATTTTGATGGAACTCCAGAAAAAACTTTCATCAAGGAAGAACAAAAGCAAGGCTCTGTTTTATAGGAGCATTTCAAACTGTTCCACATAACTTATTCTCTCCACACTCTCTTAAAACAGGTTTTAAAACAGAATTTTGTACTTTTGAGGGACTTTATATCTTCAAGGAAGATTGATAGGAATTGTACCAGGCCCTTCTCTTTGATTTGAATTTACCAGGAAGTAATAATAGGGCAATATTATATCAGATTATATTGCACTTTAAAGTTGGCAGGGTAACGTGTGATCTCACTGATGAGGGCTCCCTGTTGTGCCAGGGCCCAGAGCCAGAATTTGTTTTCAACGGCGAGGCTGAGTCTTGAAATATTTTAAAATAATAAAAGTAAGATGCCTCTGAGAATGAGAAGTGTGCTCCCTGCCCCCCTCTTCAGACATCCAACTTCCCCCCTGAAACTTAAGCCAAATTCTCACTGAGATGGTCAGTCTAAAAAAAGGTAAAGGTAAAGGGACCCCTGACCATTAGGTCCAGTCACGGACGACTCTGGGGTTGCGGTGCTCATCTCGCTTTACTGGCAAACAGCTTTCGGGTCATGTGGCCAGCATGACTAAGCCACTTCTGGTGAACCAGAGCAGTGCACGGAAACACCGTTTACCTTCTCGCTGGAGTGGTACCTATTTATCTACTTGCACTTTGACGTGCTTTCGAACTGCTAGGTTGGCAGGAGCTGGGACTGAACAACGGGAGCTCACCCCGTCGCAGGGATTCAAACCACGGACCTTCTGATTGGCAAGCCCTAGGCTCTGAGGTTTAGACCACAGCGCCATCCGGGTCACTAGGTAAAGGGACCCCTGACCGTTAGGGTCCAGTTGCGGGCGACTCTAGGGTTTCTGCGCTCACCTTGCTTTACTGGCCGTGGGAGCCGGTGTACAGCTTCTGGGTCATGTGGCCAGCATGACTAAGCCGCTTCTGGTGAACCAGAGCAGGTTATGGAAACGCTGTTTACCTTCCCGTAGGAGCAGTACCTATTGATCTACTTGCACTTTGACGTGTTTTCGAACTGCTAGGTTGGCAGGAGCAGGGACCAAACAAGGGGAGATCACCCCATCATGGGGATTCGAACTGCCAACCTTCTGATCGGCAAGCCCTAGGCTCTGTGGTTTAACCCACAGCACCCACCTCCATCCTATCATGGTCAGTCTATTTTTTATTATTACATTTATATCCTGCAATGAGCCCAAGGAGGTGTTTTTGTAGTTCTCCCCATCCCCATTTCATTCTTACAACAACCCTGTGAGGGTGGCCAGGCTGTGAGAAAGTGCCTGGCCCAATGTCTGGGTTGCACCACTTCAGATTACAGCTGTGGGTTTACGGAACATAATGTTCTTGCGTGAAGAAGGAATTGTCCAAACCTGGAAAATTAGCATGTTAGGGAGGAGGGTTCTAATCATGCGTTCTTCCTGATGTCCTAGTTTTCTCTGTGCGGGGAACTGAAATTAATCAATTCCTTTTGGGAGTTATAGGGACAGAACTACCCAAACTGTATGGAAATTTATTCACGTGTGCGACTACAGCGGCAAGAAATGTTACTAACCCCCAAATGGAAAGAAGTCCCAGCGAAAGAAGAATGGATGCAATCTTATGGAATATGCAGAAATGGCAAAACTTACTGGAAAAATAAGAAACCGAGATAACAAAAACTTTTATAAAAGAATGGAAATGGTTTATTGAATTTTTACAAATACTGTAAACTGTAAACAGGTAAGAACATTGTAATAACCTGCAGTTTTATAAAAGCGTATATTTAAAGTAGATTAATAAATGAGTTCGATGATCACTGCTGATGGTGACAGCAGCCATGAAATTCGAAGACGCCTGCTTCTTGGGAGAAAAGCAATGACAAACCTAGACAGCATCTTAAAAAGCAAAGACATCACCTTGCCGACAAGGGTCCGTATAGTTGAAGCTATGGTTTTCCCAGTAGTAATGTACGGAAGTGAGAGCTGGACCATCAAGAAGGCTGATCACCGAAGAATTGATGCTTTTGAATTATGGTGCTGGAGGAGACTCTTGAGAGTCCCATAGTCTGCAAGAAGATCAAACCTATCCATTCTTACAGAAATCAGCCCTGAGTGCTCCCTAGAAGGACAGATCCTGAAGTTGAGGCTCCAGTACTTTGGCCACCTCATGAGAAGAGAAGACTCCCTGGAAAAGACCCTGATGTTGGGAAAGATGGAGGGCACAAGGAGAAGGGGACGACAGAGGATGAGATGGTTGGACAGTGTTCTCGAAGTGACTGGCATGAGTTTGGCCAAACTGCGGGAGGCGGTGGAGGATAGGGGTGCCTGGCGTGCTCTGGTCCATGGGGTCACGAAGAGTCGGACATGACTGAACGACTGAACAACAATAAATGAGTAAATTAAGTTAATTTGGAATATGCAGAAAATATTTTTAAAAAACAATTTAAGGAACCGCAGAAAGAGGGAGAAGGAAGTCAAGTTTCGAAATGTTAAAAGGATTTTGAGATTAGTGAAATGTATAAAATTGAAAATCATAAAAAAGAAATCAATCAATTGCCAAAAGAGATTTGCCATTCTTTTGATTTTTAGCCAAGAACTGTGGCAGCCTCCGACTTTTTAAAGTTGTTTTGTTAACAGTGTTTTACAGAAGGCGGTTGTTTTATGGATAACGTGTTAATTATTTTATATAATTTACATTGCGATGGTGATGTCCCACGATGCTAAATTGTTTATTGTATGTAAGCTGTTTTGTGACTCACGGGAGTGAAAAGTGGCATAGAAAAAAAGAAGAAAAGAAATTAAATGTATGGACTAAATGGGCCACTGGCCACAACAATGTAGGTCCAGAGGATGATGGTTTTGGATTTATTGTTTGGTCTCTGGAACGTAATAAAGATTCTTCTTGTTGTTTTGGATTTTTGAAAATCCCCACTTTGGTTTTGACGGGATGATTTGCCTCTAGTAACCAATCTGCTGGCTTCACTTTCAGCTTCTTTGTGTTTTACAATAGCACCCCCCGGTGAACAACGAAAGAATAGCATTTCGTTCACTTTGAAACATGCCTTATAAGCGGATTTTTGTTTCCTATGAGGAAACCAGTCTATTTCTGCTCAAAGAAAGGACTTGCAGTTGAACATTTAAAACTCATGCTGTTCCATTTCTTCATTAATTTTACAATTTAAAAAAAAATGCAGGAAAGGTCATGTTTACATGTATATTGAAAGGCATATTTCTAAATATTTTCTCTCTCATAATTCTGTTCATAATACAACCATAAGCACACACATTTTTAAACATAAGAGAATTTGTCTAATCCTCTTTTAAACCCATCCTGGTTGGTGGCCATCCCTGTCTCCTGCGGGAGGGAGTTCCATCATTCCGCGATGTGTTGTGCAAAGAAGTATTTTTCTTTTATCGGGCCTGAATCTTTCAGCACATTTTGATACATTTTTGGGGGAGTGGAGAACAGAGCTGGAACTTGTGGGACATGCGATGGCGGCAGAGACCTAAGGCTTCACTTCTAATCCCACTTAGCCACCTGTAAATAAAATCTGTTTATCAAGTAAGGGAATGGATGTGCTCTTTGCTTTGCCCTCATCAAAAATCATAGAATCATAAAATCTTAGAGTTGGAAGAGACCACAAGGCCCATCCAGTCCAACCCCCTGCCAAGCAGGAAACACCATCAAAGTGCTCCTGACAGATGGCTGTCAAGCCTCCGCCTAAAGACCTCCAAAGAAGGAGACTCCACCACACTCCTTGACAGCAAATTCCACTGTCAAACAGCTCTTACTGTCAGGAAGTTCTTCCTAATGTTTAGGTGGAATCTTCTTTCTTGTAGTTTGAATCCATTGCTCTGTGTCTGCTTCTGTGGAGCAGCAGAAAACAACCTTTCTCCCTCCTCTACATGACATCCTTTTATATATTTGAACATGGCTATCATATCACCCCTTAACCTTCTCTTCTCCAGGCTAAACATACCCAGCTCCCTAAGCCGTTCCTCATAAGGCATTGTTTCCAGGCCGTGGACCATTTTGGTTGCCCTCCTCTGGACACCTTCCAGCTTGTCAGTATCCTTCTTGAACTGTGGTGCCCAGAACTGGACACAGTATTCCAGGTGAGGTCTGACCAGAGCGGAATACAGTGGTATTATTACTTCCCTTGATCTAGATGCTATACTCCTATTGATGCAGCCCAGAATTGCATTGGCTTTTTTAGCTGCTGCATCACACTGTTGACTCATGTCAAGTTTATGGTCTACCAAGACTCCTAGATCCTTTTCACATGTACTGCTCTCAAGCCAGGTGTCTCCCAACCTGTATTTGTGCCTTTCATTTTTCTTTTCCAAGTGTAGTACTTTACATTTCTCCCTGTTAAAATTCATCTTGTTTGCTTTGGCCCAGTTCTCTAATCTGTTAATGTCATTTTGAAGTGTGATCCTGTCCTCTGGGGTATTAGCCACCCCTCCCAATTTGGCGTCATCTGCAAACTTGATCAGGATGCCCTCAAGCCCATCATCCAAGTCATTGATGAAGATGTTGAATAAGACTGGGCCCAAGACAGAACCCTGTGGCACCCCACTAGTCACTTCTCTCCAGGATGAAGAGGAGCCGTTAATGAGCACCTTTTGGGTTCGGTCAGTCAGCCAGTGACAAATGCACTGTATGGAACATTGTCTAGCCCGCATTTTACCAGCTTCTTTACAAGAATATCATTGGGCACCTTGTCAAAGGCCTTGCTGAAATCAAGATAGGCTACATTCACAGCATGTGTTCTGTTCTCGGCAGAACACGCCATTCTAACTTACTGCAGAAGGGACCTCAAATGTACCTAATCCATTCCGACCCCTTGACAGTTCAACAAAACTATTGGCTGCAGACTCCTTTATCAGTGAGCATCCAGCCTCTTCTTAAAAACATCTGACAATGGAGTCTACTGCCTTCCAAGACAGTTTCTTCCACTGTTAAAAGAACTCATAACATCAACTTATAAGGCTGTATATTGTCTCCCTGCTTATTTAACTTATATGCAGAATTCATCATGCGAAAGGCTGGACTGGATGAATCCCAAACAGGAATTAAGATTGCCGGAAAAAATATCAACAACCTCAGATACGCTGATGATACTACCTTGATGGCAGAAAGTGAGGAGGAATTAAAGAACCTTTTAATGAGGGTGAAAGAGGAGAGCGCAAAATATGGTCTGAAGCTCAACATCAAAAAAACTAAGATCATGGCCACTGGTCCCATCACCTCCTGGCAAATAGAAGGGGAAGAAATGGAGGCAGTGAGAGATTTCACTTTCTTGGGTTCCATGATCACTGCAGATGGTGACAGCAGTCACGAAATTAGAAGACGTCTGCTTCTTGGGAGAAAAGCAATGACAAACCTAGACAGCATCTTAAAAAGCAGAGACATCACCTTGCCGACAAAGGTCCGTATGGTTAAAGCTATGGTTTTCCCAGTAGTAATGTACGGAAGTGAGAGCTGGACCATCAAGAAGGCTGATCGCCGAAGAATTGATGCTTTTGAATTATGGTGCTGGAGGAGACTCTTGAGAGTCCCATGGACTGCAAGAAGATCAAACCTATCCATTCTCAAAGAAATCAGCCCTGAATGCTCACTAGAAGGACAGATCCTGAAGTTGAGGCTCCAGTACTTTGGCCACCTCATGAGAAGAGAAGACTCCCTGGAAAAGACCCTGATGCTGGGAAAGATGGAGGGCACAAGGAGAAGGGGACGACAGAGGATGAGATGGTTGGACAGTGTTCTCGAAGCGACTGGCATGAGTTTGGCCAAACTGCGGGAGGCAGTGGAGGATAGGCGTGCCTGGCGTGCTCTGGTCCATGGGGTCACGAAGAGTCGGACACGACTGAACGACTGAACAACAACAACAATAATATTCTTTTTTTATAGTGTAAATCCTTTTTCCTAGCAATTTCAGCTCATTTGTTCTGGAGCAACAGGAAACACATTTATTCCACCATCCATGTCAGTGTTTCCAAACTCCCCCCCATCCCTGGACCACTTGAAAGTTGCTGAGGGTCTCGGAGGAATCACTCATTGATTTTTCTGCCTGTTGTAATGCGCTGCACTAGATGCTTCATGGTTTTAAATTGCTTTTCCTTTTTACCGCTTCTTTCATTTTTGATGTTGCAGTTTATTGAACAGCATTTTGAATTCCACAAAGTTTAAATGGTAAGTGTTCTTTCACATCTCAGCAGACCACCTAAATGAAGCTTGCAGACCCCTGGTGGTACGTGGACCATAGTTTGAGAACCCCTGATCTGTGTGAGAAGATGGTGATCCTATCACCTCTCAAACCTCAAGAGTCTTCAGGCTGTATATACCCAACTCCTTCAACCTCATAGGACTTAAGCTCATTGGTAGAGAGCATGCTTTGCTTGGAGAACGTTCCAGAATTTCAGAGCAGGGTAGCAAAGACAGCGAGAGGCTTGGGGACAAAGTCAGGTGAAGTTGATGTGGGAATGTTCATGGTGGCAGGAGAGGATATATTGTTTATTAATATCCTTCCTAACTTGTGCTAGCAAGTTCCTTTATGTAGCAGAGTTACATTCCCCTTTTCATGCACAGCAGATAGCTGGTTGCAGGCTCGTGTGAGCCTCTCACTATTATACAATTCAATCTGCCTTGGATTGAATTGTGTGTTCCTGGTTAAGATCCCCTTTTCTCCCTCCTATAAGAATAAAGACGCCACAATCTTATTCAAAGTCAATAAAAGAAGTTTACTCACATCAGTTCACAGTTGGATTCCTGAAGGCAGACTTAGTTACAAATAGGTACATGTAGATCTACCCCATATGGGGGAGCAGTCCTAGCTAGAAGCTGGTCAAACGAAGGAGGAGGTCAAAAAGAGAAGGAGTGTTGCGTGACTCATCCTTTTGTTACCTGGACAGGTTGGATCACGCCCACCTTCTATCACAAAGAAGGATGCTCCAGCCAGGAGGAACAGGAAGTTTCAACAGGCTGGACCAAACATTCCCTCGCATGTCTTCTCTAGCATTACAAAGAATGTTGTACTTGACTGCCTCTCATGGATCACATCCCACAGTTGAAAGAGGGGGACAATTTGCAGCCTGGTCTGCATACCACCAATGGTCCACAAGCTTCTGTTGGTTCTGTGAGTAGTTCCGGCAGACATAGCAATGATGCACTAATCATTGCAATGACAGTAGCAGCAGCTGCAGCTGTAGCAGTTGAAGCAATGCTAGCAATGTCGGTAGCAGAGCGGAAATGACAGCAATAGAGGGAGTAGCAGGAGTCTTATTGGCTGAATGATCCATCGCTGACACTGAGCAGAGAAAGAGATGAGGGTTCGTGGCCTTCCCCTGCGCTCTGCCATCCCTGGTGTGTAGGTAAAGTGAAAACATCTATTTCTCTTACAGGCCAAAGAGCAGCAGTTGAAGGCGGCGATGATTTAGAGTCCAAGGCATCTGTGGAGTTTGCGGCCCGGAATGGGCTTCCATAAATAAGAGCTCTAAATCAACTTATGCAGGGGTGAGCTATGAACAACAGCGTGCAGATCCCCTACCACTTTGCAACTCAATTATATCAGTCCCCAAAGAGTTGTTCAGGCAATCATGAACACATGGCCAAGCCAATTAATTGCTCATTAATTAGTATCCACAACCTTTCCTGGCTCTTGTCCTATTTTTTATGAAGAGCTGAGTGGTGATTTTGTTGCTAAATAAAAACGTGGCAAATAAAAACGCCCTCCTTTTAGCTCAAGCCGCAAGCCCTCAGGTGTCATGGGCTGGTTGGACGCTGGGGAATGGTGGGAGGAACCAGGTGGGGAAGCACCAAGGGAAGAAGACTCAGAGCCTGGGGAGTGGTGGTGGGATGATGATGGGTGTTCACAAGGAGAAGAGGGAGAAGATGGAAGTGAAAGAGTCAGAAGCTGAAGAGGCAACAGGGCTTAGTGAGCTGGGAGAGTCTGCGGCAGAGAGAAGTCCAGAATCAGAGGCAGAAGCTGAAACAGGAGAGGAGGGAGACCAAGAGGCAGGAATGAGTCAGGCTGGGGAAGAATCATGGGTGTCTCCTGCTGCTGCTGCAACAAGCTCCCTTTCGCCCTGGTCTCCCAGAACCAGAAGAGGCATGAAAAGGGCGGAGGAGAGATTGGAGGCACACAGGCACAGTCTCCACTGCCTTGGATAATGCCCTAGAGAGGAGGGGACTTAGACAGCTGTGGGGAGGTGGGGACTTTCAGTCCCTGCAACTGCTACCTTTGAAGGTGACCCGTAAACTACAATTAATACAGAATGCGGCAGCTAGACTGGTGAGTGGGAGCGGCCGCCGAGACCATATAACACCGGTACTGAAAGACCAACATTGGCTCCCAGTATGTTTCCGAGCACATTCAAAGTGTTGGTGCTGACCTTCAAAGCCCTAAACGGCCTCAGCCCAGTATACCCGAAGGAGCGTCTCCACCCCCATCATTCAGCCCAGACACTGAGGTCCAGCTCTGAGCACCTTCTGGCCGTTCCCTCACTGCAAGAAGCGAGGTTACAGGGAACCAGGCAGAGGGCCTTCTTGGTAGTGGCGACCACCCTGTGGAACGCCCTCCCATCAGATGTTAAGGAAATAAACAACTATCTGGCTTTTAGGAGACACCTGAAGGCAACCTTCTTTAGGGAAGTTTTATTATGTTTTTAATATTCTGCTGGGAGCCGCCCAGAGTGGCTGGGGGAACCCAGCCAGATGGACGGGGTATAAAAAATAAATGATTATGATTATTATTATCATCATCATCCATGGGGCAAGACCTACTGGAGATGAGCTGCTGTGTTCATTAGTCCTGCCACTCCGCCAAGTGAAGATCGTGTTTTTGCTTATAAAGAGTTAACTCTAACTTTGAACAGTGTGATTTACTGCCAGCTCGCTCTTTGACATCAGTCCAAGGATGGGGAGCCTGTGCCCCTCCAGGTGGTGTTGGACTCCAACTCCCATCAGCTCCAGCTGGCATGGCCAATGGTTAGTGGTGGTAGGAGCTGTGGTTCAGCAGCATCTAGAGGGCCACCAGCATCTCCCCATCCCAGCCTTAGGCAATTCTGGCTGTGGATCAGCAGAGCAGTTCAGCCAGAGGAGTTGGCAGGGGGGCTACTGAGTCCCCTTGACATCAAGCAATCTACTGCCGTGGTTGGTGGCTGGGTCCAGAAATCCATTCAAGTGAAGGACAACCCTTTATTAAATGGGATTTTTAAATAGTGCAAATAATGTAAGCCTGCTGGATCAGACCAGTGGCCCATCTAGTCCAGCTTCCTGTTCTCCCAGTGGCCAGCCAGATGCCTGTGGGAAACCAGACAGCAGGATCTGAGCTCAGGAGACTTCTCCCTTCCTGTGGCTTCCAGTACCTGATATTCAAAAGCATAGGTAAAGCTAAAGCTAAAGGACCCCTGGATGGTTAAGTCCAGTCAAAGGCAACTATGGGGTTGCGGCGCTCATCTCGCTTTCAGGCCGAGGGAGCTGGCATTTGTCCACAGACATATGGCCAGCATGACGAAATCGTTTCTGGTGCAACGGGACACTGTGACAAGGACCAGAGCACACGGAAATGCCGTTTACTTTCCTGTCACAGCGGTACCTATTTATCTACTTGCACTGGCGTGCTTTTGAACTGCTAGTTTGGCAGAAGCTTGAACAGAGCAACGGGAGCTTACCCCATTGGGGGGATTTGAACTGCCAACCTTCTGATCGGCAAGCCCAAGAGGCTCAGTGGGTTAGACCACAGCGCCACCCGCGTCCCTTAATGACAGTGGCAGCAGAGCTAACAGCTGTGGGTAGCTTTATGTTCCATGAATTTGTCTCATCCTCTTTTAAGGTCCTTGCAAGTTTATGGCCATCACTGCCTCCTGCGGGAATGAGTTCCAAAGTTTAAATATGCACTGTGTGAAGAACTGTTTCATTTTGTCTGCCCTCCATCTTCCATCACTCAGCTTCACTGGATAAGCATGAGTTCTGGTGTTATGAGCGAGGGAGAAAAACGTTTCTCTATCCACTTTCTCCATGCCAGGTGTTATGTACTGAGTTGAATAGGATCCAAAATGCAGCAGTCTGACTGGTCCCAGAACAATAGGATTGAGATTGCAGCAGCCTGATTGGTCCGCAGGAGCCACCCAATCCAGCTCCAGGTGGAAGTGAATCCGCACTCCGATTGGCATACAGGAGTATCCCGGAATTAGCCAATCACGTGGGGCCCATTGTGTAAATAGTGTATATAAAGCAAACATTTTGGGGGAACTGCATTCCTCACTACTATGAGCTGAATAAAGAGCATGAAATTCACACTTGACTCCGAGTATATTTCACCAGGCCTAATTTTATAAACTTCTATCATGTCGCCTTTTCCCTAAATGGAAAACCATTATAGCCTTGTGGTGCATCAGGTTCGGATCCAAGCCCGAATCCCAAACAGAACTGGCCTGATTTGGGTTTCTCTTGAGTCAGGTGGAGACAGCTCCAGATTGCCCTGGGGCCAGCTGGCGTGGTCCAAAGGTGTGGTGTCAGATTGGAAGGATAGGCAGCTATCAGCCAGGAAGAAGGAAAGTTTGGGCAGGAAGAAGGAGAAGCAGCATCCCACAGGATCCAACCTTCCTGCTTCCAGTTTGGCTTTTCAGCTTCCTTTCAACATTCAGGCTCGGACAAGTGATATCTTTTCCACCACTGAGAAATGTGCCTTTTCCATTAGCCCCCAAACCCTCATTTTTCACAGCGGCAGTGTGATGATTACTGTACAAACCTAACAGAGAGGGGGAAATAATCTCAATGCCGGAGGAGGAGGACATTTGCTTCTGTCCTTTTTGAAGCTGCTCTTTAATCCAGAAGAGGAGAGCACAATTTCTCCAAAAGAAAACAAGCCAAATGGATTTTGATCACGTGGAACATGGAGTGAGTAGCACCACTGTCATTTTTTCCTTCTAAAAGGATCTACAAAAGGTGCTCATCACTGCACACATCCAGTATTAAACTAAAAAAATCTCTCTCTCTCTCTCTCTCTCTCTCTCTCTCTCTCTCTCTCTCTCTCTCTCTCTTACAGCTGCTTTTAAAGCAGTTCTAAAATTCTGCCAGGCATGCAGACAGGTGGGTGCAGTGCTTTCCCCCTCCTAAAACAATGTTTAGGGGCACTCACATTTTGACTCAAGAATGTTGGAGATTCATTCCCCGTGTGCAGTCATGGGTTTATTGTCTATCACATGACTGGGTATGTGTTTTGATTCCACAGGAATGGGATGTGACGTAGACAGGATGTTTGTCTTACTGTGTTCCGTGAAGTGGGACTATTGTCCTTGGTTCTTTCTCTTTGCTGTCTGATGCTAGAGAGAGAGGGAGCCATGTTGCAGTGCTCCATGTGTGTTTGTATGTAAATAAAGTAGATTAGCCAAGATGCTGAGTTGCTGAGGTCTGTTACACAACTGCGCAAACCTCTGCGGATCCCTAAGTGTGCTGATGTTTCTTGGCATCAGTCGCTGTGGTGTTCAGGCTGAGGAATGCTTTTGAAGCTCCCGAACGATCGCCCAGGAGGGAGAGAACATGCCAGTCGGGAGTATGTGTCTCTCTCTACCAACTTGTGAGTAGGACATCCTGACAAAGAAAACCACCATTTTATAGTTCATTTGGAATCATTTGTGGCTGACCTCACCCAGATCTGGACCCTGAAGTTCCAGTGCCGTAGCTGTTGGGGGGCAGGGGTAGCCAGGTTTTCTTTTTTTCTTTTTTTAATAAGAAATTATTTAAAAAATTTAAAACAAGTACAAAATACAACAAAACAATATATAACACTACAAAACTACAAAAAAATACAAAAATTGACAAAATTAAACACAAAAATACAAAAACCTTTTGTATTTGTACAACACTTATTAAACTATCCTTATCATTTTCTGCCCCTGGTGAAGCTTCCAGAGGGGCACCATTGAGGCTCCCAGCCTGTGTGTGTGTGTGTGTGTGTGTGTGTGTGTGTATACAAATGCACATAGTGGTGGTGCCAAACTGGGTCTATGATAGAATCTTTGAGTTGGAAGGGACCCAAGGGCCATCTAGTCCAACCCCCTGCAATGCAGGAATCTTAGCTAAAGCATCTAGGATAGATGGCCATCCAACCTCTGCTTAAAATCCTCCAAGGAAGGAGAGTCCACAACCTCCCAGGGAGACCGTTACACTGTCAAACAGCTCTTACTGTCAGAGAGTTCTTCCTGGTGTTTAGTTAGAATACCTTTTCTTGTAAATTGAATCCATTGGTTTGGGCCCTCCCCTCAGGAGCAGGAGAAAGCAAGCTCATTCCCTCTTCCATGTGACAGGTCTTCTGATATCTGAAAATGGTCATCGTATCTCCTCTCAATCTCCTCTTTTCCAGGCTAAACATACCCAGCTCCTTCAAGTGCTCCTTGAAATGAAGACTAGTTTTGCCCCTGCCTAAACTGATTTGGCCCCTTCATGGATCACTGCCTTGTCGTGGCGAAGGGGCTTGAATAACTCCAAGAAGCTATGAGCTGTGTCGTGCAGAGCCACCCAAGACGGACAGGTCAAAGCCGAGAGTTTAAACTAAATGTGATCCACCTGGAGAAGGAACTGGCTATCCACTCCAGTATTTTGCCCAGAAAACTCCATGTTAAATAAATTGGAGTTCTTGGTGCAAGAAAACTCCATGGGCATAATAAAAAAGGAGAAGCTTTGAGAAGAAAGTGAGAGTTTCCAAGGCATGCTCTGGTTCATGGGGTCGCGGGGAGTCGAACACGACTAAGACAACTAAACAACAACAAAAACTGGTTGGGAGAACCTTGCATAGTCATGCAGTTGGGTGGAGAGAAGGAGATGTTCCCCTCCTTCTCTCCCCTCCCAACCATAACATAGGGACATAAGATGAACCCCGTTGGATCAGGTCCATAGCCCATCTAGTTCATCAAGTAGCCGTGATAGCTATGTTCTGAGAGCCAGTGTGGTGTAGTGGTTAAGAGTGGTAGACTCGTAATCTGGTGAACCGGGTTCACGTCTCCCCTCCTCCACATGCAGCTGCTGGGTGACCTTGGGCTAGTCACACGTCTTTGAAGTCTCTCAGCCCCACTCACCTCACAGAGTATTTGTTTTGGGGGAGGAAGGGAAAGGAGAATGTTAGCCGCTTTGAAATGCCTTCGGGTAGTGATAAAGCGGGATATCAATTCCAAACTCTTCTTCCTCCTCCTCCTCTTCAACAGGAGAGGAGAGTGCTGTTGTGCTCCGATCCTGCTTGCAGATTTCTCACAGGCACCTGGTTGGCCACTGTAAGAACAGGATGCTGGACTAGATAGGCCGTTGGCCTGATTCAGATGGGCTTGCCTGTCTCTGACAGTAACCAATTGCACAAGCCCCTAAGTTGGGAAGGGTAAAGCATCGCCTCGTATGCAGAAGGTCCCAGGTTCAATACCTGACATCTCTAGTTAGGGCTGGGAGAGACTCCTGTCTGCAGCCGTGGAGCGCAGCTGCCAGCTTGTGCTGGTAATACTGAGCTAGATGGAACAATGTGTCTGACTCACACAAAAAAGCAGCTCCCTACGAGCCTTTCTATAACGGTTATGTCAAAGTGCCACAAGGTGGCAGAGACGTTCCATTGAGAAGAGAAACCAACTGCCGAACTAGGGGCTATGGTGCTGTGTTATAACTAAAGCTGCCAACGGACACAGAATTATAGAATTGTAGAATTACACAAAAACAATCAAATAAAACACAAAAACACATCAATCTACTTGCTATAACCTCATTTCTAATCTTATTTGGGGGACTTCCTCCGTTCTTTCTTCAGCGTTCAGTTCTAATTTACTTTAGTAACTTCTTGACTATTTTAATAAACATTCACCATAATTCTTAATCTTAACCTTACCTCATCTTATCTCTATCACTATTTCTTAATCTTATCACATTAATCTTAACATCTTATATTATATCTTATACTAACTTCTAAACTTTCCTTCAATCTTTACTTCTTATATACTACTTCAACCTAACATTGTATAGCTATCGCCTATTATATTCACTGATTTCACTTCAAATGTCCAATTTTTCACGTTGTTTCAAATAGTCTTTAAATTTCTTCCAATCTTCTTGCACCGCCTCCTCCCTCTGGTCTCGGAGCTTCGCGGTCAGTTCTGCGAGTTCCATATAATCAATTAGCTTCATCTGCCATTCTTCCACTGTTGGGAGCTCCTCACCTTTCCAGTATTTAGCAATTGAAATTCTAGCAGCAGTTGTGGCATACATAAAAAACACTCTATCTTTCCTGAATATCTCATGGTTGACTATGCCCAATAGGAAGGCCTCTGGTTTCTTAGAAAAAGTGTATTTAAACACTCTTTTGAGCTCATTATATATTTTCTCCCAGAAGGAGGTTTTTTCCCCTTTAAACTTTTGGGGGGGGGGCCCAAGAAAGTGGGGCCCTAAGCTATAGCTTGTTTAGCTTTTACATAATCCCAGCACTGGGGGTCCTGATGTTCACCCTATTCCAGGGACTCTTGCAAAGGCATGTTTGGAGATGTTGGGAGATTGAACCTGGGACTTCCTATGTGCAGAGCTTGTGTTCTAGCATGCAGCATCCCTCCTCCTTTTCCCTCACTGCGCAAAGTGGGAATTTTGCCCAGGACAGAGATGAAGGATCTGGGCGCCGTGACACCGCCAGCCTCGTGGCGTCTGGCAGCCATTTCTGCCAAAATGCGCCTCAGGAAGACTAGCCATGTGAAGCCCAATTAATTAGGCCTCATCTTTAACTTGACGGCGCCAAGAAAGAGTCAGGGAGGGACGAAAGCATCAAGCTGCTGTCTCGTTCCCTCTTTTCCTTCTTCAGAACAACAAAGGGGGGAGACAAGAAGGCAGGATAATGAGTTGTCTGTGAAAGGGCCCAGGAAACAAAGACAGGGGTGAGGGGGGGTGAATCGGTTTTATTTTGACAGACGTCATCATGGGATCTACGTCTCGGCAGCCAAGCCGGCCTGCTCTGAACTGAGCTCTACAATTCTAGAGAATCATGGAACGGTAGACTTGGAAGGGACACCCAGGTTCATCTAGTCCAACCCCCTGCATTGCGGGAAGGACTGCGGAGGCCCCAGTTAAAATGGCACCGAGCCAGAAGTGGCCACCTTATGTTGTGCTGGTGGTGTTGGAGCTGCTGCCTCAGGGCTAGGCCCAACACAACGTGTGGGAAAGATGGCGGCCCCTTGCTATAGAATCATAGAATCATAGAATCATCGAGTTGGAAGAGACCACAAGGGCCATCCAGTCCAACCCCCTGCCAAGCAGGAAACACCATCAAAGCATTCCTGACAGATGGCTGTCAAGCCTCTGCTTAAAGACCTCCAAAGAAGGAGACACCACCACACTCCTTGGCAGCAAATTCCACTGTCAAACAGCTCTTACTGTCAGGAAGTTCTTCCTAATGTTTAGGTGGAATCTTCTTTCTTGTAGTTTGAATCCATTGCCCCGTGTCCGCTTCTCTGGAGCAGCAGAAAACAACCTTTCACCCTCCTCTATATGACACCCTTTTATATATTTGAACATGGCTATCAGATCACCCCTTAACCTTCTCTTCTCCAGGCTAAACATACCCAGCTCCCTAAGCCGTTCCTCATAAGGCACCGTTTCCAGGCCTTTGACCATTTTGGTTGCCCTCCTCTGGACACGTTCCAGCTTGTCAGTATCCTTCTTGAACTGTGGTGCCCAGAACTGGACACAGTATTCCAGGTGAGGTCTGACTTCGTAGAGAATCCAGCCAGACTGGCAGATGGATCTTGCCTCAACACCGGTGATGGGATAGCAACAGCATCCCGCAGCACAACTGAGGCAGCAGGTCGGTTTCAGGGAGGGGCGCCCAGGTGAGGCCATGTGGCAACAGATGGGGAAGGACCATAGCTGAAGAAGAAGAAGAAGAAGAAGAAGAAGAAGAAGAAGAAGAAGAAGAAGAAGAAGAAGAAGAAGAAGAAGAAGAAGATTTATTATTTATACCCTGCCCATCTGTCTGGTTTTCCCCAGACACTCAGGGCGGCTCCCATCAGAATATTAAAAACACGATAAAACATCAAACATTAAAAACTTCCCTGAACAGGGCTGCCTTCAGATGTCTTCTAAAAGTCAGATGGTTGTTTATTTCCTTGACATCTGATGGGAGGGCGTTCCACAGGGCGGGTGCCACTACCGAGAAGGCCCTCTGCCTGGTTCCCCGTAACCTCACTTCTCGCATTGAGGGAACTGCCAGAAGGCCCTCAGAGCTGGACCTCAGTGTCCGGGCTGAACGATGGGGGTGGAGACGCTCCTTCAGGTACACTTTGCAAGTGTTTTTCATGCAGAAAGTTGAAAGTTTGATTCCTAGTATCTCCAGAAAAGACTCCTGAAACCCTGGAGAGCTGTTGCCAGATGATGTGGCACCTAATGTATGGAATATATACTAATTAATGGGCTCCTCCCAGGCCTGCAACTCTTCACATTCCCTTGGTGGCCTGCCTGAGAAGGAGCTGCAACGTTGCCCAGTGTACCACAAGGAAGAAGAAGAAGAAGAAGAAGAAGAAGAAGAAGAAGAAGAAGAAGAAGAAGAGGAGTTTGGATTTGATATCCCGCTTTATCACTACCCGAAGGAGTCTCAAAGCGGCTAACATTCTCCTTTTCCCTTCCTCCCCCACAGCAAACACTCTGTGAGGTGAGTGGGGCTGAGAGACTTCAGAGAAGTGTGACT
The DNA here is from genome assembly GCF_009819535.1 of Lacerta agilis. Classification (NCBI taxonomy): domain Eukaryota; kingdom Metazoa; phylum Chordata; class Lepidosauria; order Squamata; family Lacertidae; genus Lacerta; species Lacerta agilis. The sequence goes on from NC_046317.1 coordinate 88,623,285, forward strand.
AGCCCAAGGTCACCCAGCAGCTGCATGTGGAGGAGTGGAGATGTGAACCCGGTTCCCCAGATTACAAGTCTACCGCTCTTAACCACTACACCACACTGGCTCTCCAGGATGAGTCCAGTAGCCGCCCACAGCTGAAAACTTGGGGATTTTTGTAGGAACACTTCTTGCAAGGCTCAGTTGTCTTAACACACCGTTTTGGCTTCCTGCAACTTTATTTATTTAGCATCCACAATATGCCGACATTGTACAAATCATGAAACTGACACAGGGCTTTCCCTGAAGATTGGGGGTGGATCTGGACACAGGAAAAAACCTCTATAAATAAGTCCGAAATTAAATTGTCATAACAAATGGGGGGGAACCCTTTGTAAAAATTGCTTAGAAAATTTGTTTGCTCTCTGGCGCCACCTGGTGTTGCATGTTTATAATGTATTCAAGGCATTGTTTTTTTGACGAATGTAGCTGAGCCCTTGGTTAACATTAGACAGGCAAAACTGGAGTGTGCATTCTTCTCTTTCCTCTCGCTCAGGCCATGCCCTCATGGAAAGCAAAATAAAATTAATAGGGTTCTTCCAGAGCAGTGTTCCTATAAACATGCAGTGCAGTTTCCTGGCTAAGGGAGGGGGGAAGGCCAGCAGCCCCCAAACTATGAAGTCATGCGGTGCAGTGGTTAAAGTGCCTGCAATATCACTTAGTCTGCTGAAATTTTACTCATGGCGCCGCGCCCTACAGAATATCACAGAATATTGGCACAGTTCTCATTAGACTTTCCCAACCAATGTTCCAATGCTCCTCTTTAGACTTCCTTGATGAATGAGCTTCCCAGATGTTGCCTTCACTCCGTGACATTTTCCTTGCGCCAGAAATAGAAATGTTCCACTCCGTCCAAATTCCAGAGTGGATTGCAAAATCTGGAATGTTTCCCACAACCCTTTCCCTGTATTCTGTAAGGCTTAGAGGGTTTTTATTACTATTATTATTGATTACATTTCTGTCCCACTTTTCCCTCCAAGGAGCTTAAAGTGGTTTACATACTTCTCTTCCTCCCCATTTTTATCCTCACACAACAACCCTGTAAGGAAGGTTAGGCTAAGTGTTGGTAACTGGCCCAAGGTAACCCAATGAGCTTTGTGCCTGAGTGGGGATTTGAACTCAGGTCTCCCAGGTCCTAGCCTAGCAGGGAGGGGGTTATTGTTTTGTTATTGTTTTGTATTTTGTGTTTTTAATCACAAATTTTTGTGCTGTGAGCCTCCCTGAGATCTATGGATGAAGGGAAGTATACAAATTTAATAAATGAAATGAAGCACAATGCCACACTGGGTGGCCAACTCCTTGCCAAATTCGTAGCCTCTGGGCATTTTCGGGACTTCAGTAGATCACCATCAGGTGACTTGCAAATTCAGGAACAAATATAGATTGACTCTACTGGTGCCGCACTGAGACCTGTGGTTACAGGGTGGCAGTGATTTTTTCTGGGGGTACACAGGGGTACGCACACCCCTAAACATTTTGTGAATCTAACGGGAGAAGATTTTTTTTTAAAAAAAATTGTTTCTTCTCTAGCACAGTGAATAATCAGTTCCGTTGTTACCCCCATGGCAGCCTCCTTATCTTTCCCGGTGTTTCCTGAGTCTCAGACGGAATCATAGAATCATAGAATCATAGAGTTGGAAGAGACCACAAGGGCCATCCAGTCCAACCCCCTGCCAAGCAGGAAACACCATCAAAGCATTCCTGACAGATGGCTGTCAAGCCTCTGCTTAAAGACCTCCAAAGAAGGAGACTCCACCACACTCCTTGGCAGCAAATTCCACTGCCGAACAGCTCTCACTGTCAGGAAGTTCTTCCTAATGTTTAGGTGGAATCTTCTTTCTTGTAGTTTGAATCCATTGCTCCGTGTCCGCTTCTCTGGAGCAGCAGAAAACAACTTTTCTCCCTCCTCTACATGACATCCTTTTATATATTTGAACATGGCTATCATATCACCCCTTAACCTTCTCTTCTCCAGGCTAAACATACCCAGCTCCCTAAGCCGCTCCTCATAAGGCACCGTTTCCAGGCCTTTGACCATTTTGGTTGCCCTCCTCTGGACACGTTCCAGCTTGTCAGTATCCTTCTTGAACTGTGGTGCCCAGAACTGGAAGTGGGCGTTTAATGTGTGAAGCAGTGTGGAATGTGGATGTGTGGTGTTTTACTGATGAAAGTTTGGCCTCATTGAGGGACAGCATTTCAATATGAGTAGGAAAATTACTAACTATTTTTCATCATCACCGCCAGCAAAGAAGTGTAGAGTTAATGACGACTCTGCAAGTTAGCCATGAGTAGATGAAGACAGTTGGAACCTACTCTTCGTTTTTGAATAGTGAAATACCTGGGAGGCTTCAGCAAACAGAGCGTGATCTGACATGATGAGGGTCTGAAGTGGAAGCCAGATACAACCTTACTGGAAATTAGTGAGGGACAATGGTGCTGTGTGATAATGCATGTTCTTTGTACTTTTGTCCATGTACTGTATTTATTTCCCCCGATTTGAACTATAAAATGGCGATTTTCCTGAGTCAAAATGAGAGTACCCCTAAACATTTTTTAAGAAAAAAAAGCACTGTAGGATGCAGTGCCGGATTTACATATAAGCTAAACAAGCTATAGCTTAGGGCCCCACTCTCTTGGGGGGCCCCAAAAATGTAAAGGAAAAAACTGGAAGTACGTTTCCAAAATATAATATAAAAAACAAATAAAATAAAACCTACACCATTTTAAGTTAGAGCTTAATAATTATTTCACTATTAATATACTTCTTCTTAATTGTATTTCAGTTCAACAGTTACTTTGATAAAATACATATTTTGTTATGTGCAAATGGATTTAGATATCTATTAGGTCCAAAAATTACCATATAGCATATATTCAGCACAAAAAACATGTGGTGGAACTGTAAAAAGATCAGACAATTTTTTGTTGTTGTTGACAAAGGACAGCTGGACATAGAAAGGGCCCCATTACCTTCAGTAGCTTAGGGCCTCATTAAACCTAAATCCAGCCCTGGTAGGGTGGTATACAATTTTAATAATTTTTAATAAATAATAAATAATAAAATTAATTGGATCACACTGAGCTCCCTGCTGCTTCACCTCTCCCCTCCCAATAAGTAACAATGACCTACCTGCCAGGAAGCTAGTCCAGTGACTCCACCCCATCCAAGGAATTACTTCTGGTCTCCACAGTAAGCTAGGCATTGGTCTCGGAACCAGCTCAGAATCGGTGGTTCCTGCATCTGTTCCAGACACCATTCCACACCCCAGACCATGCTCAGCCTTCCAAGTCCAAATTTTGGTTGGTTCCCCATTCCTACCACAGAGTAAGAAGCATCCCACCCAGAAAGGTCTTTGCCCAAATCTCTTATTACCCCTCTGCCCTCGGCAGCCGGGGACCAGAGCAGAGGGAATTCCACAAGTTTAAGATGGGGGACACTTGGCTTGCCAGCAGGAAAAGGATCTTAGGGGTCTTAGTATGCCACAAACTTCACATGAGTCAACAGTGTGATGCAGGAGCAGCAAAAAAGGGCTAATGCTATTCTAGGCTGCATCAACAGAAGTATAGTGTCCAGTTCAAGGGAAGTCATAATCCCCCTTTATTCTGCCTTGGTCAGAACACACTTGGAATACTGTGTCCAATTCTGGGAACCACAATTTAAGAAGGATGTTGACAAGCTGGAATGTGTGCAGAGGAGGACGACCAAGATGATCAAGTTACAGGTAGGTAGCCATGTTGGTCGGCCACAGTCAAAACAAAATAAAAAAATAAAAAATTCCTTCCAGTAGCACCTTAGAGACCAACTAAGTTTGTTCTTGGTGTGAGCTTTCGTATGTATCTGAAGAAGTGTGCATACACATGAAAGCTCATACCAAAAACAAACTTAGTTGGTCTCAAGATGATCAAGGGTATGGAAACCAAGCCTTATGAGGAACAGTTGAAGGAGCTGGGTATGTTTAGCCTGAAAAAGAGGAGACTGAGTGGAGATATGATAGCCATCTTCAAATGGCTTCCTAAACATTAGGAAGAACTTCCTGACAGTGAGAGCTGTTCAGCAGTGAAATTTGCTACCAAGGAGTGTGGTGGAGTCTCCTTCTTCGGAGGTCTTTAAGCAGAGGCTTGACAGCCATCTGTCAGGAATGCTTTGATGGTGTTTCCTGCTTGGCAGGGGGTTGGATTGGATGGCCCTTGTGGTCTCTTCCAACTATGATTCTATGAAATATCTGAATGGCTGTCACGTGGAAGATGGAGCAAGCTTGTTTTCTACTGCTCCAGAGGGTAGGACCTGAACTGATGGGTTAAAATCACAAGAAGGGAGATTCCGACTCAATATCAGGAAGAACTTTCTGGCAGTAAGAGCTGTGCAAGGGTGGGACTAGCTGCCTCAGAAGCTGGTGGACTCGCTTTCATTGGAGGTTTGTAAGCAGAGGTTGGATGGCTATTTGTCAGGGAATCTTTAGCTGTGATTTCTGCATTGCAGGGGGTTGGACTAAATGACCCTTGGGGTCCCTTCCAACGCTACAATTCTATGATTACCACTGATTCAACTCTCCACATGCTTAACTCCCTGCAGCCCTGCAACTCCCCTACATTTTTCAGGTAGTTCAGTCCATGGAGGACCCTGCTATCTTCCCTGAATGTCTGCATCATCTTTGATTCCCCAATTAACAGAATGTTTCACTTACCTTCAAATGACGAGCAAATGAAAAATGGGCTCATGTTATAAAAATAATAGAAAAGGAGGTATCTGGATCATTCTCCCATGGCTGTGCTTGTCACAGTTTTAATTTGTTTTTGTTTACCGTCACACAGGAAACCACAAAATAAAGTATATTATAAGTATATTTATCTATGATTTGGGGGAGGAGAGGGATGCAGGCAGGCCGCGGGAGAATAAAGCCTTTTAATGAACACAGAGCAATTTTCTAAAGGCAAAACAAAACACTGTAAAGAAAAGAGGAAAAGGAAAGAAAAAGAGAACAGTTGCCGTAGCAACATGGAAGATGAAAGTCAGAGGCAACCTGTCTGTTTCCTGTTTGATGGAGAAATCAATCTTCCTGTCTTGCCTGTGTGGACGAGTGTGTGTGTTTGTGTGTGTACATATCTCTTACGTTTTTTGTCTCTTAAATATAGAACGATTACATAGTAAATACCAAGGTGAAGGTCTACCATTGCTTGTGTGTTGAGCATTCTGCTTTATGGAAATGTGCCATGGGCAACTTACACCTGCTAGGATTTGAGTTTAGTTTAGTTTGGGTTTATAACCTTATAGTATCTCCATTTCGTTTCAGGGATTGTCACGGCTGAGTTCTTTATACTTTTTTGGTCAGTAAGATTTTGAAGCAAACAAAGAACTCAGGCCAACTCAACAGTAAACATTAAAAATACCTAGAAAGATACAACCATACAATTTATATCATGGTGCAATTTTCAAGAGGACAAACTTTATCTTTAAATAGTTTTCACAACACTGGAAGGACAGATCCTGAAGCTGAGGCTCCAGTACTTTGGCCACCTCATGAGAAGAGAAGATTCCCTGGAAAAGACCCTGATGTTGGGAAAGATGGAGGGCACAAGGAGAAGGGGATGACAGAGGATGTGATGGTTGGACAGTGTTCTCGAAGTGACTGGCACTGCGGGAGGCAGTGAAAGATAAGCATGCCTGGCGTGCTCTGGTCCATGGGGTCACGAAGAGTCAGACACGACTAAATGACTGAACAACAACAACAAAAGTTTTCACAAACTGAAAATATTCAAATGTAATGTCTCAGTTCAATAATATTTAGTCAAATAGTTCAAGTTCCAGTTTTTATGTTTACTGTTGAGTTGTGAATAGGGATTATTCTTATTATTGAATGGTAATTGTTGGCCTGAGTTCTTTGTTTGCTTTCTAATTGTGTGTATACTAACAAGAACTCCAATTTACTTCAGTAAGATTTTGGGCATCACACGGCAGGACAGAGCTTCAAAGATCCTTTCTTTCTTTCTTTCTTTCTTTCTTTCTTTCTTTCTTTCTTTCTTTCTTTCTTTCTTTTGTATGCTGCACCTCATCTGTAGATCTCAGGGCATACAAATGCATGATAAAAAGCAAACAAAAAGCAAAATAAAAACAAGAGTGAGGACAAAACAACACAGTAACTCTCCCACTCCACCCCCTGCAATCCCACAGACGCATTTAAAAGGGTATAGTATGTTAATCAGCCAACAGCCTGGTTGAAGAGGAAAGTTTCCACCTGTGTCCAGTGGCAGAGGAATCAACCCCCACGGCAGGTTGCCAGGAACAGATAGGATAAGAAAAAGTCCTTACCATCTGCTTTTTATTTAGTATCCATAGAGAGATGCTTGGGAATGCAGCCTCTTGGAATAATGGCATTGTCCCGAGTAAATCTCCATCCTCTTCTCTCCCACTTCCTCATTCATCAACAGCAACCCCTCCCCATGGTTGCCGCTTAGTGCCCTCTGTCTTTGAGCTCTTTGCTCTCCTATTTTTAAGTCTCGCCGGATTCTGGGAGATGGTGGGCCTGGAATGTTTTCTAGTGATAACGTGTCAGCCAGCTGTTGCTCTGCCTCTGCCTCCTCCTCCTCCTCCTCCTCCTATCCCATTATTTCCGAACTTTCCCCCTTATCTTCCTCTGAGCTGTGACCTCCCTCAAACCCCCTGTTGTAATTCTGAACTGTCTTTTTCTTCTCTGGAAGGGTCAGGCTGGGGAGGCGGTCTCCACCATTCCTCCTCTGACCAGGCCCTTGTGGGATGTGAAACACGGGAGCAGTCAAATACAACATTGCTAGAGTGGACATAGAAAGGGAACTCTAAGCCAGCCAGTCAGAACTTGCTGTTTCTCCTGGGCTGGGACAGAATTCCTCTGTGTAACTGGAGATGGGTGTGGCCTCACCTGGGCAGGTAAACAAAACCACAGGCTGGCCACCATCTTTGGATCAGAGCAACATCTAGTTAGGGCAAAGATGCTCTCTTGGCAGAGGACAAAGGGGCTTTATCCTGTATGGAGATAGTCTCCACATGTATACTATTTTCTAAGCTAAAAGTCTGCCTTCTGGGATCTTATGGTGAACAGGACATCTGTAAGTAAACTCTTTTTATGCTTTTATAGAAGACTGTGTAGTGTCTTATTTTGAGAGGGATTAAAAGGGGAAAATACCAGGACATTTATTACAGAGGTTCTAGCGAATCTGAGTAAGCTATCTGCTGTGTGTGATATAAAAGGGGAATGTGAAACTCTGCTAAGTTCTGGGACTTGTTAACACAAGTTGTAATAGGATATCTTAAACAATATATCCTCTCCTGCATCCCTAAACATTCCCACAGCCCTGACAACCTGGTGCCCGGTGGCAAAGCATGGAGGGGCTGAGAGTGCTGTTGCTTTAGGCACAGTTTTTTTTTTGGGGGGGGGAATCATGGTGCCCTTCTGCGTCATGAGCTGTTGTGTTAGGTGTGCGCCCTGCCCCCTAGGAGCCCAGCGCTGCTTTTGTGAGCAGTGCTGGGCTTGCAGGAAAGGCGCCATGAGCTGTTGCGTCCTTCTCATGGTGCCTTCTAGCTGGAGGGCAGCTGAGAAGGACGCAACAGGCTTGCAGAGTCTCGCAAAGTGACACTGGGCTTGCAGGGCTCTGTGAGTGCGCCCCACCTAGCAGCAGTGGGTAAGGATCATTCCGGCGGTGCACCCACCCCAGGTTCAGGCAGGGAACACTCCGCCACTGTTGGCACCTAAAGGTATCTAATGAAGGCACCAGCTGAACCTCCCTGGGGGGAGCATTCCACAAAGGGGGAGCCACTGCGGAAAAGGCCCCGTTCTCGTGTTGCTCTCCCAAGCCCACATTCCCAACACGTTCCCACTTCTGTCTCGGTGACGTCTATGCTGGCTTGGTCCACAGAATGGAAGATGGCAGGATCCACAAGGACGTGCTTTAAAGAGAGCTGGCTTCGGCTAAAATGTTTAGATCTAGGACGAATACTTTCTGGAAATGCAGGGAGGCTAGAGGCACATGGATCCACATGTGATGGAACTGTAAAAAGATCAGACAGTTTTGGGGAAATGATTTATAATGAATTTAAGAAAATGTTGAAATGCTCTTTTCCCTAAAAAGCCTGAAGCCTTCCTGCTAGGAATTATGGGTAATGAAATTCCAAAAAAAAAAAAAGTTCAGGAGAGTCTTCATGTATGCTGCAGTTGCTGCCAGGAGCTTAATCGCAAAAGGTTGGAAGAGAGAAACTTCCCCATCCAAATCAGACCGGCAAAATAAATTAAGAGAGTACTTTGAATTGGTGAGACTGCCAGCAAGATTGCGAGACGTTATTGATGAAAAATTTACCAGAGAGTGGGACATATACAGAGTCTATGTAAAAGAACACTGTCAAAATATTAATCCGTTGGCAGGTTTTGATTGAGTTTCTGTGTGCAAATAGAACAACTTTATATAATCTTAAGTAAGCTAAACAATAGGGAGAAAATATAGTCAAGTGCGTATTTAAGGAATGGAATTCAGGAACACAATGGGAAGATTGGCGGTCATGTTATTACAAAATGATGTATAGAATAATTATCAATCAAGGAATGAATGACTGTTTATTTTTTTATTTCTCTTTAATACCCACTGATTGTTTTTGTTATACTGTTTTGGAGCTAATAAAGCATTTGAAAATCAAAGTTGGGGGGAGGGAGAGCTGGCTTCAGGCACCAGGCCCATTGGCGGACCAACTCTGTGCTACAAAGATATCTGCAAAAAGGACATGAAGGCTGGCAACATGAACCCTGCCATGTGGGAATCCCTTGCAGATGACCCCGGTACCTGGAGACAGACGGTCAGGTTGTGTACCCATAGCAGTGACCAGAGGAGAAATGACTGCAGAGAGAAGAAACGCCATGGTGCATCTGCAGCAGCATAACTGAGCGTTTTCATCTGCCCCGCCTGCAACAAAACATGTCTCTCCTGCATCGGTCTCTACAGCAACAGCAGGTGCTGTAGCTCTAATTTATACCTAATTTACACAAATCCCACCTAATTTACACATGCTTGCATGCAGTTCTTCCTGATGTACTGCACTCATTTTTCACAATGCACCTTCCCCTATTTTCACTAACAATATGCATTTTTTATGGACACTTTGTCTCAGCATGCATGCTAGTCGCCTGCAGAACTGCATTGCAAAATTCAGACAAGTGTGAATTTTGGAGCATTGTTCTGTCTCGGGTCGCAGATTGTCTTTGAAAATGCAGATTAGGAAGACTTGCCTTCTAATGAGAACTAATCGAAGTCATTCCCCCCCCCCATCTCTAGTCAATATCTTAAATTCAGAACTGCACATATCCCCAGATTTTCCTGTTACTTCGGCTTCCAAGTGAAAGGCTGTGAAATGCACCCTCTCGTTCCTGACCAGGTGCAGTGGTTGCTCATTCCTACCACGTTCTCCATCTTCTGAGAATCTGCTGGCAAAGGACATGGCGAGCCCTTTAAGTTTCCATCACAAAAGAAGCAGCTTCGTTACCAGCATTAATTGGCTTGGAGTGCTGTGTTCAGGAAACGCTGGTGAAAAAGCAATCTTGCTAACACAAGAGTTATTTAGCAGTCATCACCCTATTGTTTGTTCCGGGGGAGGTAAGTGGCGTCTTTATTAAAGACAACATATTTTGATGCCCATCGGGTGAATTGCTTGTTTACCTCCCTGCAGCATCCCTAAACATTCTAGGAAGAAACATAACAATTATTCGTGGGAACAACGGAGCCAAATCGATGGGACTGTTTGTTCTTCAAGGTGTTTTCTTTTTGTCTCCTTATCACAACACACAGCACCAGAGCAATACCCTTCCTGGAACACAAACAAACAGTTTTTGCTCAATGTACCAACAGGGGTCCATTTCCATTGCTGTTAGGAATGCTAGGAAGGAGGGCTGGTTTTATGGGATTTTAGAGCCTAGGGCTTGCCGATCGAAAGGTCGGCAGTTTGAATCCCAGTGACGGGGTGAGCTCCCGTTGTTCAGTCCCAGCTCCTGCCCACCTAGCAGTTCGAAAGCACGTCAAAGTGCAAGTAGATAAATAGGGACCGCTCCGGCGGTAAGGTAAATGGCGTTTCCATGCGCTGCTCTGGTTTCGCCAGAAGTGGCTTAGTCATGCTGGCCACATGACCCGGAAGCTGTCTGCGGAAAACGCTGGCTCCCTCGGCCTAGAGAGCGAGATGAGCGCCGCAACCACAGAGTCATCCGCGGCTGGACCTAACTGTCAGGGGTACCTTTACCTTTACCTAGAAGGTATCTTTTAAATAACATTGGCAAGACCTTTTTATTGGGTGCTAGTTGGCCAAGTTAAGGGACGCGGGTGGCACTGTAGTCTAAACCACTGAGCCTAGGGCTTGCCGATTGGAAGGTCGGCGGTTCGAATCCCCACGACAGGGTGAGCTCCCGTTGCTCGGTCCTAGCTCCTGCCCACCTAGCAGTTTGAAAGCACGTCAAAGTGCAAGTAGATAAATAGGTACTGCTCCGGCGGGAAGGTAAATGGCATCTCCGTGTGCTGCTCTGGTTCACCAGAAGTGGCTTAGTCATGCTGGTCACATGACCCGGAAAAAGTGTCTGCGAACAAACGTCGGCTCCCTCGGCCAGTAAAGTGAGATGAACGCCTCAAGCCCAGAGTCGTTCGTGAATGGACTTAACTGTCAGGGGTCCTTTACCCTTTTTTTGGCCAAGTCACAGACTAGATTAGGTACCCCCAAACTCGGCCCTCCAGCTGTTTTGGGACTACAGATCCCATCATCCCTAGCTAACAGGACCAGTGGTCAGGGATGATGGGAATTGTAGTTCCAAAACATCTGGAGGGCCGAGTTTGGGGGTGCCTGGACTAGATCCATCAAAATAAATGAACCCAAGTTAAGACTATAGGAAACTGCCTTACACTGAGTCTGACCATTGCTCCATCTAGCTCAGCATTGTCCATAGCAGGCTTCCCCAACCTGCATGTCCTCTGGACGATTTGGACTACAACTCCCATCATCCTAGGCTGTTTACCTTACTGACTGGCGCTGATGGGAGCTGTAGTCCAACAACATCTGGAGGGCACCAGGTTGGAGAAGGCGGTGGCTCTCCATTGTTCAGGCAGGGAATGTTTTCATGGCAGGGATTGAACCTGGGACCTTCTACATGCCAAGCAAGTGTTCTACCACTGAGCTACAGCCCTTTAGCACAGCTCAGTGTGCATTTGATGTGTCTGCGCTGAGTGTGTTTTTTAAAAAGTGGTACTTAACATTTTATCTGTCAGCTTTTTAAATTCATTTAACCTAGAAATTACTTGTTAGGATCATCTGATGCAAAGAAGGGATTATGCACATATGTGAAAAAGCAATAACCATGAATAGCTCAGTTGGTAGAATGCGAGACTCTTAATCTCGAGGTCGTGGGTTCGAGTCTCATGTTGGGTAAAAGATTACTGAATTTCAGGGGGTTGGACTAGGTGACCCTCATAATCCCTTCCCACTCTATGATTTTATGATTGTACTTAAATAGTTGTGTCCATCACTCCAGGGCTACTGTTAGAGATTTCAAAGTGCCTACGTGCAGAAAGTCAGCTTTTCATCTGTAGCAATTACCAGTTGGCAGAAAGCCAAGATCTGCTCTCTCTCCAGACCCTTAGCAATGACCTGTGATTGGTCAATGAGTTCCTAAAGAATGAGCTCTGTGTGAGAGCTGTGTGGTTGGTTGGTGGTTGGTTGTTAGTGGTGTACTGAATGTTGAGAGAGAGAGACATAGAGGAGGTTTTATGTTTTGTTTCTTTTATTTGTAAAGTCTGTACATAGTAACTTATGGATACTAGTTGCTTCAATAAATACTGTATATAGTTATCCAAGTGAGTTTGCTGAGTTCCTGCGTTGTGCTGTCCAGTTAATGCTCAACAGCCAGAAGCTTCAAGAAAACCTGCGGTTAACTCTGCTGTGTCCAGGACTACGTTATTTCCTAACACTAAATCTTAAGAGCTACATCCACCCATGTTTCCATTCACTCTCTGTTCTTTGTACAGCTTTTCAATGATTCAGTTTACAACACTAAAAGCAGCAACAGCAGCCTTTACAGCAAGAAAGCCTACGAAATTTAAAACAATCGAACAATTAACGCATCAACAGCGGCAGGATCACTCTGCAGTGCATATCTGCAAAAATGCTTTCACTCGTCTCCAAAAGGAAGTGATAAATAAGCGGGAGTGGGGGAGAGAAAAAATAAACTTGGTTCTTTGAACAAAAATTAAAGCTGAGATGCCAACAATGCAAAATTTGTGCTCATTACCAAAGCCAGCCTACACAAATTAAAACAAAACAGAGGACGTACAGGAAGCGAAAAACACGTAAAAAAGTAATTAAACTATAACAGAATCAAAGCAAACACTGTATTGCGACAGAGACACAACCCTCTCCCAAGCATGAAAGTTGCTAGAAACTTTAAACACCTGACAACTTTCGGAGTTCATTATTTCCTCCGGGTAAGTCTGGGGAGAGAAGAGGAGGAAAAGGATTTAACTTTGCTCATTTGCAAAGAGCTGTCAAAATCTATCAGACAGCTATTTTAAAATATGGAAGCCAAGGAGAGTGCTGGATTTAGGAGAAGGCTTGATGAACCTAAGAGATTGAATTCCATGTGATCAGCACTCACAGTGAGCAATGCGATCAGGAAGCACAGCAGGTCTACCAAAGCCACATGTCCCCTTCATCTTCTTAGTCCTCAGAGTGGACCACTTTTATCTCGCAGTCAGGAGTAATTCAGTAAAGGGCAATTTGGGAAAGTATTAAAGAATTGCAAAAGATTTCCTCTGGAGTGCAAACTGAGGAAGTTCATTTGCTTCATTTGACAGCATTGTGCAGCTCGTCTTGTCTGAGATAAGCTCCGCAGGCGCTTGATGGGATGAAATAAAACTCCGTCATCCTAAATTGCCTGATGTTCCTGTGAAAATCCTCATTCCTATGCCAGAAAAATGCTGCAAGATTTGTTAGACGAAGTCTGTCTTCTTCTTCTTCTTCTTCTTTGGTGATCACTCACAGCCGAGGGAGATTGTCTTTCATGAACACGGTCTTAACAGGTAGGTAGCTGTGTTGGTCTGCCGTAGTCGAAACAAAATAAACAAATTTCCTTCCAGTAGTACCTTAGAGACCAACTAAGTTTGTTATTGGTATGAGCTTTCGTGTGCATGCACACTTCTTCAGATACCTCTTCTTCTCATCTGAAGAAGTGTGCATGCACACGAAAGCTCAAACCAATAACAAACTTAGTTGGTCTCTACGGTCTTAACAGTGAGTCCATAAGTGACAATGGAGGCCAATTCTGGATCCACAAGTCCTTCCACATTGGGGACATAGGTTTCTGGGCAGGAGTTGATCATGGTGAGGGTTTGCCAAGCATGCCTTCCTCTTAGCACATTCCTCCCTTTTGTCCTGAGTTCGAGCTTCTTCAAAGCCCATGACACCTTTGGTAAAGGCTGTTCTCCAATTGGGGCGCTCGCAGGCCAGTGTTTCCCAATTGTCGGTGTTTATACTACATTTTTAAAGATTTGCCTTGAGAGAGTCTTTAAACCTCTTTTGTTGACCACCAGCATTACGCTTTCCATTTTAAAATTCGGAATAGACTGTAGTTGCTTTGGAAGATGATAATCAAGCATTCAGTCAACATGACCAAACCAGTACAACGAAGTTGATGTTGAAGAATCATTGCTTCAACACCGGTGATCTTTGTTTCTTCCAGTACTCTGGCATTAGTTTGCCTGTCTTCCCAAGAGATATGTAAAAATTTTCGCAGACACTGTTGATGGAATTTTTCAAGGAGTTGGAGATGGCATTTATAAGTGGTCCATGTTTCACAAGCATGCAGTAAGGTTCGTAGTACAACAGCTTTGTAAACAAGCATTTTGGTTTCCCTGTGAATGTCCCAGTCCTCAAACACTCTGCATTTTAATTGGGAGATATTGGTTGATTTGTGGGGGCAGGGGTCATTTTGACATCATCATCATCATCATCATCATCATCATCATCATCATTTATTACTTATACACTGCCCATCTGGCCGGGCCTCTCCAGCCAATCTGGGCGGCTTCCAACAGGATATTAAAAATACAATAAAAGATCAAACATTAAAAACTTCCCTAAACAGGGCTGTCTTCAGATGTCTTCTAAAAGTCAGATAGTTCTCTATTTCCTTGACTTCTGATGGGAAGGTGTTCCACAGGGCGGGCGCCACTACTAAGAAGGCCCTCTGCCTGGTTCCCTGTAACCTCACTTCTCGTAGGGAGGGAACCACCAGAAGGCCCTCAGAGCTGGACCTCGGTGTCCGGGCTGAACGATGGGGGTGGAGATGCTCCTTCAGGTATACACCCAAACACAAATCCTGAGACTTTGGTGAATGAAGATTTGATCAGGCAATTAAAAAGTATTAATAAGCCCTACAATTCAAAATGTGCAAAAGTACTGCAGGCCTTCGACTTAGTCATACCTGGAGGGGAAAGGGGAAATGATTCCCACAACTGAAAATGAGCATCTCTCTCTCCCGCAAATAGATGGAGTTTGGAAGTGGAAAATGCAAGCTACAGCCTAAAGTAACTACATCACATTCCTTCATAGTAAGGTTGATTCTGTAATGGAGAAACGCAGCAGGCAGGTATGTGCGCAGAGAACGGAATTAATTTCTTCTGTCTTTGTAGTTGTGATGAAAAAAAACAATTTTCCAACAATTGCATAAGCCTTGACTTGAAGTTTTGGTTAACAGATAATGGAAACGTCTCTCAAGTACAATTTCTATTTTGGGTCTCTTCTCTCTCTGCTTTCATTTTACTGATACTGTTGATTTCTCAGGATGCTTTGCAAGTTGTTCTGGCGACACTTATTTGTCCCATATCTGCCCATTTTGCTACCTCCGCGGAGCTATATGCCAACGCTGCCTTGATATTTCATTTACAAAGGCAGTGGAAATGACAAGTGGGAACGTTCCTCGCCTTTCCTCCATCGTGACTCTTTGAATTTAATATCCGCTAAGGTGATTATCCCCCGTGCTTTCATCTCAAACATAAAACACAAACGCAGTCAGCAAATGTTCTGTGTGTGTCGACATCAGTGAAAGCATCAAAAGTTGCAGATAACTCTGCCTAACCATTGTGACCGTAGGGCTCTTGAAAACTACTCAGATAAGCTTCTCTACTATAAAGCAGAATTGTTCAAACCTCCCAGAGATATGAGCTTCCTCCTGAAGTGGGCGGGGCATCTATCTTACTTTTTCCAGATTAGAAGCAGTCCACCCAGCCATGGAGCAATACAGGATTATCCACTTGCCTTTGTGAGCTGAGAAGGATATTTTTCAGAGCATTCCTGGTTGACTGTGGGGCTCCTTTGTGGTGTAGTGGTTAAGAGCGGTAGACTCGTAATCTGGAGAACCGGGTTCGCTTCCCCGCTCCTCCACATGCAGCTGCTGGGTGACCTTGGGCTAGTCACACTTCTCTGAAGTCTCTCAGCCCTACTCACCTCACAGAGTGTTTGTTGTGGGGGAGGAAGGGAAAGGAGAATGTGAGCCGCTTTGAGACTCCTTTGAGTAGTGATAAAGTGGTTTATAAAATCCAAATCCAAACTCTTCTTACTCTGTATTGTTCCAAGGCAGGCGTGGAGTCTGATTCACTCTTCATTCAATAGCTGGCTATCCTGACCCCGATGTCCTCCCCGGTTCTAGTCTTCTCATCGCTAATGCTCTGCTATGAGCAGGGCCGGATTGAGGTTTGATGAGCCCTCAGCTACTGAAGGTAATGGGGCCCTTTATATGTCCGGCTGTCTTTTGTCAACAACAAATTGCCGCTGTTTTTTTGTGTTGAATATATGCTATATGGTAATTTATGGTCCTGATACACTCAGTCTATGCTGCCTGATCATCTTCTACAAGCCCTCTTTAATATTAGATAACAGGTACAACAGCTGCACTGCAGTCTGCAGCTGCATGCTACATGTTGCCAGACAACCATGCAAAATGTAGGCACCCTATATATAGAAATGAGCAAACCCGTGATATTTTAGGGAGCAGGCTAGCAGGGGAGGTTCATTACTTACTTACATCATAGGAGCCTACACAACACAAAACACTGTTGCTCTTATGTAGGTTTTATTTTATTTGTTTTCTATCTTATATTTTGGAAATGTACATCCAGTTTTTTTTCTTCCCATTTTTTGGTGGCCCCCAAAAGAGTGGGGCCCTAAGCTATAGCTTGCTTAGCTTATAAATAAATCCGGCACTGGCTATGAGCCTTCAAACTTAGTGGTGTAGTGGGGGGGGGGCACAGGGGCAGCTGTCCAGGGTGCAAAATTGTTAGTGGGTGCAAAATTTCATCACCCGGTTCTGCCTCAATACAGTTGCATGCTTCCATTACTGGGCTTCGTTGAAAATGGCTTATCCATGCAAACCAGGAAGTGACCTTTCCAGACAACAGAAGAACTCTTCTTTTCCTATCTCTGTGGCTGTGATCTCCTGGGTGATGCGGACGCCGTTAGGCAATTGAATGTGCATGCATGCTCCCTCCGTTTCCTTCCTTCCCACCATCCCCTCCATGTGGCCCCGGGCACTGGCAACCCACGCCATGCCACTGTTCAAACAACAACCCAGAAGTTTGATTCTGTACATGGCTCAGTTTTATTTATGATATACAGGGGCTCTTGACTTCATTTTATCCAGATTTTTAGGTAATTTTATTGAATGGCATTTACATGTTTATTATTGTTGCATTTCTAACTGCTTAGAGAATTTTTAAAAATTGTGTTAATAAGGGGTCCTCCAGGCGGGCGGTTTGCCTGGGGCTCCCTTGGACCTGTGTCTGTTGCAGTTGGGACAAAGGAAAACTACCCGAACAGCTCAAGCCTTTGTTGAAATTCGCCTATATAGTGGGAAAATTTTGGGTGTTGCCAGAAGTAGATTAGATTCAGCTGCTCCCTTCTGCACCTCCAGAGTGTTAGCAAAATGGTATCAGATAGAAATTTCTAGTTTGTAGTCCATTATAAGGTGGATAATCAATAAAGTGGGGTGGGGGGGACACCTCCCAGATGGAAGCAAAAATCAACATTCTATTATTATTGCAAGTTAATAATAAACAAATGTGGAAACGATCTGCATAGGAACTAAACGTGATGTTCTGACACTTCCAACCACTGTTCTCCCATCATGTTCCCCCTATTAAAATTCTGTCTGAAGCTGAGCTGTCCCTCCAGGATTGTAAGGAAGAAGAAAACATGTGACCCGCCATGATTAAAATGCTGATTCATGCCACCAGTTTTTTTTTATAGTACAGACACTATCGACATTGCTAGGACACCAGACAGTTGACTTCATATCTCATTCACACTAGCCCCATGAAGGGAGCTTTGAATCTGATGTGGGATTGTCCAGTGCATGGGTAGGCAAACTAAGGCCTGGGGGCCGGATCCAGCCCAATTGCCTTCTAAATCTGGCCTGCGGACGGTCCAGGAATCAGCGTGTTTTTACATGAGTAGAATGTGTCCTTTTATTTAAAATGCACCTCTGGGTTATTTGTGGGGCATAGGAATTCATTCATCTCCCCCCCTCCAAAATATAGTCCGGCCCCCCACAATGTCTGAGGGACAGTGGACTGGCCCCCTGCTGAAAAAGTTTGCTGACCCCTGGTCTAGTGCAAGGCTACTCCCTGTCCTTTGTGCCTGAAGAAGTGTGCATGCACACGAAAGCTCATACCAAGAACAAACTTAGTTGGTCTCTAAGGTGCTACTGGAAGGAATTTTTTTTATTCTTTTATTTTGTTTCGACTTTGTGCCTTTATTTGCGTTTCAAACGTTTTGCCTCCTACCTGTGTGATCCCACCTGTGTTTGTTCTTGTGGCTTATCCCAAACACATAGCTGTTCTGCGCTTGAAGTATGCACAATTCTAGGATTCTAAGCAAACCCTCAGGGGTAAATACCATAGATTTTAAATCCCTAGCAATGTATTCTTCATGAATATATTACAAATTAGCCTTTGGTCTCAGATATGTTCAGTACAGTGCATGTCCTGGTTAGAAGAAGAAGAAGAGCTTGGATTTGATATCCCGCTTTATCCCTACCCGAAGGAGTCTCATAGCGGCTAAAATTCTCCTTTCCCTTCCTCCCCCACAACAAACACTCTATGAGGTGAGTGGGACTGAGAGACTTCAGAGAAGTGTGACTAGCCCAAGGTCACCCAGCAGCTGTATGTGGAGGAGCGGAGAAGCGAACCCGGTTCCCCAGATTACGAGTCTACCACTCTTAACCACTACACCACAGCTAGCTTTACCTATTTGCTCACATTGAGGACAAATATTTGGTGGCGGAACATCTCCCCCCTCCCACTGACACAGCCAGCTCTCTTTCTGGGATGGCAATTTGCAGAGAGGGGCATTATTATGCTTGCACTCTTTAATTATTGCATTTGTATGGAGTTGGCCTCATTGGTGGTAGTTTTCTTTCACTGACACTGTTTAATACGTTGAGTCTTTTCAGGAAAAGCAGCCTATGAATTTTACAACATGATGATAATAATAATAATAATAATAATAATAATAATAATAATAATAATAATAATAATATTTTATTTGTACCCCGCCCTCCCTGGCCGGAGCCGGGCTCAGGGCGGCTAACATTATAAAACTAACACAATATACAAAGAACATGAAAACAGGCAATAAATTAATTAAAATACATCTTTAAATTAGTTCAGAGCAAATTAGAATCTGGAAAGATGGCAGTCCATGGGTAAAATTGACAGTGGTTAATCCCCCCCCCCTTATTGCTAGTACAGTTTCTACTTAATAATTTGATTTGCACACCAACTTTTCTCTCACTCAAGGCAGCTCACATAATTCTTTCCCTCTGTTATAAGGGAACAACAGCCCTGCGAGGTAGGCTAGGTTGAGAGGTATCAACTGGCCCAAGGGCAAGCAAAACGTTTGGTGGGTGAATGGGAATGCAGATTGGGGTGTTGTCAAATTTAGGGCTCATCTGTACTTAAATTTGCTCCCTTTTTCAAGGCATAGATCTGGGTTCTCCAGGTCTGTGATCAAGCCCCACCCACCCCTCTTTTTTTTTGCCCTGACACTTTTCTCATGAAAACCCTCTCTTGACCACAGCATTGGAGCAAACAGTAATCTGTGGAACACCTGAATTGCTGTTTGCTCTGATTCAGTGACAAAGATTGGGTTTCCCTGTGGGAAACAGTGGCAAAAAAGAGCACTTGGACACAGACTAAGAAAACACAAATTGGTGCCTAGAAAGGTACATGTGGAGTAGTCCAAAACCGAAACCTCTATGACACAAACGACACTTACCTGTACTTGCACCATTGCTAGAGGGGCTACCTTTGAAGGTGACCCGGAAACTGCAATTAATCCAGAATGCGGCAGCTAGACTGGTGACTGGGAGTGGCCGCCGGGACCACATAACACCAGTCCTGAGAGAACTACATTGGCTCCCAGTACGTTTCCGAGCACAATTCAAAGTGTTGGTGCTGACCTTTAAAGCCCTAAACGGCCTCGGTCCTGTATACCTGAAGGAGCGTCTCCACCCCCATCGTTCAGCTCGGACACTGAGGTCCAGCACCAAGGGCCTTCTGGTGGTTCCCTCACTGCGAGAAGCAAAGCTACAGGGAACCAGGCAGAGAGCCTTCTCGGTAGTGGCACCCACCCTGTAGAACGCCCTCCCATCAGAGGTCAAGGAGATAAACAACAACCTGACATTTAGAAAATACCTGAAGGCAGCCCTGTTTAGGGAAGTTTTTAATCTGTGACATTTCAATGTATTTTAACATTTGTTGGAAGCCACCCAGAGTGGCTGGGGAAGCCCAGCCAGATGGGCGGGGTACAAATAATAAATTATTATTATTATTATTATTATTATTATGGCTGCTAGCTAATATATAGTGGCGGTACATCATCTTGGTTGCCATTTTACTTTTGTTTCCCCCCTTTTTTGGAGTGGACAATAACCCTGCCCCCTAATTTCTTTGCAGTAATCTCTATGTGACTTTGCCACGTTGCAGGATTTGCTCGCTTCTCGCAAGCTGGCTAGATTGAGCAAATTAAATCCCCATCTTTCAGCCAGCTGACGTACCCATCATTTACTGCCTGAGTGGGTACAAGTGGCATGCATTACCTGCCTTCCTTTGGTATCCATGGCAGCCTTAATTTCAAGAGGAGAATTGGAGGAAGACAACAACAGGTGGCAACAAACAACAGCGCTATGATGGCTGTTGACAAAATGAGCTTATTTCCTCTCTTTCTGCTAAGCAGATGTGGCCAGTGGGGTTGTTTTTTCTTCTTCTTGGTGCCTCTCTAAAAAATAATCCCCGGAGAATCCTAAAAAAAAAAAAACAGCCCACAGATGTCTCTTTCACAGTAGGGGCCCTTTAGTATATACTGATAATAGCTCTGATCCACAAGATTAAATCCTGACAGTGGTGCCCAGAGTATGAAAGGCAGTGTGAGTGAACAAGCTATGTCATAGTTAGGGAGCATAGAGATTTTTTTCAGCCACATTTGTTCATCCTGTGAAATGACAGTAAATCCACACACCAATAGACTCATCAATAGATTCTGTTACAGGTAGGTAGCCGTGTTGGTCTGCCATAGTCAAAAAACAAAATAAAAAATAAAAAAATCCTTCCAGTAGCACCTTAGAGAACAACTAAGTTTGTTCTTGGTATGAGCTTTCATGTGCATGCACACTTCTTCAGACACTTCAGATATCAGAAGAAGTGTGCATGCACACGAAAGCTCATACCAAGAACAAACTTAGTTGGTCTCTAAGGTGCTACTGGAAGGAATTTATTTTTTATTTTTTATTTTGTTTTGATCAATAGATTCTGTTTTCCTTACTGCATGGACAACTTTTAAAAATCTAGTTTTATTGATTTCCAGTAAATAACAACGACAAGAAAATAATACAAAAACAAAATCCCAACTTGTCCCACCTTCTGCATCCAGGACAGATCAATCTACTGGTAGTTAAGTTTCCTAAAATCCAATCTGTGATTTTGGTAGTTGCCATTTCCCCAGGATTATCAGTAAAGCATTATATAAAAGGGTACCATAGTTCGAGAGCCAGTGTGGTGTAGTGGTTAAGAGCGGTAGACTCGTAATCTGGGGAACCGGGTTCGTGTCTCCACTCCTCCACATGCAGCTGCTGGGTGACCTTGGGCTAGTCACACTTCTCTGAAGTCTCTCAGCCCCACTCACCTCACAGAGTGTTTGTTGTGGGGGAGGAAGGGAAAGGAGAATGTGAGCCGCTTTGAGACTCCTTCGGGTAGTGATAAAGCGGGATATCAAATCCAAACTCTTCTTCTTCTTCTTCTTCTTCTTCTTCTTCTTCTTCTTCTTCTTCATCTACATCCTTTATGTCATTCAAAGCATCCAATCTCTTTGTTACTTTTTCTGATACAGCAATAGACCATACAATCTGTTTCCAATGAGATATACACAGATGTTCCAACGTTTTCCAATTCTGTGACAATAGTAGGCATGCAGCTACTAAAAGAAAAAACAATTAGTTCTTTCATAACAAAGCTCAGATTGCCCTTCTTTTAAAAATTGTTGTTGTTGTTCAGCCATTTAGTCATGTCCGACTCTTCGTGACCCCATGAACCAGAGCATGCCAGGCACTCCTGTCTTCCACTGCCTCCCGCAGTTTGGTCAGACTCAAGCTTCGAGAACACTGGGCAACCATCGTGTCCTCTGTCATCCCCTTCTCCTTGTGCCCTCAATCTTTCCCAACATCAGGGTCTTTTCCAGGGAGTCTTCTCTTCTCATGCTTCAGGACCTGTCCTTCCAGTGAGCACTTTTAATATTAGCAATCCCAAACTTGGAGCACATTCCACATGTTGGCCAGTAATATAGCTTATTTCTGTAACCACCCTCTGTCAGAAGGACTTTTTACAGTATATGTCCACACTTCCACCACATGTGAAATGTTGTACCTATACTATTGCAGCCTCTCTAGCACAATGGTGGGATATTTTGTTGATATAGCTACACCATAATGGTGTCAAATGCCACCGATGTAGTAATTTAAATGTATTTTCTCATATCCAAGTTGATACTTATTGTAGTGTTGTTGTTTTTAGCCCACTTATTACTCCAACCAACTTCCGCAATCTCTATCCCTAGATCAGTTTTCCATTCCCACTGGTGAACTTTTTTTTTTTTTTTTTTTGAGGCCCTGATAGTTGATCAGCTGGACCTCTGAAACTGCTTAGTGCTAGTGTGCCCACTTACGCATTCCCCCAAAGAGAAAATGCATAATCAGGAAGTTTCTTCCCTGTAACTGGAGAAATCTCTGTCTTCACTTTGTTGAGTTTCATGGGTTGTTACTATTATTATTTATTGAATTTGTATACCGGCTGTAAGGTCCTCGGTTCGTTGCTCATGAGTAAGCAGGCAAAACTCCGAGTTTTCCTCTAATAGTTTTATTGTGCAAACAATGTACAGTGCAGAGCTAATAAGTTCATGTCTGCATCAAGCGTTGGCAGAATCCGGAAATGGCCCCTTCCGGTTCTGACCCCAACAAAAGAGCTTCGGTATATGGAAACTCCGCCTTCCATCCTTTCGTTTCACCCCTCGACGCCTTTGGGGCGACAGAAGCTGCATGTCTCCTTCATCGCCCTTTGGGCTAGGGGAGTGCAGGGTCTCTGCAGCATCCTCAGAGCCTCTCCCCCCCCCCCCATTCCCTGAAACACATGCCACTCCCCACTGGAAGCCTCGCTGCTCCTTCCGCTGCCAGAGGAGGTGCTGCTGGTCAGGTGGGATCGGGGCTCTCTGTAGCATCCCGAGAGCCCTTCCACCACCTTGCGCTGCACCGGGGACAGTTCCTTGACACCGCCCTATACCCGGGGGTCTCAGGGTGGTTCACAGAATAAAATCAAGATATAAAACCACAAAATACATAATAAAAACAATAGCCCAGTAGCCCCCCCCCAACCCCCATATTTTAAAAGGGCATAGAATGTAAATCAGATCAACCCCACGCCTGGTTAAAAATGAATGTTTTGGCCTGATGCCTAAAGGTGTAAAAAAAAAAAAAAAAAAGGACTCCCTGGATGGTTAAGTCCAGTCAAAGGCGACTATGGAGTTGTGGTGCTCATTTCACTTTCAGGCTGAGGGAGCCGGCGTTTGTCCACAGACAGCTTTCTGGGTCATGTGGCCAGCTTCTGGTGCAACAGGACACCGTGATGAAAACCAGAGAGAGCTCCCGTTGCTCTGTCCCAGCTCCTGCCAACCTAGCAATTTGAAAGCACACTAAAGGTGTACAATGAAGGTTCCAGGTGAACTTCCCTGGGAAGAGCATTCCATAGGTGGGGAGCTGCTGCAGAGAAGGCCCCGTTCTTGTGTTGCCACCCTCAAGACCTCTCGAGGAGGAGGCACACAAAGGAGGGCCTCAGAAGATGATCTCAGGGGCTGGGTAGGTTCAGGTGGAAAGAGGCTGTCCTTGAGGTATTGCGGTCCTGAGCCGTTTTACACTTCTTAGGCTATGCCACATCGTGAAGAACGTAAGAGCCTGTTGGATCAGGACAAAGGCCAACTTAGCCCAGCATCCTGTTATCTCAGTGGCCAAACAGATGCCTACAGGAAACCCGCAAGCAATACTTGAGCGAGCACAAGAGCCCTCTCCCCTCCTGTGGCTTCTGGAAACTGATATTTGAGAAGCTTTGTTCCCCCTTGCCATTGCTTGAAATCAGAGCAGAGATGTGGCACAAAGAATCATTTTTATCCACTTGCGTGTTTGCCAGAATCAAATCACCCCGGAGTTGGAGGAAAGGTGTTTAAGCACTCCACTTTTAATGAATGCCTTTGAGAGGTTCCAACGCCCTTGTTTTTCACACAGATATTTTATTTCACTTTATATGTTATTAGAGAAACGAAAGGAAACATTCCTGAGGATATCAAAGCACCCTCCGGTTAGACCTTTCATTGGCTGTTTCAAAGTTAAAATAAAAATGGCAGTTGGTGGGTTGTTTCTCTCTCTCTCTCTCATATATATTGTTGCTGCTTCTCCAAATCTAGTAGATCTGGGGACAATACATACACCCTCTGCAAATAAAATGTGTTTTTTGCAACACCAGGAAGCAGGTGCTGAAGTGCTGGGAATGGTCCAATTGTCAGTGGAGACAAGGAGAATCTATTTAGACGCACCAGGGGAGATTTACTGAAAAGACCAGTTGTGAGTGAATCAATATCAAGAGCAAATTTTCAAGTACTGCAGGCTATTTAGCTGGACTTTGGAAGCTCGCTGGTTTATTTTTATTCTTTTGGGGTTTTTTTTGTTTGTTTTTGTTTTGCAAAGGGAGCTCTGGAATCAAATCTGTACTAGACTGAAACCATGGTGCTTGGGGAATTTGGGCCTTAACCCTCCACCGCTCAGTCAGGAATATGGCCCTGATTCATTGCAGGACTTGAATGCTAGAAATGCCAATTTATCCTAAAGCCTGGATTATTGTTTTAAGGTGTCGGCTGCTCCAGAAAGCTACCACATGTTGGTGGTAAGGCTTACTACATCAATACAGTGGTACCTTGGTTCTCAAACGCCTTGGTACCTAAACAACTTGGAACCCAAACGCTGCAAACCTGGAAGTAATTGTTCCCCTTTGCGAACTTTTTTAAGAAGCCGAACGTGCTCAGTTTTGAGTGTTACGCTTCTGATTTGAGCGCCACACTTCCAATTTGAGTGTTACGCTGAGGTCTGTCTGTTTTTGCTATTTATTTTGGGTTTTTTGTTTTTGCGGCTCTTTTGTTTTTGTGACTGTGTGGAACCCAGTTCCGCTACTGATTGATTGATTTTGTGACTGCAGTGCATTGTTTATTGCCTTTGTTTTATGGATCAATGGTCTCGTTAGATAGTAAAATTCATGTTAAGTTGCTGTTTTAGGGGTTGTTTTTAAAAGTCTGAAATGGTCAGATTAATCCATTTTGTGTTACTTTCTTTCTTTCTTTTTTTAAAAAAAATACATTTATTGATTTTTTTTAACAAATATAAAAAATACACACATCTACATTTAAAACCAAGAAAAACAAACATAAAAACATACACATATATCTTATACCTAATAATTATTCCTCACATTGTCATAGACTTCCTCCTCTCTCCCCTTCCCGCGTTCCTTGTCTATCATCTTTAGTAATTTCTAAACATCTTACCAAATCATATTTACTATAAAACTTACCTAAATATTCCGTCTTAACTATTTTTCTTAACTTATATTCATCTGTCTTAAACACTAAACCTTACTCTACATCTACAGTCTAGCTTTCACATTTTGTATTACTTTTTTTGGGAAAGCACACCTTGGTTTTGGAACGCTTTGGTTTTAGAACGGACTTCCGGAATGGATGAAGTTTGAGAACCAAAGCGCCACTGTACTTTCCACCTTCTTTGCCCACCTTCTTTGCCCTCATCTGAACATGTTCAAATTTTATTCTTATTTTGCTGCCACACCATGCTGCTGACTCACATTCAAGCTTGTGATCACCTACAATCCTGAAATCTTTTTAAGCAAGTACCAATGAGTTTGACCAAACTGCGGGAGGCAGTGGAAGACAGGAGCGCCTGGTGTGCTCTGGTCCATGGGGTCACAAAGAGTCGGAGACGACTAAACAACAACAACCAATGCCACTGCTTTGCTATTTCATTCTGGGCTCGAGTTGTTGTTGTTGTTCAGTCGTTCAGTCGTGACCCCATGGACCAGAGCACGCCAGGCACGCCTATCCTTCACTGCATCTCGCAGTTTGGCCAAACTCATGTTAGTAGCTTCGAGAACACTGTCCAACCATCTCATCCTCTGTCGTCCCTTTCTCCTTGTGCCCTCCATCTTTCCCAACATCAGGGTCTTTTCTAGGGAGTCTTCTCTTCTCATGAAGTGGCCAAAGTACTGGAGCCTCAACTTCAGGATCTGTCCTTCTAGTGAGCACTCAGGGCTGATTTCTTTGAGAATGGATAGGTTTGATCTTCTTGCAGTCCATGGGGCTTGAGTTAAGGTGTCTTAAAGCACCCCCTTGTGGAGTATAGTTCTGGAAGCATTCACACTTCTGTAGAAGTGTGGGAGGGATTGGGTCCTCAACTCTAGGAGGCAGCATGTGCCAATGACATCATGGACACTGTCAGTCACCTAGAGGATTCTGGGAAGGTGTGCCAAGGCCCATGGGAGCCGTAGTGGAAAATCAGTCAGGAAGGCTATGGTCTACCTCCACTGTCGGAGGAATACGGCAATTGCTGGGGATTGCAAGCAGGGAGAACGCTGCTGTGATTATGTCCTCCTTTCGGGTTTCCCACAGTCATCTGGCTGTGAGAACCAGATGCTGGATCTAGACAGGTCATTGATGCATAGCTGTCAACTTTCCCTTTTTTTGGCGGGAAATTCCCTTATTCCAGCGCCGTTTCCCACTGCTAAAAAACGGGAAGGTTGACAGCTATGTTGATGTGATCTGGCAGGATTCTTCTTGCACTTTTATCAGGAACGTAACATGAACTTGGCTGAGGCAAAGTCTCATAGGTGGAAGACCAAATCTGCCATGGGCTAGATTTCTCAAATCTGCTGCAAGGATCTTTTTTTCCTCTACGGTTTTTTTATTTTTTTTTATTTTTTATTTGCATCTCTCAAGGTCAGTGCCTCCCCCCCCCCCACTTTCAAAGGAATAAACGGGGAATGTTAGAGCCGAAATTGTTTTCACTTTGTACCCTCAAAAGCTAAGAATTGTCGATTTTGTTTTGCCTTCTTCCGGGAACAGCACCCAGTGCCTGAAACAATTGCCATTGATTTTTATATGAAAAATGGAGGTCTTGGGTAATTGTAGTTCCGTCTCCACCTCCAATGCCTAAGTCACCCATTGTGTGCCTTGGAGTCCACCCCCGCCCGCCCCCCCTGCCCCCCGCCAATGCCAACTGACTGAAATGAGTTTTTTTTAAACAACAGAGTTTGAAAATATTGGTAAAATCCAACTGCTCTTGAGCTGAGAAGCAGTTGGCTGGGCTGGGAGGCCGTTTGCCTTGTTTCGGGGGCTGCTGGCTGCTGCTCCTGCATTGTGGAGCTTTGTAAAAGACACCATCTGACTGCATGAGATTACGTGCTATTAAAGATCATTAACTGCAACGCTGCCAGACCGCAATTGGCTGCCGAACAAGCAAGTCTCCCACTGCAATTGTATTTGCCCATGAGTGGCAGACCCCTTGCTGTTTGCAATTGTTTCATCTTTCAGTTACGCTTCCAGTAGACTACCAAATTCTGAAAGATATTTGTCAATGAGGGCTGGATATATAGAACAGCATCATATTTGAAATATTCAACAAATATCCAAGAGAGATTGCCAGCAGCTCGGGGGGGGGGGAGCAAAAAGAATGCTGCCCCCCTCTGTAATATACTGGTTCTGATTTTCCGAGTTCTGCATTAAACAACACATAACTCATTGAAATCAGATGCCTTGATTCATCATGAGATCTGTGCGTCAAAATAGTCCTCCACACACATAGCAAATGTGTTTCCACTGGCACTTTCACCTCCATCTCTCTATTAGTGATGTGCATACGTGCATCAACAGAACTTTGCAAAAACAACAAGACTCTTGATGTGAACACCTGCACTGGTCCATCAGTGTTCTCTTTGTGCCTTGAGTTGTACTTATGTGCAAAACATGCACAAAGACTACTGATAAAACATTAGGTATAACTGCATCAAGTTTGCTTGCTTGTGTGGGGGTGTGTGTGTGTGTGTGTGTGCACAAGTGCTTTTGTGCATTGGTAAAACACCACACCAAAATAATCTCAATGCAACCTTACATAGCTGCAGCTACACGAACACTTGTTTTTTGGGTAGTGTCTTATCAATGGACAAATTATGCACCTACATAATGTAGAGGGCAAGCACGAAAGGAACTGGAGCGAACTGTACATGCAGAGTTCTTTGAACATAGTCTGGCCAATCGGGTCCTCCCTTAAAGAGGGCACATATTGCGGTGAGACCTGGCAACCAAAGCCCCGTGTTATGGGTGGGTTTGATTGACAGCCACAGCACCCAATCAGTAGGTCCCTCGATGCAGGGTTCAATCTGGCCAATGGGTTGCAAGCTTGGCCGATTGGCTGTTGCCATTTGGGTTTCGCCTGCCATGTAGCAAACTGTCACAACTTGTAAGGTTGCGGATAGGCTCTGGTTCAGGTGCTAGGGATGGCAGAACGCTCTCACCATCCCTATGTGAAGGGTATTCCGTTAGAGGAATCCAGGGACTCATTGGTTTGGTAAGCCCCTGAGAGGGGGTTTTGCCCGTGCCTGAGTCCGGGGGAACATTTGGGTGGTGGATACAGCAGGTCCCCAGCTTTCTGCTTATCGAGGTGTTCACCCTTGGCTGACCTATGCTGGAACCCTGGGTCAGCGCTACCTACAGAGCAGGGAGCTAGTCGAACCAGAGCCTATGCAACCAATCACGTGCTGTAATCAATAAAGTTGTGGCCTGAATTCTGCCAAAAACCAAACCAAAATTTGAGTCTTGTCTGAATTTATTTGGGGTGAGGTTAAAAGGCCTGAACACGCAATTAAAAGAACTCTTAATACATTGGTTAACTTTAATAAACAGACCAAGTAATGTCTCCCAAGAAAGGGAGGAATTTAGATGAGGAGAATGAAGCATTTTGGACCTTATTCCCCGTAGGTCTATTATCTTTTCTACATCCTTGCAAACAGTTTCTATTAACCCAAGCTGCTGATCAAGCTCCTGATGGTGGGAAGACACCCTTGGGAGTCATAATGTCTATTGCCTGAGCAAGATTTTCCTGCCCCTTCTCCTCTTCATACCGAATCAGACCATTGATTCATCTAGTTCAGTACCTACAGTGAGCGGCAGTGTCTCTCCTGGGTCTCAGAATGGGTCCTTCTTGTCGTAGCTGGAGATGCCGAAGGTTGAACCTGGGACCTCTAGCATGCAGAATAGCTTTTATTGCAGCACAAAGCAAAGCGAGAGAACATTTAAATCAGGTAGCAGAATTTACATGAACTTGCTTTTTTTTAAAAATCACAACTCTTTAAGAACTGTAATTGTGTGTTTAGACCTTTTAAAGGTAAAGGTAAAGGGACCCCTGACCATCAGGTCCAGTCGTGTCCGAATCTGGGGTTGCGGCGCTCATCTTGCTCTATAGGCCGAGGGAGTCAGCGTTTGTCCGCAGAGAGCTTCCGGGTCATGTGGCCAGCATGACAAAGCCGCTTCTGGCGAACCAGAGCAGCGCACGGAAACGCCGTTTACCTTCCCGCTAGAGCGGTCCCTATTTATCTACTTGCACTTTGACGTGCTTTCGAACTGCTAGGTGGGCAGGAGCTGGGACCAAGCAATGGGAGCTCACCCCGTGGCAGGGATTCAAACCGCCGACCTTCTGATCAGCAAGTCCTAGCCTCCCCAAATAAATTCAGACGGGAGACAGATATGTTATGTACTGAGCTGAATCCTAGAACAATAGGATCCAGAATGCAGCAGTCTGATTGGTCCGCAGGAGCCACCCAATCCAGGTCCAGGTGGAAGTGAATCCGCAACCTGATTGGCCTACAGGAGTAGCCCGGAATTAGCCAATCTCATGGGGCCCATTGTGTAAATAGTGTATATAAAGCCAACGTTGTGGGGAAACATTCATTCATCGCTACTATGAGCTGAATAAAGAGCATGAAATTCACACTTGACTCTGAGTATATATCAGATATTTGGTTTGGTTTTTTGGCAGAATTTAGGCCACAACATTATTGATTACAATCAAGTGAGTGGTTGCATAGGTTCTGGTTCCACTATCTCCCTGCACCGTTGCAGGCAGACCTGTCGCAGAGCCACGTTCGTGGGACAGACAAGGGTGAACACCAGGGACAGCTGCTGGAAGGAGTACCGATCAGCGACCCTGATGTCCCCTGGACTCGGGCAAGGGCAGGACCCCATTTGGGGAACGCCAAACCAATGAGTCCCTGGATTCCTTTACCGGAATATCCTGCATTTGCATAGGCGTGGCCACATCACGTGCCACGCCTATCACCTGAACCAGAGCCTATCCGCAACTTACTAGTTGAGACGATTTGCTGCATGGCAGGCAAAACCCAAGTGGCACCAGCCAAATGGGGAAAATTCCTGCCGTGCCCCTGCCCCAACAGCAGACGACACACGACAGCATAGCAAGGTCAAGTGCAAGCCCTAAATATAGGGAGAGGTGGGCAGGTGTTCTGATGCGAAAGCCCCAAAGAGGAAGCTCAGTAGCCTCACATGGGCTTCAATAGGTCCCGCGTTGCTGCTTCTTTGAGGCACCCCATTGGCCAGATTACACCTCAGCAACCCGGGACTGACCTATCAGGGGTTGTGGCTATCTTTTCAATTAACCACCCACAACACTGGGTCGGATAGCCGGTCGCGCCGCAACACATGCACTCTTTTATGGAGGACACGCTTTAGTAATATTAGTGGTTTTGTTGTTGTTGTTTTTTAAAAAATCATGTTAAAACATAAAGCACCTGGTCAAAGGGTATGGAGATCATCTGTGATCGCTACTCCCTTCCAGACTTCACCGCCCTATCCTCATGGGGCAAAGACAAAATTCGCGACTGGATTCTTGCTAAGGATGCAGCCCTCAATCTAGAACTATCTAACATGGCCAGACTCTCCACGTGGTTTCCTCGCATGAAGGTAGTTAGATCTCTGGCCCACTATTTGAGTGATCTGATAAATCCTACCCTAAGAAGGGCCTTCACACTAGCCCGATTTCATGCCATCTCCACAGCATTCTTACAGGGTGTATTTTCCAATACTCCTCTGGATCTTCGACTCTGCCCATGCAACAAGGGAAAAATAGAGGACCTTATTCATTTTTTTCTTCTACTGCCCAATATATGTCTCAGTAAGACCCAGGCTTTTCCTTCTAATCCCACCGATCGCCGCCCGGGACGATGACCGCATGACGTACTTACTGGCAGATGCCAACCCACTGATATCACGTGGAGTGGCCATCTACATATTACAGGCCCTGAAACTCAGGGCCACCTTTTTGGCTAACTTACCCCAGCCCTAGTCCTATGTAACTTCCTGACATAGACACAGTCGACATGACCTGTTATTGCTCTTTATCTCATCTGTATTACTCAGCATGATTTTACACTTAATGTTCTAACTGTATTCGTATTATTCTATGTATAATTGCGACAGGTCACTGCCTGGTCTCTCACAATGTGCTATGGCCATATGGCTAATGCAATAAATTGATTGATTGAACATAAAGCATATTAAAGCATATTATATCTTAGTGGAAGGGCTGTAGCTCAGCGGAAGAGCATCTGCTTTGCACACAGAAGCCCCAGGTTTGATCCCTGGCATCTCAAGGTAGGGCTGGGAAACATCCCTCGTTGGAAGCCTGAGAGAGCTGCTGCCAGTCAGTGTAGAAACCTGAGTAAGGCAGACCAATGGTCTTGTCATAGAAATTCTACTCAATATTGATCCAGAGCAGAACTCCGATGTATAGTTGGCAGAGCCAAAACTTAAACACGGTGCAGGATTCCCAGAAAAATAGACCAGAGGCATTTCATCCAGCAGAGCTTTACTGCTGCTGAAGGCAAATGAGCATCATTGTCACAAATCCAATACATCCAGGATTGGCACTGCCCATAAGAAATCCAGTTGCAGCGGACCTAATTTAAACTTACAATATATATCTTTATTGCAGCCCATAGACCCACAAAACAGTTTCAAAACAAGATACAGTTAAGACAACCAAACAACAGGCAAAAAAGACTGAGGTAGTCATTCTGTTATGTCTAGAGCATGATGTTTCTTGTGACCTCCGAAAGAAACTTCGCCACGGTCAGTGTAATATCATTTGACCTATAAACTTACAATAACTTATAATAAGTCTAAACCTTAACACTATATACAGAACACCACACCAGAAGGAAAAAGAGATAAAAAGAGAAAGTGAAAGCCAGGCTCCTTCTGGCCTTATTATCATAGTTAGCATGACCTTGACAGAAGAGATAGGAGAACCACTTTATTGCAGCTGTACTCAGCTTCTCTGAAGATATAACCCAAACATCATGAACCTTCTGCTTGTTTCTTTCACACAGAAAAGCTTCCAGAACCCTCTTGAATTAATTAGAACAGGAAAGATCTCTACCTCTCAGATCAATGCTTTCTGTACTAAGAACTGCAAAGTGACAGATCGGACTGAGAATAAGGCAGCTTCTGATGTTTCTATCTTTGCTTGCAAACTCCCCCAGTTGTGACAAAACCATCAGCAGTACAAGAGAGGTTATTGAGGGCATATTGGAAATGAACAGTCTCTAACCATACAACCAGTCACTGGTTCTTCCACTTTTGAGACCACCAGAACCTTAAATGTTACCAGATAATTGTCAATGACAATTTTAAGAATCCTCTTTTGCCAAACTAGTCTCCTGTCAATGGAGTAGAACATGAAACCCAGTGACTGGCTTGACTAAGATACGGAGGGGGACATCCTCCATTGGTTGTCATGGCAGCCATGAAGGCTCCATCTGCTCCAATAAATATATGTTGATTATCCAAAACTTGTTTAATCTCTACTGAATGCATGAACTGCCTCTATAAGAAAGCAGAGAATCGTAGAATCGTAGAATTGTAGAGTTTGAAGGGACTCTGATAGGCATCTAGTCCTCCAGTGAGGGAATCTCAACCAAAGCATCCATGACAGATGGCCATCCAAGCTCTGCTTAAAAGCCTCCAAGGGAGGTGTTATGTACCGAGTTGAATAGGATCCAAACTGCAGCAGGCTGATTGGTCCTAGAACAATAGGATTGAGATTGCAGCAGTCTGACTGGTCCCAGAACAATAGGATTGAGATTGCAGCAGTCTGACTGGTCCCAGAACAATAGGATTGAGATTGCAGCAGTCTGATTGGTCCCAGAACAATAGGATTGAGATTGCAGCAGTCTGATTGGTCCGCAGGAGCCACCCAATCCAGCTCCAGGTGGAAGTGAATCTGCACTCTGATTGGCATACAGGAGTATCCCGGAATTAGCCAATCATGTGGGGCCCATTGTGTAAATAGTGTATATAAAGCAAACGTTTTGGGGGAACTACAGTCCTCACTACTATGAGCTGAATAAAGAGCATGAAATTCACACTCGACTCCGAGTATCTTTCAGGAGGAGAGTCCACCACCTCCCAAGGGTGTCCATTTCACTGTTGGACAGCTCTTACTGTCAGAAAGTTCTTCCTGATGTTTAGTTGGAATCTCCTTTCTTGTAACTTGAATCCATTGGTTTGGGTCCTAGCCACTGGAGTAGGAGAAAACAAGCTTGGTTCATGGGATAGCCCTTCAGATATTTGAAGACGGCCTTCATATCTCCTCTCTGTCTCCTGTTATGCAGGTTAAACATACCTACTTCCTCAACCGTTCCTCATAAGTCTCTGTTTCAGACCCTTTTCCCAGGTAATAAGATTTTTATTTTTTATTTTTTTCATTCTACACATCTCTTCCTTCTCTGGGAAGACGCGGGAATCATTCAGCATCCTGCACCTCCCACTGCCACCTTCTTGTGTTCTGAGGTTCATATTTGAATTGGTGAAAAGATATAAATGTTTCAGTTGCAGCTGCTTGATCATTGTCGCCTCATTAACACACACAAATTACTTTTGGATTCATCAGACATGAGCATCCTTGTGTGAACCAGGCCCCCAAGCATTAAGCACCCAATAATGAGAGCTGGTATATAACCTAATAATTAAAGTGAGAGCTGTGAACCAGGAACCCCTGGGTTCAAATCTCACTTCTTCTCAAATTCATTAGATGTACTTAAACAAGCTACATCCCCACCCCACCCCCGCAGCCCTCCACCTGTAATATTTAGATACTCATGTTTTGTAAGGACTCCTGCAATGAAGCACGTGAAACACTGCAGGCACTCTGAAATGCGAAGTGCTGTAATGAAGATTGTGTGACAAATATGTAGGTGGGGCCGAACCCTTAATTATCTGGTATAAATACATTTCTCATCACCTCCATATGGAAGGTAATTCACAAACAGGGCCGTGGCTAGCAGGTGGTGTGGTGGGCCCCCGTGAAGGGTGCAGACGAGGGGGCTAAAATCAGCTAAACATATGTCCATAAATATGTCTATAAATAAAAATACAGATTATTGCCTCATAAGAAAAGGTTTTAAATAGAGGGTGAATTGAATGGGTGGGGTCTGAAGGAGAGGCGGAAAGAAGAGCTAATTTATCCATGCTAGGGGGCGCAATCTGGACGGTTCTGCCGGGGCGCAAGATCACCTAGCTATGGTTCTGCTCACAAGCTGAACCTTCCTCGATCTGGTGCCTTCTGGCTGTAGGTAAAAAGGTAAAGGTAAAGGACCACAGGATGGTTATGTCAAGTCAAAGGCGACTCTGGGGTTACAGCGCTCATCTCGCTTTCAGGCTGAGGGCGCCGGCGTTTGTCCACAGACAGCTTTCCAGGTCATGTGGTCAGCATGATTAAACCGCTTCTGGCACAACGGGACACCGTGATGGAAGCCAGAGTGCACGGAAATACCGTTTACCTTCCCGCCGCAGCGGTACCTATTTATCTACTTGCACTGGCATGCTTTTGAACTGCTAGGTTGGCAGGAGCTGGGACAGAGCAACGGGAGCTCACCCTGTCGTGGGGATTCGAACCGCCAACCATCAGATCGGCAAGCCCAAGAGGCTCAGTGGTTTAGACCACAGCGCCACCAGCCTCCCAGCTGTACTGTCTGTGGACTCATGGGAGTTGCTGTCCAAAACATCTGGAAGGAACCTGGCTGGGAAGAGCTGGACTAGCTGAACCTGCAGAGACTGCTGCAAGACTCTTCTCTTTTTGCAGCACTCTCCCTCCTTATATGCAGTGTGGTCTTAGCCCGTGTCTGTTGAACGGGCTGAATAGGAACGTTTGCAGGTGGATTCTTTGACTGGCCTTAGAGTCACTCTGTTTTTGCCTACTGCACACTCCTGGGACTAAGTTTTTTGGCTTTCTGGGCATGCACAGTGCAACAGTCTGTTGTTGGCACTGATGGACAGGCAAGGAAGTGATAGGGGAAATAGTTGGTAAACCGAGGCATTACTGGGTTAGAAGGGCACCCGCCCTACTGGGGCCTGCCAGTGGAGAGCCAGTGTGGTGTAGTGGTTAAGAGCGGTAGACTCGTTATCTGGGGAACCGGGTTCGCGTCTCCACTCCCCCACATGCAGCTGCTGGGTGACCTTGGGCTAGTCACACTTCTCTGAAGTCTCTCAGCCCCACTCACCTCACAGAGTGTTTGTTGTGGGGGAGGAAGGGAAAGGAGAATGTTAGCCGCTTTGAGACTCCTTCGGGTAGTGAAAAGCGGGATATCAAATCCAAACTCTTCTTCTTCTTCTTCTTCTTCTTCTTCTTCTTCTTCTTCTTCTTCTTCTTATTCCTACCCCATCTTTAGCATAAGGTGGAATCACATGCTCAGGGGCTGAAGGAATGCTTTCTTACCATGCAGATAGGTAGCCGTGTTGGTCTGCCATAGTCAAAACAAAATAAAATAAAAAATTCCTTCCAGTAGCACCTTAGAGACCAACTAAGTTTGTTATTGGTATGAGCTTTCGTGTGTGTATCTGAAGAAGTGTGCATGCACACGAAAGCTCATACCAAGAACAAACTTAGTTGGTCTCTAAGGTGCTACTAGAAGGAGTTTATTTTATTTTATTTTATTTTCTTAACCTAGTTACTTAAGCCTTCACCTGCCTGGACTCCTTTGAACTTTTTTGATTGGGTTAATGTTGGTTTGCAGTTCCTCTGACTTACGTTTTAATGAATATATCATCTTCATTCCATTTCTGTCTTACGAGTCTTCTTTCTGGGTGTGGGGGGGGGGGGGCGAATGGATCCTACTCTTTTCAGATCAAAGGAACCTTGGTTGCCACCAGCCCAACATTATTATTTTTTAACAGTTGGCCAAAACCTTTGCGCTAAAAGAGCCCTTATTCCAACATTCTCATTACAAAGACTATAATTGTGCTTCGATAAAACAGAGCCTGAAGGCAGTAAGATCTATGATCCATGGCGACTAGACTGAAGGTTATACGTGACTCTAAGCAAAGACTGAATTTTTTGCATGCAAGCCATGCTGTTGAACATTTTGAACCTCTTGGGGGCCCTGCTTGTCCATCTTCCTTAACATTCCTCACGGTTGCCCCGATGTTTCACTGTTATGAGTGGACCCATCGCATTGCACAACGTAAGTGACCTCTGGGTTTATTTAAATGTCTCTTTGTCAAATGTGTGCCCCACCTTTCCACCAAACGGTGCTTAGAGATGCTAAGAGCTCTCCTCGATTCATTGTGCACACCAGGCATGGCTTACCAAGACCTTCTTGAAGACTCTACCCTGCCTGGTGTAACGGATCTGCCCTTAGGCAGGGTATGGTCAGAAACCCCCAGCGTGTGAAGAGTTAAGATTCCGTCTGTTTGAGTAGCAGTTCGCTCGCAGGAGGCGGGACTTTTCGCCCTTTAAAAGGAGGGAGCGGCAGTTGGTCAGGAGGGAGAAAGAGGGAGTGAGTGGTGACTGAGGGAGAGAGGGTTAGAGACCAGGATAGAGGTGGGTAGGTTAGGCTAGGTCAAAGGTTTAGTATGTTATACTGAATAGAAAACCTTTTATGCTGTTATGAAACTACGTTTAAACTTTTGATTCTCTGAAACCGTTATGCTCTTTAAAAAAAAAAAAAAAGACTAATTTTGTTGCTATAAGTCAAACGTCATCGATTCTTGGGTCCAGCGGGTTATAACTGCTCATGAAGAGGTGACCCAGGGAAGAGTCCAAACTGTCTGCATGGTGTTAGTTTGTGTCTTAGGGATTCCTCTCAGGAGGGGCTAGCGGGCTGAAACATTGTGTATGCCACTGAGTTGCTAAAAGGGTTTAGCAGACTGCTACAGTGAGGGATCTAGAGAGAGAGACTCTGGGGCTGTAGGCAATAAGGTGTTTAACTCCTGAAGCCCAGAGCAAGGATCATAAACGGCCGTGGCAGCTGGACAAAGACACTCCAGTTACTAAGATACTCCCAGTTACAGGTGGGTAGCCGTGTTGGTCTGCCATAGTCAAAACAAAATAAAATAAAAAATTCTTTCCAGTAGCACCTTAGAGACCAACAAAGTTTGTTCTTGGTATGAGCTTTCGTGTGCATGCACACTTCTTCAGATACTCCCGTTTTGTAACTACCAGGGAGTTAACTTCATTGATGGACTTCCGAGGGACAGGTGGGGTGGCTAATTCGTCTGACCCGGAACACCTGAGCAATAAAAAATAAAAATAAATAAACTTAGTAGCAGGGGAGGGGAGTGTGAAAAGGAAGTTCGTTGCACCTGGGCTGGGCAGAACATTCACTGCAATCTGCACACCTCCAGTAAGCAATTTCGATGCACACAGAAGTCCCACCTAGCCAGAAGAGGTGAAAAGGCAAACATGAGGAATATTTTTGTCTGAGCTATTCTTGTCTTTGGTAATAATTGCTAGCCCTGCAGCATTGCAATCATAAACTGACAGCTCTTACAGGGCAAAACATCTAATAATAATGGCAATAATAAAACCCAATTTAATCGTTATCTGAAAGGGTCGTGCGGTCCCAGATTTCCTGAGTAGGCCAATTGTCTGTGAGCCTTTCACGTTTAATAATAATGTCCCCAAATTTCTCTTGCCCTTTTGTCAAGCACTTCAAGGAGGAAGGTGGCCAGCTTGTGGTTTTAAAGAAAATGGGATAAAACCAAAACAAAAGTGTGGTCTTAAAGCTCACCAGTTCTCTTTCGAAATAATTACCCCAAGGTCTCTCTCTGCCTTCATGCCAAGGTGTTTATGGCTAGGGGCAGGGGCTGACTGAAAGCAGGCAAGCCTCTAGTGTGCTGCTGGCTGCCTCAATCTCATTCCTGGCCACAGGCCAAATTAATCCACACTTTTAATTATCTAAAGCGTAAACAATGCTGCAAAGAGGTCTGCAAGTGCCATCGTTGGAGACAGGAGTGGGAAATATAAGCCTCTCATTGATTGCAAACATTATTTCTGCTGCCGCTCTAAATTAGAACCAACAGAAGTAAGAACGTAAGAAGTGAAAGATTGTAAGAGCACATGCTGCTTTCCTAAAAAATGATTCTGATGTTTGCCGTAGGGATAGGCAAATCGGGTTCCCTCCATTTCTCTGCTCTTAAGTCCGGTTCTCCACATTTCCACACCTGTTTGCGAAAATTCATAGAAATTCAGCGGCAATTTAGTGTGACTTTCTCCAGATTTTTGCAAAGCAGCTTTCTCTAAAATAATCCATTTTTTTTAACATGTTATATATAGTCGTTGATTGTTAAACCACTCTGGGAATTGTAACTCTGTGAGGAGAATGGGGGTGGGTCTTCCTAAACAAGTCTCAGCACCCGTAGCAAATTACAGTTCCCACTTGGGGAAAGCCATGATTAAAATGGTATCATAGTGCAACAAATGCAAGGTGCAAAACTGGCCTCAGTGACTATCGCATTTCGCCCAAAGAAAATCTCTAAGGAAAATTTCAAGGTTCCCTTCAGGGAAAAACATCCAAATAATTTTGAAGGAAGTGAGCAGAAGTGAGATAAGTATAGTGAGTATCCTGAAATGAGTCCTACCAATCCATAGCATAAGGGTTTTTTAAATGTAGGAATTTGAAGAAAGGGGGTGAAGGGGGCATCATTTAAGTGTCTCATCTATTGTCAGGTGATAAAAAAAATTAGTAGTAGTAGTTGTTGTTCAGTTGTTCAGTTGTGTCCAACTCTTCGTGACCCCCATGGTCCAGAGCACGCCAGGCACGCCTATCCTTCACTGCCTCCCGCAGTTTGGTCAAACTCATGCTAGTCGCTTCGAGAACACTGTCCAACCATCTCATCCTCTGTCGTCCTCTTTGTGCCCTCCATCTTTCCCAACACCAGGGTCTTTTCCAGGGAGTCTTCTCTTCTCATGAGGAGGCCAAAGTGCTGGAGCCTCAACTTCAGGATCTGTCCTTCCAGTGAGCACTCAGGGCTGATTTCTTTAAGGATGGATAAGTTTGATCTTCTTGCAGTCCATGGGACTCTCAAGAGTCTCCTCCAGCACCATGATTCAAAAGCATCAATTCTTCGGTGATCAGTCTTCTTTATGGTCCAGCTCTCACTTCCACACATCACTACTGGGAAAACCATAGCTTTAACTATATGGACCTTTGTCGGCAAGGTGATGTCTCTGCTTTTTAAGATGCTGTCTGGGTTTGTCATTGCTTTCCTCCCAAGAAGCAGGCGTCTTCTAATTTCGTGACTGCTGTCACCATCTGCAGTGATCATGGAGCCCAAGAAAGTAAAATCTCTCACTGCCTCCATTTCCTCCCCTTCTATTTGCCAGGACCAGTGGCCATGATCTTAGTTTTTTTGATGTTGAGCTTCAGACCATATTTTGCGCTCTCCTCTTTCACCCTCATTAGTTGTGGTATTTATTAAATTTGTATAACACCCTCTGCTCATGGTTCTCAGGGCATTTCACAACACAAAGTTACAATATACAAAGCTCAGGGAGTTCCTAGTAAGCTAGCAAAAATGTATGACAAGTACAAATATCTGTTGAAAATATAAAGAAAAAGCAGGTACTTTTTATCATATGTGGTGGATGTGTAAGGCAAGAAAAGTATTCTGGGAAATGATATATAATGAAATGGGGGAAAGGTTTAAAATAATTTTTATAAAGAAACCAGAAGCATTTTTATTAGGAACTGTAGGTACCGAGATCCCAAAGGAGCAGAAAATAGAGTAGTATGCATCAACTGCCACACAGATTTTAATAGCCCAGAGATGGAAAGAAGATAAAGTCTCTACCAGAGAAGAATGGCAAATTAAACTGTTGGAGTACGCCGAAATAGCAAAAGTGTCCTAAAAGCTCAGGAACTTCAAGAAAGAATGGGAAAAAATTATAATTTATTTAGGAGGCTGTTGTAAGCAGATGAAAACCTTAGCAGGATTCTAATAACACTTGCAATTTAACAAATGCTATGGACAATATGGAGAGATATAAAATATGGATGATGGAACAACATGCAGTTGAAAAAGTAGACAATAGGAACCATGGAGGGGAAGGTGGGAAATCCGGAGATTTGGAGAAATCTCTAAATATAGATATGTATTTGGTATTGTTATAACTCTTCGCTTGTAAAATCAAAGATTTTTTTTTAAAAAAATACAATATACAAAGCTCTAAATATATGATAAAAGTAATCAAAGCAGAAATTACTTAATAAAAGTAATAAAAACGTAATAAGAATAACCAAAGCAATTAACAACACTAATGTATGCACATTAATAAACAATACACCCCCCAACAAAAGCCCCTAAGTAATACTCCAGCCCACAAATCCAAAAATCCAATTTAACATGTATCATTTAACAACAATTGGAAGCAGACCCACTCTCCGAATAAAACAGCAGCCTCACTGCCCCCGCAGCATGGATTTCACCTGAAAGTTAGGTTGTGTTCTCCCCCTGCATATTAGGAATGCAAAACTGGTATTAATCTATTTTTCCTGGAATAAGGATGGATCAGGCAAGCATGTCGCAGCCTTACAGTAAATTAGTTAGTGTAATTATATCATTATATCCACTAGAGTGCTGATAACGACAGTCGTAATCAGCCGCCCCCAGCCTGGGGAGGCGGATCGAGAAGTTGCAGGATCATGTACCTCGGCAGAAGTTGGGACCTGAGGTGGTGGCAGAAGCAGAAGGAACTTTGGGGAAGCAGCGGGGCTTTAATTTGCACAGAAGACTCAAAAGATGCCAGGTGTCAGTATCAGGCCAAAGCATAATTGGTAGGCATGCTAATGAGCAGGCATAGATCTCTCTATGCAAGGGGGAAAGGCAACTTGTTATGAGGGACACTGAAGCTTAATGCAGAAACTTTAAAGACAAATTAGCTGCTTGAAATGATGGACATGCAGGCCTCCTATGAACATAAGAATTCAGGCCAATGGCCTGTCTGGTTCCAGAATTGTGTTCTCACAGTTAAGAAGCCAAATGTCTGCAGCCAATGTTCCTTCTAGCCCAGCATCCTGACATAAGCCAGCCAGATGCCTCTGGGAGCCTGAAAGCAGAGTGCTCTCACTGCTTGTGATTCCCAGCATATCATCTCTTGACAGTGGAGGTAGAACATGGAGGTAGTCCCCTTTAGGCCCTGGAGGTGATAGGGGCATACAGCGTCAGTTTCTGTGATTGGTGGGCAGTGTGGATTGGCCAAGCCTTCCGCTTCACTCGGGTATGGAAATGTGGGCTTGGGTATACATCCAGGGGCAGGTATCTGGCACTCAAAACATGGGATGTCCAACACACACACACACACACACACAGAGAGAGAGAGAGAGAGAGAGAGAGAGAGAGGAAGCTTATCTGTACTTTTCAACAATATCGGAAGAAGAAGAAGAGGAGGAGGAGGAGGAGGAGGAGGAGGAGGAGGAGTTTGGACTTGATATCCCGCCTTTCACTCCCCTTAAGGAGTCTCAAAGCAGCTAACAATCTCCTTTCCCTTCCTCCCCCACAACAAACACTTTGTGTGGCGAATGGGGCTGAGAGACTTCAGAGATGTGTGACTAGCCCAAGGTCACCCAGCAGCTGCATGTGGAAGAGCGGGAAAGCGAACCCGGTTCACCAGATTACAAGTCCACTGCTCTTAACCACTACACCATGCCCACTATGAGAGGCCCACTAGCGCTAATACGCCCAGGAACCTCACCAAAATGCTGGAGAGGATGCACCTCCACAGGCACATACTTCCACATGTGGTGGGAACGCCCCAAAATTCAACTATTCTGGGCAACACTCTTACAAGAAATATGCAAAATAACTAAGCAAGTATTAGAAATCATCCCAGAACTAGCCCTACTAAACATCTTCCAAGGCAATAGTGCCCACTCACTCTCAGCTCATAACCCACCTACTCTCAGCAGTCAGAAACATCATAGCCAGG
Source organism: Lacerta agilis (assembly GCF_009819535.1). NCBI lineage: Eukaryota > Metazoa > Chordata > Lepidosauria > Squamata > Lacertidae > Lacerta > Lacerta agilis. The sequence goes on from NC_046317.1 coordinate 88,665,287, forward strand.
CACTGGAGAGGCTTGTCGACCTGGATTCAGGAATTGAGTAGTTATCATAACAAAAGAGTGGCCAGACCCTGGTGTTGGGAAAGATTGAGGGTACAAGGAGAAGGGGACGACAGAAGACGAGATGGTTGGACGGTGTTCTCGAGGCTACCAACACGAGTCTGACAAAACTGCAGGAGGCAGTGGAAGACAGGAGTGCCAGGCGTGCTCTGGTCCATGAGGTCATGAAGAGTCGGACACGACTAAATGACTAAACAACAACAACAACCTAGCAGACAGGAGAAAAAACAACACACTCAGACTTCTGTTGTAGTCCACCCCTTCTCTGATGTATTAAGGAGGTGGTCTTGGGCTACACCCCTTCTGTGATGTATGTATGATGTTTCTGGGGGTGGTCTTGAGTTACAGGGTGGGGATAGTTACAGGTAGGTAGCCATGTTGGTCTGCCATAGTCAAAACAAAATAAAAAATAAAATTAATTCCTTCCAGTAGCACCTTAGAGACCAACTAAGTTTGTTCTTGGTATGACCTTTCGTGTGCATGCACACTTCTTCAGCTATATAAGGGCTGTTGTATTTGTCCATGGAGTTTTCTTGGCAGGGATACTGGAGGAGACTCTTGAGAGTCCCATGGACTGCAATAAGATCAAACCTATCCATTGTTAAGGAAATCAGCCCTGAGTGCTCACTGGAAGGACAGATCCTGAAGCTGAGGCTCCAATACTTTGGCCACCTCATGAGAAGAGAAGACTCCCTGAAAAAGACCCTGATGTTGGGAAAGATGGAGGGTACAAGGAGAAGGGGACAACAGAGGACGAGATGGTTGGACAGTGTTCTCGAAGCTACCAACATGAGTTTGATCAAACTGCAGGAGGCAGTGGATGACAGGAGTGCCTGGCATGCTCTGGTCCATGAGGTCACGAAGAGTCGGACATGACTAAACGACAACAAATCTAAGGGCTTGCACACCTTTGTCCGGGGTCTTCCTCCTCTCTCCTGCGTGTGGAGGGAGCACCCTGTTGCAACAGCTTTAATAAAGATCAGGCTTATAGCCACTTTGCTTTCATATATCCTGGACTGGTCTCTGCTCTTTTCCCGACCGGTTTGAACCTTAAAAGGTACGCTCTCTCCGAAGGTCCAGTCTTCCTTAAAAACAGAACCCCTTGAAGGGACCCCTCAATATTCTTATTTCATTGTCTTCTATCCTTTTCTGATCTTATAACTCTGTGGTTTCCTATATCTACGCCTCTTAGTAGTTGTTTTCCCATACAAAAATTCAATAGGAGTATTTTTTTTTATTAAAAGAAAGAAAGAAGAAGCAAGTCTGTCCCAAATGTCACTTGCAGAGCCTTGAAGTGCTTGCATCTGTTTTGTTTTGTTAAAGCACAGCAGTGGGTTTTTGTTTTTATTTTAGTTGAAAGCTCATTTAGGTTTTTGTTTCTGTTCTTTTTAATGTTGCTTTGCTTTAATGAAACCAACCCTCCTGAGCACTTCAGAAATCTGTAGGCAACATTCTAAGCCTCTCATCGTAGGTTTCATCAAAAGCCTGCTATCAGGAAAGGCCGGAGTGAAGCTGCAAAGTTTTCTTTAAAAAAATGTATCAGCAAGAATACACACCATCCGACCAGAGGGCACTTCTGAATCTTTTGCTGATGCTTGAGGCTCAGGTGGCCTCGATGGCACAGAGTGCTTTCCATTAGGTTCGACTGCTGGCCCAGCTGCACCCCTGTCTGGACAGAGATAACCTAAGTCCTGTTACAGGTAGGTAGCCATGTTGGTCTGCCGTAGTCGAAACAAAATAAAAAATTCTTTCCAGTAGCACCTTAGAGACCAACTAAGTTTGTTCTTGGTATGAGCTTTCGTGTGCATGCACACTTCTTCAGATACACACAGATAAGTCCTGTTGTCTGTGCTCCGATAACCTCTAGGTTGGATTACAGCGGTACCTCGGTTCTCAAACACCTTGGTTCTGCGTCAGACTAACACAGCTACCTACCTGAATCTAGAATCATGGAAGGCACCACATTGAGCCGCATTAAATGGAAATCCATGGTATCTGAAGAAGTATGCATTCACATGAAAGCTTATATCCAGAACAAACTTAGTTGGTCTCTAAGGTGCTACTGGACAATTTCTTAATTTTTTTTATAACAAAACATTAACATTAAAAAAACCCTTCCCTATACAGGGCTGCCTTCAATGTTTTCCAAAGGTTGTACAGTTACTTAACTCCTTGGCTCAGAGGTCGGTTAACTCAACACCCTCCAACATTTCTCTGTTGCAAATAGGGATGTCCTAAGAAAAAGTATAGATCCGTATAGTTAAAGCTATGGTTTTCCCAGTAGTGATGTATGGAAATGAGAGCTGGACCACAAAGAAGACTGATCACCAGAGAATTGATGCTTTTGAATTGTGGTGCTGGAGGAGATTCTTGAGAGTCCCATGGACTGCAAGAAGATCAAAAGTATCCATTCTGAAGGAGATCAGCCCTAAGTGCTCACTGGAAAGACAGATCCTGAAGCTGAGGCTCCAATACTTTGGCCACCTCATGAGAAGAGAAGACTCTCTAGAAAAAAACTCTGATGTTGGGAAAGATGGAGGGCACAAGGAGAAGGGGATGACAGAGGACGAGATGGTTGGACAGTGTTATAAAAGCGACCAACATGAATTTGACGAAACTCCGGGAAGCATTGGAAGACAGGAGTGCCTGGTGTGCTCTGGTCCATGGGGTCACGAAGAGTCGGACATGACTAACCGACTAAACAAAAAGAAAAAGAAAAAGTGGGACATTCCAGGTTCAAACCAGGACAGCTTCTGTAAATCCAGGACTGTCCCTGGAAAATAGGGAGATTTGGAGGGTCTGACCAACCTGGACTCTCCATTCATCATCTGAGGCCCTTCTTTGTGTGCCTCATCCATGAGAGGTCCAGAGGGTGGCAACACAAGGACAGGGCCTTTTCTGCTGTGGCTCCCTGTTTGTGGAATGCTCTCCCTAAGGAGGCTCGCCTGGCACCTTCATTACACATCTTTAGGTGCCAGGTGAAAACATTACACTTTAACCAGACCTTGGGCTGATTAAACAATCTATGGCCTTTTAAATGTGCTTGGGGGGAGGGGTTATTAGTTTGTTTTTGTTTTATTCTGCATTTTGTGCCCTCATTTTGTATTGTTTGCGTGTGTGAAGGGTGGCATACAAACTTAACAAATAATACTAATAAATAACTATAACCGAGGGAAGCTTGGGATAGGCCTATGTGGTCTCTTCTAGAATCATTTTTTGTTGTTTCCCAAAAGGATTTAACCGAGAGACTGAAGGGGAAAGCATAGGCAGTAATGAACAATGGATGTTCTGGAAACATGAACCAAGACCTCCAAATCACACCGAGAAACGCAGAGGCATACCTCCCTGATGTTACTAGCAGCCAGCAACAAAAAAACCACTTATGCAAAGGTTCAAAGTATTCTCTCTCTCTGCACTTTTAAGCAACACGTTAAATCCTTCCCTGGGGAGCTTCTGCCGCAGACTTGCATAGGCTTTTTATTAATCTCCATCAGATTTCCCCAGTAAGGAATTGAACCTGCGGTCTTTGACACAAGAAGCAAATTATCTAATAGCCGGTTCCTGCCTTTGAGGGGTCCAGTTCAGACAAACACACTCACACAAGAAAACCACAGCCCGCTTCTGGGCGACTCCTCCCTCCATCCCCCCAGCCCTGGGTGCTCTTAAGACACGATGGAAATTAAATTTATCTCGTTTCTTTCCTGGTAGCTGCTATTCTTCCGCCTTCTTTTAAAAGAAAAAAAAGAAAACAAAATCCTACTTATCGTTCTTTTCTCGTTGGCTCTCTATTCTTAATTCTAGTCTCCTGGCTGCAATTGTATTAGGCTGGGGCCAGAAGATCAAGGGACCATTGTTTGTTCAGCCATGTCTGGGCTTCTCAGATAAGATTAAACACCATTTGAACGGAGGACCAGAGGATGGAGCCTTCCATGTACAGCTTGGCCATAAATCAAAGGAGGAAATGAAACAACGGGGCCTTGATAAAGCAACATTGAAAGGAAGAAAAACTAACCAGAGGTGTATATTTTGAAACTTTGGGACTAAGAAAGATGAATGGACTATTTTCCTTTTATTTATTTTTTCTTTGGGTTTCTTTTTTTAAAAAACCAATGGTTATTGCAAGTTTTGTCCAATAAACTGTAAACAGAAACAGAAACTTTTCTCTATAACCTGGCCTTTGGTCGATTTATATTCTGTGACCTTTTAAATGTGTTTGTGGGAAGCGGGTTGTTGGTTTGTGCTTGTTTCGTTACGTATTTTGTGTTCTTAGTTTGCATTTTACGTTGTGAACCGCCCTGCAATCTTCGGAGGAAGGGCGGTATACAAATTTAATTAGCAACCACCACCAGACGTATATATAAAGGACTCCTTTCCATAACACATTCATTAGTCATAACTACAAATATTAATTAAATAAAAATGAGACTGTTAAACGTATATTTCTCAGGGCCGGATTTCGGTTTGATGAGGCCCTAAGCTACTGAAGGTAATATGTCCAGCTGTCCTTTATATGTCCAGCTGTCCTTTGTCAACAACTAATTGCCACTGTTTTTTGTGTTGAATATATGCTATATGGTAATTTACGGACCTAATAGGTATCTAATGCCATTTGCACATAACAAAATATGTATTTTATCAAAGTAATTGCTGAACTGAAATACAATTAAAAAGAAGTATATTAATAGTGAAATACAATTAAGAAGAAGTACAAGGGGGGGCAAGAGAGTGGGGCCCTAAGCTATAGCTTGTTTAGCTTATACGTAAATCTGGCACTGATATTGCTTCACTGATATATCTAGCAAATCATAGAGTTGGAAGAGACCACAGGGGCCATCCAGTCCAACCCCCTGCCAAGCGGGAAACACCATCAAAGCATTCCTGACAGATGGCTGTCAAGCCTCCACTTAAAGACCTCCAAAGAAGGAGACTCCACCACACTCCTTGGCAGCAAATTCCACTGTCCAACAGCTCTTACTGTCAGGAAGTTCTTCCTAATGTTTAGGTGGAATCTTCTTTCTTGTAGTTTGAATCCATTGAAATCATTAACTCTCTGTACCAATCAAGTTTATCTGGACTCTGAAGAGGAGAAGTGGCTGAGATTATTTGACCTAAGGGAACCCAAACCTACAATCACCACTTTGTGAAGTTTGTGGCGGCAGCACAAATAAGTATCATTGATGGATCCGTAGTGAAGTCTCTAATCACACTGCTGTCATCATTACACTTCATGGTCCTCTACCTCCGTACTTCTGCATAATTTTTAAATTGGGCTCTGATATTTGCGGTAATGAGATTTGTTGGGATGGCACTTACCTGCATTTGTACATGTCGTAAATGCACCTCTCTGGTTTGGTTCAGGCAGAGAGTGGGCACTTACCCTTAAAGTATAATCCATAGGTCTGAAATATCAGGCATGAACAAGAGGTGGTATTAGCTCCCGAAGCGGAAGAAATGTACCTTTCCATGTCATGTTCCTGATTAGGACAAATAAATTAGATGCTCAGCTTTCTATAAGTTCCCTCTACTAAAAACACAACAACAACCTGGAAATTGAATATATAATAATGCCATGCACTTAGGTGATTCATCCTGTTAATATGCGGTATTCCCAAGCATACTGGAAAATAAGCTCTCCCCCTTTTCCAAACCTCCCATTAGGTGCACAACAAAAACAAGCTGATGGCAGAAAATGCAAGTTGTTTCCGAGGAGTGGAACTCTTGCGCAAGCGGTTCTGGGAAGTAATGGAGGAAAGGCCCCAGCTCAGTGGTCAAGCATGTCTGCCTTGTATGCAGAAGGTCACAGGTTCAATCCCAGGCATCTCCAGGTTGGGCTTGGAGAGATCTCTGCCTAAAACCCTGGAAGCCCCCACCAATCAGCATTGCCCATATTGTGCTAGGTAGGTCTCTTTCTGACTCAGTCTTAAGCAGCTTCCATACATTCTTATGTATTTGAAGAAAGAGGGGGTTTTTTGTTTTGTTTTTTTGTTTTTGTTTTTTTGCAATGAACAGTGCTCTTTGCTGAGGGCAACAGCAGCAAATGGTTTCCTGAAGGGGAAAGTTGTTTCCACTTTTTTTTTTCAAGCTTGGAGCTGCAGGCAATGATTCTGTATACAGTGGTACCTTGGTTCTCAAATGCCTTGGTACTCAAACAACTTGGAACCCAAACACTGCAAACCTGGAAGTAAGTGTCCTGGTTTGCGAACTTTTTTCGGAAGCCGAACGTGCTCCGTTTTGAGTGCCACACTTCCGTTTTGGGTGTCACACTGATGATTTGAGTGTTACGCTGAAGTCTGCCTGTTTTTGCTATTTATTTTGCATTTTTGTTTTTGCGGCTCTTTTTGTTTTGTTTTTGTGACTGTGCGGAACCCAGTTCAGCTCCTCATTGATTGATTGTGTGACTGCAGTACATTTTTAATTGCTTTCATTTTATGCATCACTGGTCTCGTTAGATAGTAAAATTCATGTTACGTTGCTGTTGTAGGGGTTGTTTTTAAAAGTCTGAAACGGTTTAATCCATTTTGCATTACTTTCTATGCGAAAGCGCACTTTGGTTTTGGAACACTTTGGTTTTTGAACTGACTTCCGGAACGGATTAAGTTTGAGAACCAAGGTACCACTGTATAAACATGCAAAATACTCCTGCATGCAGAATGTAGAGTGGGTGCTTGATTCTACATCCTCTTTTGAATGTCCATCTATCTTCCAACTCTGAATGGGGTGGGAAATCTCAAGTGGGAACAACAAGTATAGGGTAGCAGGCCTGGATCAGCTGGGGAGCTGTCCTACAAGGACATAGGAACCTGCCTCATGACTAGTTAGCGGGAGGCAGTGGAGGACAGGGGTGCCTGGCGTGCTCTGGTCCATGGGGTCACGAAGAGTCGGACACGACTGAACGACTGAACAACAACAACAACAACAACCTGCTACTGGAAGGAATTATTTTATTTTTTGTATCATTCCCAGGGGCAATCTGGGTATAATTTCAAAGGGAATGTAGCTGGGTGGAATGAGACCAACCAAGCCACCACTAACTTCAGGATAGACAAAAAAAAAAGCACTTCTTCACAAACAGCATGGACCAGTTCAGCAGAGCTCTTCTTAACTTCTTGCCATTTGCTAAACAAAATCGAGCCAAAATCGAGTCCTTGATGCAGTGTTGTTAATTTATTTTTTATTTTTAAAGGAAGACCGCAATTTTTATTTTCTTCCTGGCACCCTTTCAAAATCAACACATCTCGCTTTCAATTTCTTTCTCTCACCAGATGGCACAAAATCTATTGCTCCCCATTTCCCGGAGCATCGGCAAATTTCTAGTAGCTCTGTTCCCTTGATAGTTGGTTATCATTTAGACTATTCCTGCCAAACTCCCCGAGACATGTTTTGATGGAGCAATTCACTTTTCTGTAAAACCTTTTGCTTTCTGTTACATTTCAGCTTCTCTCCCTCCCCCTTCCCACCTGCCCCAAACGCAACACAAAAGGTTTAATAACTGTCAGTGTTTTAGCTAAAATGTTCTGTGTCTGTCACTTCCTTATGCCTCCATTAAGCAATAAAGAACAATTGATTTTCTGTCCTGCTGTCCCTTGGGACTACACTTAACCTTCTGAGGTTGATCTCCTCTCATATTTTCAGTAGCAGGTAATTTCTGAAGTCCACCTGAAAAGCACTTTTACTGGGCTACATCACTGCCCAATATCCTGTTCGAAACAAAATAGAAAATTCTTTCCAGTAGCCCCTTAGAGACCAACTGAGTTTGTTCTTGGTATGAGCTTTCGTGTGCATGCACACTTCTTCAGATACCATGCTTCAGATATCTTCAGATACCATTTCGTGTGCATGCACACGAAAGCTCATACCAAGAACAAACTCAGTTGGTCTCTAAGGGGCTACTGGAAAGAATTTTCTATTTTGTTTCGACTATGGCAGACCAACACGGCTACCCACCTGTTCTGTAACAAGATGTTACATCGCCTACAGACAGCCACCCAATGCTTAAACAGCTCCTCACCCACAATAATACAACAACAGGACTCAACATGGACACTGGTACCAGAGCCTGCAATAAACCCAGATGCCAACTTTGCTGCCACATAAACCCGGACAACACCATTACTGGTCCCAACAACATCAAACACACCATCTCAGGACTATTTAATTGCTCATCTTCCAACATTGTGTATGCAATCAAATGCCAACAGTGCCCTTCAGCTCTCTATATTGGAGAAACAGGCCAAACCCTACGCCAAAGGATAAATGGACATAAATCTGATAGCAGGAATCACAAGACAGAGAAACCAGTAGGAGAACACTTCAATCTCCCAGGACATTCTATAAAAGATCTCAAAGTAGCTGTCTTAATACAAAGAAATTTCAGAAATAGACTGGAAAGAGAAGTGGCTGAATTGCAACTAATCACCAAACTTAAAACCATGGAGAAACCTGGTTTGAACAAAGACATTGGATTCTTATCTCATTATACATAACAAAGCCATCTTTAGCCATCTCACCCCTTGCCTTTCCCTGCAAGACTAATTGCAGCCGTTTAGAGTCCTCAACAGGTTTTCCACACTTATCAGCCTATCACCCATTCCCACCACCCTTCTGAGTAATACCCCTCCCCACTCCCCCACTATATTTAAGGATCTGGTGACTTCTGTTTCAGTGTATCTGAAGAAGTGTGCATGCACACGAAAGCTCATACCAGGAACAAACTCAGTTGGTCTCTAAGGTGCTACTAGAAAGAATTTTCGATTTTGTTTTCACTGGAAGGAGAACAGAGAGGTGCGTCTGCAGCAGCACAACCGGATGTCTTCATCTGCCCCAGCTGCAACAAAACATGTCTCTCCTGTATTGGTGTCTACAGCCACAGCAGGCGCTGTAAATGTCCAATGGTTTGACTGCAACCCAGTAGGAATGTGCTAGTAGGTGAAGGCTTCCTTTGGAAATCTGGTCAGCCACTGTGAGAAGAGGATGTTGCGTAAGATAGGCCACTGGCCTGACCCAGTGGGCACAAATTATGTTCTCAATGCTCGTCATCCCTGGCCATGCTGGCTGAGGTTCATGGGAGTTGTAGTTCATCAACAACTGGAGAGATACCAGTTAGCCACCCTGATTTGAGGGGAGATGCCCTGGGTCTGTTGGCGGAATTCAGCACAGTGCTAAAAGGAGCATTCTGTTAGTGCATGGATTTTTCCTTGCGCAACAAAATAGTATCCCCCCTCCTCCCTCTGCACTCCTCCCCATATCCTTTTTAGGGGTTCTCCCAACCCTCTGGAACAGATCTGGGATGGCCTCAGGGGGAGGAGAAGTCCTGTTGTGCAATCAGCAGTCATTTTGCACGCACAATTATTTAGTCGAGTGCCGCCCTGTTTATGTGTATTCTGACTGGGGCAATCCACTAAGAAACTGAAAGTATTCTGTGTTCCGGGAGCCAAGTTCCATATAATTTAGTTTTCAATTCTGTACTGTAAGAAGTGAATTAAAGTAATGAACTTCCTATCTATCTCTCACCAGAAAGGATGAGAGGAGTGTGTTAATGGACACCTACAGAAAGAACTTAAAATGACACCCTCGGCCCCCCCCCATTGATTCCTCCTAATGGCTCTGCCATATTGTCATGTTGATGAGCTGTTGCTCCGTTTGCGGGGGCACAAGGCACAAGCGACAGATCTTTTAGCAAAACCTCAAGGGAAAGCTAAGCAACATTCTGTTACATGCTCTGACAAATTGCACTGTGTGTTTAAATGAATCACAAGTACTTTGCTGAGACTCTCCTTTGCCAGTGCTTTGCGCTGAAGTGTTAGCCTGGCGGCGAAATTGCTTGTAAGATGAAGAAGGGTGGATCGCTTGACTCAGCTCTATGGTGGAATCTACACCCATATGAAAACCGTTCTGAAAATGCTTTTAAAAAACACACACACACCACCTTTTTAAAAAAACACATTGAATTTTCCATAAGGCTCACCATCGCCATCTAGTGTCACGTTGTATATTGCACTTAAAACACACTTGAGACATTTTATTTGCAGTTGTATAGCTGAGTCCAAAGACTTGCACCCAAGTAGAACTTGATGGGAGGCAGGGAGATTACTTCAAAAGTTCTATTTATTTATTTTTTGCAGGGGATTTTGGTGGCAAATATCAAATACGAACTCCTAGCTCTATGGTTCGGACAGAGTTGAATGCTAGTCCAGTGGAGGTGTCTAGAGCACTGCCTGTTCCATCTGTACTGGATCAGTTTAGATAATATTAATTAATATTAATTGTGCCATTAAATTGCTAAATTCGTAGTTGTGTAGCTTAAGGGGAGGTAAAATATGGATGGGGTTTCTTTGCTTCTTTATATTGTGAGAGGAACAGTGTCTGTATGTTTACATTGCAATGTAGCCGAAACAAATTCCAAGTATGTTGGAAAATGTACTTGGCCAATAATAATAGATTATTCCTATTATTCCTATTCCTATAATTGAAGCCTGAGGATGTGAACAAGCTGTTTGGAGAAATGAATCTGACCACCTGCTTCCTTGACCCTCACCTATCTTGGCTTCTAAGAGCTAACTGTAGGGGGTTGCCTAAGTGGGTCCAGGGAGCAATTAATACTTCATTGGTGAAGGGGATGGTACCAACTGCCTTGAAGAGGCTGGCAGTGCACCCCCTCCTTAAGAAGACCTCCCTGGACCCAGAAGTGTTGAGCTCAGTGGTGAATATCCCCCTGTTGTGGAAGACGCCCCCTTAGATGGAAGTCAGCAATTGCCCACTTTGTAGTTGGTGCTTTACAACTCCAGGAGAGGCCTTCTTTTCAGGGTGAGAGGTAGAAGAACCCAAGATTACTCAGTAAAACCTGCCAAAAGTTTATGAGGTTGTCAGAAAGAGTGGAACTGGGAGAATGTGCTGGGTGGTTCTGGTTTCCTCTGCTCTGCAGATGTTGCTGCCTCAACCAGTGGTGGAAGCTTGGTGGGCAAAAGAGAATGCCAGTTTTTTGTCCCATAATCCTTGCATAGTCATGGGCGAGGAGAAACTCAGTTGCATTCACGTGTAATGTGCATAGTCATGGGGGAGGAGAAACTCAGTTGCATTCACGTGTAATGACAAACATACCTAATTCTCAGTTTCTGAAACAATATGTGAACCAGTGGCTGTAATATGATGGACACTGGAGCTCACCAAGATCTGATGGACCACAGGTTCCCCATCTCTGCTACATGGGCAGATGGTACCATACGAAATGATGCTTCCTGTCCTAAGGGGTAATAAGTTCCAGAGATCTGTCATAGTCGAGCAACCACATTTTCATATAGAAAGAAGATTCCTCAGCCTATAATACATTGGTTATTTTCCTTAGCATTAGATAATACAAATTTGTGAGCTGGCTTTATAGTTATGCTTTTTTTCCGATTTGAAGTTTTCCTGGGGGAATGGGATGTACTGGGAGAAATCTGCAATTTGCTGCCACTTGTTGGGTACCTGCCACCGAGGGGAACAAATTTCTAATCCAAAAAGTCAGGATAACCTCCTTCTTCCTGCACATTATTTTGCTGGATAGAATGAAATAGTTCTCCACAAAAATGTGTGTGTCTATGACAGGTGCTATAAATGCATTTGGGAGGGGGGGATATTGAAAGATACCATGCAATTTTCCAGAAGCTGCTTCATCTTCCTCTCATGCTCCCCCCAGCAAGAGAAAGTGCCTGAATTAGTAATGTAGCAAATTGCATTTCGTAGTGAATTGTGGTGTTTGGGAGGAAATGAAGACAGAAACATGCTATAGAGGTGCAATATTGAATTCAAGGTGAAATGCGGGATTTCACTCAGGTGGAATCATGCTCCAGAACTTGCTCTGTAACCCACACAATTTATCTCCGATCCTTCTCGGTCAATCTGAATACATACCATATTTCATATTTGAATGGTCTTGAATATTTTTGTGCATGGATTTATCACTCGCACTGCACCATGCACTTTGCAGACTACATTCACAATCCAAGTGTAGCTCTTCCACATGCTCATTGCACAGCCATGCTACACCCGAACAGAGGTTTCTTAACAGAACATTGTCATGCGCACCCCAATCTCTGAGCAGCGAGAGACTTCAGGGATTCCAGAACTTACCCAAGGTTTCGTTTGCCTTGGAATGAAGGTCACTGGAGATTGTGGTGTCTTTAGGATGTGTGGTTTAATTTAAACATATCTACACCCCGGGTTTAAGATAGCAGGGCTCATAGCATTTACACTCCAATGTATCTTGCTTTCCAAATAGGTTTTTCAGGAAAGCCATAGCTTTGGTCTCAGCTCGGAGAGCAAGCTTCGTCTTCCCTGCTTCCAACTCCTGACAAAACTAAAACAAAAGTTTAGCTCCTGGGATATTGCTCTCCTTCCTACAAGATGATATCTCCTCCGACCAGGTGAGGAGGGGAAGGCTTAGATCCTCCTGAAAAAATATCACCCAGATGTTCCCATGCCAACACTGCTGTACTCTACCAGCTCCTTAGACATGTAAATAGATACCTAACAGACATGGCCAGGCCTATTGACTTAACAAAGAGAATGATTGATGCCTTCAGAAAGGTAAAGGACCCCTGGACGGTTAAGTCCAGTCAAAGGCGACTATGGGGTTGTGGCACTCATCTCGCTTTCAGGCCAAGGGAGCCGGCATTTGTCCACAGACAGCTTTCTGGGTCATGTGGCCGTTCTCTGCTTGTGCGCTGCAGCCTTATGAGTTGCCGCGTGAGCAGCTGCCACCCGGATGGGGTGCCTCTCGTGCCTGGCATCCAGGATGGACTGTGCAAGTGCGCACTTACACAGTCCTTCCCAGATGCCAGGCGCGAGCAGCAGCCGCTCGGACGGGCTGAGGCAGCCCATCCGTGCGGCTGCTCATGCCCGGCAGCCCAGACTGCACTCCGTAGCGTGCATGCGTCGTGACGTCACGAGGCATGCATGCTACGGAGCGATACCCTGCCCCCGAGGGGGGTGCCCCTGCGTTTGCTGCTCCGGGCGGCAAAGTGGCTCCATACGCCACTGTGGCCAGCATGACTAAATCGCAACTGGCACACAGAGGACCAAGTGCCAGACTGCACGGAAACACCGTTTACCTTCCCGCCACAGTGGTACCTATTTATCTACTTGCACTGGGGTGCTTTCGAATTGGTAGGTTGGCAGGAGCTGGGAAAGAGCAACGGGAGCTCACCCCGTCGCAGGGATTTGAACCGCCGACCTTCCGATAAGCAAGCTCAAGTGACTCAGTGGTTTAGACCACAGCGCCACCTGTGTCCCTTTGCCTTCAGAAGTTTCTTCTAACACAGACAACAATCTTACAGATTTTTTTTTTTAAGCTACGTGGGGCAGTCTGCCCAATATCATTGTGAAGCCAAAATGACTTACCGGTACTGGGTTAACAAAAGATCCGTGATTAATTGCCATATCTTCAATCAAACATGCAAATACCACTAGACGGAAAGGCAGAATTTTCTCATGAGCACAGCTGTTGCTTTCAGTCACAAATGGAAATGGACAAGTCTCTAGATAAAGTTTTTTTATAAGTTATAAAGTTTTTTTTATAAGAATTTATTGGTATTTTAAAAGAAATACAAAAGAAATACATACATAATACAAATACAAAATACAAAACAAAAACCTAATACACAATAACTAGGAAAAACAAAACAAAAACCAAACCCCACAATCAAACATCTATTTAGCTATTCTAATCTTGTTTAAATCTTACTTGGGGGACTTCCTCACGTCCTCTCTTCTGTGTTCATTTCAAATATACTATAGTAACTTTATAATCACTTTACATTCTTCTTTAACAATGAATCTTAATTCTTATCTATCATCTTATATCTATAATCTTATACTTAACCAAATTATCCAAAATTATAATTCTACCTACTTATATCCTATTTTAAACTAACAACTTATTGCTATCACCTATTGTATCCACTGATTTCAATTTCAAATTTCTAACTTTTCACGACTTTTCAAATAATCTTTAAATTTCTTCCAGTCTTCTTGCACCTTCTCCTCCCTCTGGCCTCGGAGTTTCGCGGTCAGTTCTGCGAGTTCCATATAATCAATCAACTTCATTTGCCATTCTTCAACTGTTGGTAGCTCTTCAGTTTTCCATCTCTTAGCAATTAAAATCCTAGCAGCTGTTGTGGCATACATAAAAAATATTCTATCCTTATTGGGAATCTCATGATTGGTCATGCCCAGCAGAAAGGCCTGTGGTTTCTTAGTAAATGTGTTTTTCAACCCTTTTTAAAGTTCATTATAAATTTTCTCCCAGAAGTCCTTTACCTTTGGGCACATCCACCACATGTGATAGAAGGTACCTTCTACTTGCTTACACTTCCAACATTCATTACTCAGACCATGATACATCTTAGCTAATTTCACTGGTGTCAAATACCATCTATAGATCATTTTCATGATATTTTCTCTCAATACATTACATGCAGTAAACCTTCCCTCCACAGTCTTTCCCAATCCTCCAACATTATGTTATGTCCCACATCTTTAGCCCAATCAATCATAACTGATTTAACCATTTCATCTTTTGTATGCCACTCTAGCAACAAATTGTACATTCTGGAAAGATTCTTTGTACTCGGTTCAATTAGCTCCGTTTCCAACTTGGATTTCTCTGTTTGAAAGCCTTGTTTTCTATCTAACTTAAAAACTTCATTGATCTGACAATACTGCAACCAGTCAGATACTTCCTCTTTCAATTGTTCATAACTTTTCAGCTTAAAGTTCTGACCATCTTGTTCCAGTATATCAGCATACTTCGGCCACTTTGCAGGCATATTGGGTCTTTTGTAAGCCTTAGCTTCCACTGGCGACAGCCATCTGGGGGGTCTGTCTCTAAATAAAGTTTCAATGCGAACCACACTCATAGTGGCCTCTTGGCAGGACTCAGCCCCTGACACGTGAGGCAGAGCTGGTCACAGGAACAGAGCCCAATCAAGTCCGCAGAAAATGATGTTTCCAATTAAATTCAGCAGTCTGCGAAGCATGGTAACCTGGGGAAATGAACAAGCCAGGGCTGGAACTGCCAGCAGCTGCCTCTTAAATGTATTTCCCCGCTCTCCAAGACAGACAGAGAGGCAGAAAGCTCCGGAGAGCAGCCATGTGTGGAGAGCCAGGCAGCCTGCAGAATGAAAGCAGCAACTTGTCTTAGCCAACTGACCCAATGCTTATCTGAATGTCCCAGATGGCTTGCTAAAAGGTCCAGGTAGGAACCAGTCCAATTGCAGCATCTGAAGGGCCATGGCATTCTCATCCCTGAGGTAAGTGGTTAAGAGTGGTAGACTCGTAATCTGGGGAACCGGGTTCGCGTCTCCGCTCCTCCACATGCAGCTGCTGGGTGACCTTGGGCTAGTCACACTTCTTTGAAGTCTCTCAGACACACTCACCTCACAGAGTGTTTGTTGTGGGGGAGGAAGGGAACGGAGAATGTTAGTCGCTTTGAGACTCCTTTGGGTAGTGAAAAGCAGGATATCAAATCCAAACTCTTCTTCTTCTTCTTCTTCTTCTTCTTCTTCTTCTTCTTCTTCTTCTTCTTCGGTGAGCCCTGTGGCTAAATTGGGCCACATTGTAAACTCCAACTCCTCAAAAGGTTCCATCAACGGTGTCTCTGAATTTTTTTACACATCACTAGGGAAGACAGGCGAACTAATGACAGTGTACTGGAAGAAGCAAACATCACCAGTGTTGAAGCAATGATTCTTCAACATCAACTTCGTAGGACTGGTCATGTTGTGCGGATGCCTGATTAACATCTTCCAAAGTAACTACTCTATTCCAAACTTAAAAATGGAAAGTGTAATGCTGGTGGTCAGCAAAAGAGTTTTAAAGACTCTCTCAAAGCAAATCTAAAATAAAAAATAAAAATGTAGTATAAACACTGACAATTGGGAAACACTGGCCTGTGAGCACTCCAATTGGAGAAGAGCCTTTACCAAAGGTATCATAGGCTTTGAAGACACTCAAACTCAGGACGAAAGGGAGAAACGTGCTGAGAAGAAGGCATGTCTGGCAGACCCTCTCCATGATTAAACACCCCCGCCTGGAAACCTATGTCCCCACTGTGGAAGGACGTGTGGATCCACTAATGGCCTCCACAGTCACTTATGGACTCACTGCTAAAGCCGTGTTAATGGAAGACAATCTAACTCGGCTACAAGTGATCGCCAATGAAGAATGTACAGTGATTCTGATGTGGGTGCTACTTAGCTTAAGCAATGTGCAAGAATTATCAGAATTATTCAGAATTTCAGTGGGTGAGACAACATGCAAGGCCAACGTCACAATACTTGTTTGAGATCACTGGTTATTCAGCAATAGAAAGGCTCATAACTGTTGGAAGAATAGGACATCTGTAGTAAGCTTTGTTGACTGTAATAATACATCTTTTATACCAAGAATATATTTTTAACATTTTGTGTGTAAGGGAGGTGGAAACTTCCAATGGAAATGGAAGCAGAAATTGACAATGTCCACTTAGTCATCCCATGTCCAGGACTGAAATTAATCCACTGGATCATTCCACAACTGGTATTCACATGTCGCTGCTTTCAGTCCGCAAATGATGATGCAATTGATTATATCTTTGCGTGGCAAGGTCCCAAAACCCTCCCGGGAAGTGGAATAAAGAAACATGAAACAGTATTTTAGATTAATGGGCGAAAAAGGCCACAACTTTATTGGTTACAGAATGTGAGTGGTATTGGCTTAGGCATTGGAAACCACACGACTATATCTGACTCCTGCCCATCTGTGGGAGTCTTGGAAGGGTTAACCACCAGTAGGGGGAGCCCTGCTGATGCACATCAACTAGGAACTCCCCCAGGGTCACCGCTAGGGGTCGTGCCATGGCCCTAGCCCCCTTTGGGGCTTCAGACAGAGACCATGCCCCCCTGGATTCCTTTAATGGAATACCCTTGAATTAGGAGGGGTAGGTGATGGCCACTATTTTCCTTCACCTTCAACCTAATACTCCAATGCCTAACCACCAAACCTTACAAAGTTGTGATGATTTGCTACAAGGTAGGCAAAAAACCAAATGGCCAGTGCCAATTTGCCAAGTGGGAAAAAAATTCCTACCAGGCCCCTTGGACAACCAAGGCGACCAACCGAGGTCCATAGCAAGGTCAAGAATTAAGGATCCTAACCTAAGTCTTGGGAGGAAAGCAATGACAAACCTAGACAGCATCTTAAAAAGCAGAGACATCACCTTGCCGACAAAGGTCCGTATAGTTAAAGCTATGGTTTTCCCAGTAATAATGTATGGAAGTGAGAGCTGGACCATAAAGAAAGTTGATCACCAAAGAATTGATGCTTTTGAATTATGGTGCTGGAGGAGACTCTTGAGAGTCCCATGGACTGCAAGAAGATCAAACCTATCCATTCTGAAGGAAATCAGCCCTGAGTGCTCACTGGAAGGACAGATCCTGAAGCTGAGGCTCCAATACTTTGGCCACCTCATGAGAAGAGGAGACTCCCTGGAAAAGACCCTGATGTTGGGAAAGATGGAGGGCACAAGGAGAAGGAGACGACAGAGGACGAGATGGTTGGACAGTGTTCTCGAAGTGACTAGCATGCGTTTGGCCAAACTGCGGGAGGCAGTGGAGGATAGGGGTGCCTGGCGTGCTCTGTTCCATGGGGTCATGAAGAGTCGGACATGACTGAATGACTGAACAACAACAACAACCTAAGGGTGGGGGAACCGACTGAGCAGGGAGAAAACAGGGGAGAGTCCTCGGCCACGGGCAGTTTAAATAGCCCCCCCCCCTGATCATCCGGATTGGACGGCCTAAGGACGACATGGCCGAGGACATCCAGTGGGACAGGGGCTATCATGCCCTGTGCATGTGGGGGAGGGCTTGCTCCTAGCCCGCAACATCATCTCCCCGGGAACAGGAAATGGCTTTCCCCTTTTACATTGTGTTTCCTTTGCATGGAAAGGAATGGGGTAGAATAACACAATGAAAGCATAATTTATGAAACTAATTACATTGAGTTGTGTAACTTCACCGCAGCACAGTAAGGCAAATGCTGTACATTTTGGCAGAAGACAAACTGTGGTGGTACAGGAACAGTCCTGCATGTGATAAACACGGTGCAGAATGGAAGGTGACGTCTTCCGACTCGCTTTCCACCCATCAGTCTCTGCCGACAAATAGATAGAGAGTGAGTAAGACAGAGAGAGAAAGTATTCAGTCAGTACAGCATGAGACTCTTACTTTATTTTATGTATTTTATTCTTAATCTCGGGGTTGTGGGTTTGAGCCCCATGTTGAGGGAAAGATTCCTGCACCGCAGGGGGTTGGACTAGATGACCCTCGTGGTCCCTTCCAACTCTACAATTCCTATGGTTCTATATTGTAAACTGCCCTGTGATCCTCGGATGAAGGGAACTATAGAAAGTTAATAAATAATAAATACAGTGTTGCCCCGCTAGACGAAAATAATTCGTTCTGCGAATCTTTTCGTCTAGCGGTTTTTTCGTCTAGCGAAGCGGCAATGCAAACTGCGGTTTTCGCTAGACGAAAGAGAAAAAAAAGACGACAAATGTTCGTCTTGCGAGGCAGCCCCATAGACTTTTTCGTCTTGCGGGGCAGCCTTCCGCTAGACGAATGCCTTCGACTAGCGAGTTTTTCGTCCAGCGAGGCATTCGTCTAGCGGGGCACCACTGTAATAGCAAAATAAAAATTAATTATTAATTTTTTTAAAAAAAGTTAATAAATAATAATGTATTTTAATTTACATGTGTCATGCTGGCTGGGGCTGACGGAAGCTGGAGTGCCAAAAAGGCTGGAGGGCACCAGGTTGGGGGAGCCACATGTGGCCTTCCAGATGTTGCTGGACTCTATCTCACATCATCCTTGAACATTGGCCAGGGCTGATGGGAGCTGGAGCTGAACATCATCTGGAGGGCCATAGGTCCCCCAGTCCTGATGCAAATGGCACAATGTAGTTGTACAAGAACAGCCTTGTTTTTTTTAAATAGTGTCATGGCATAAATTTTCATCAAATTACATCTTTTTGAAGTGTTCTCTAGTTGCTTCCAGAGAAGGTTATTTGGCACTTGAAATGCATTAAGCTAACTGGAGGGCCCTAGAATATAAATAATGTTTTTTTTAGCACCTTCCGAGGCTCAATTCTGCTTGTCTGGAGCTTGGCCCTGCTCTCCGCCCCCCACCCCCCCACTTCTCCTGCATCACTCTCAGTTCCATGAATTAACAGTTAGACTAGCCCCAGTCTCTGACTCCTTCATCACTTTCTCTCTCTTCATCACGTTTTCAAAGCCCAAGATGTCTTTGTCCACAAAGACATCTTAACCACTACACCATGCTGTGCTGGGGGCGCCTTGTTAGCACCCTCCAAGTGCTGGGTTGGCTGGCCAAGCTCCCCCCCGCCCCGCACGGTCTGGCAGGTGATGCAATGGTGCCTGTTTGGCTCCGGTGCAGGGCGGGGTAGCTCTGGCAATGTCAGCTGCGAGGGCTGGGGTGCCGCAACTGGATCCTTCACCCTCTGTGCTCCGTGTCCCACCCTCTGGCATGTTTGCACCCAACCCAGGCACCAGGATCTCATGCTACACAGCTGCCTGCAGGGTCACATTTGACATTCAGGGCTAAGGTTTTCCCCTCCCTGCAGCAACCAGGGAGCCAGTGGGATGTCGCAGTTAGAGTGTCGGACTAAAACCTGGGAGGCCAGGGTTCAAATCCCCACTTGGACATGAAGTTGACAAGAGTCAACAGTGTGATGCAGCAGCTAAAAAAGCCAAGGCAATTCTGGGCTGCATCAATAGGAGTATAGCGTCTAGATCAAGGGAAGTAATAGTACCACTATATTCCGCTCTGGTCAGACTTCACCTGGAATACTGTGTCCAGTTCTGGGCACCCCAGTTCAAGAAGGATACTGACAAGCTGGAAGGTGTCCAGAGGAGGGCAACTAAAATGGTCAAAGGCCTGGAAACAATGCCTTATGAGGAACAGCTTAGGGAGCTGGGTATGTTTAGCCTGGAGAAGAGAAGGTTAAGGGGTGATATGATAGCCATGTTCAAATATATAAAAGGATGTCATATAGAGGAGGGAGAAATGCTGTTTTCTGCTGCTCCAGTGAAGCGGACACGGGGCAATGGATTCAAACTACAAGAAAGAAGATTCCACCTAAACATTAGGAAGAACTTCCTGACAGTAAGAGCTGTTTGACAGTGGAATTTGCTGCCAAGGAGTGTGGTGGAGTTTCCTTCTTTGGAGGTCTTTAAGCGGAGGCTTGACAGCCATCTGTCAGGAACGCTTTGATGGTGTTTCCTGCTTGGACTGGGTGGCCCTTGTGGTCTCTTCCAACTCCATAATTCTATGATTCTATGATTCTAAGTTCACTGGGTGACTTTGGGCCAGTCGCTGCCTCGCAACCTAACCTACCTCACATGGTTGTTGTGGGGGTTAAATGGGAGAGCTCCTTTGAGGAAAAGATTGGATATACATGCAATTTTAAAATCCCTAACAACACAAGTACAGAGACAGCCCTGTTCTTCCTCCCAAGTACTGCATCTCTCCAGAGGTAGGCAGCACACCCAGCCCCACCCATTGACCTTTCTGTGTGCATCTCTATACTTCCTGCCATATAAATGAATGGTTGTCATTTGCTCCAACGGGGAGAAAAAGAAATAAAAATTACTGAACAGGCTGTACTCATGGTATTTTAAAAAAAACCCTGTATTGCTCTTTGAGGCCTCCATAATAAATGGGCTCTTGTTTTGCATATACACACTGAATAAAACAACATAAAATAGAAAATTTATGAGCCATTTAATATGGAGAAGGCGAGAAAGAGAGAGAGAGAGCGCAAAAGACATACAAAATATCAAAGTGAGAAGGGCAGAATGCTAATTTGGTAGTGAGAACAAAAACAATGACTGCAATCCTATAATCAATGAAAGCATAATCCTATACCTATCCATTCAGAAGACCCACTGAGTTCAGTGGACCTTATTCCTAGAAAAGATTATTTGGGACTGTATTGCTGTTCTATAAGAGGTTCCAGTCTCATCTGGCTCCTAGCATGTGGATATCACTTTATGACCAGCTGAGCTTCACATGATGTCCTGCTGCCTAACATCTCATCTGTCTCCTAGCATATGGAAATCAGTTTATGAGCTGGTGCGTATGGCAAACTGTCTGCTTCACAGCTCTTAGCTCCACTTCCAGATCTGCGTAGGGTAAGCAATAGATCTGTATTCGCAATGACAGTATGGTAGCAGCTTCAGCTTCAGAAAGGCTTTCAAGATCAGACAGCAAAGATTTGGGGTGTCAACAGTAGGCGTCTTTCATCTCCAAGGCCCCGATCAACGCTGGTGATAACGCAGCACATTATACTTGGGAGCAGGGAACCCCCATCTCATCTACAGACGGGATGTCGCATCTCAGAGACATTCCGTCTTGAATTTCTGCCTCAGAGCTTTCTGCACGTTTTGGATCTTCTCCGTGATCACCGTGTCGCTCAGGTGGTCCCCAAACTTCTGCTTCAGCAAAACCCTGATGATTTTGATGCACCTCTCGTCCATCATGGGCTTAGCCTCCCGGAAAGTGTTCCCCCGCCTCCCCGTGATGGAATGACTCTGTATATAGTCAGAACTGAAGAGCTTGTAGAGGAGTGTTTTGCAAGCGGTGCTGATCTTCTGGTCAAACCGGATGGCCTCTTTGAGCTGCCCCCTGGTGTACCCATTGAAGAGTTCGGATGCCTCGCAGGGGTGGCGTGCGGGCTCTTGCTCCTTAAAGGAGGAGGTTTCCAGGTACTGCACTTTCCGCTTCAAGGAGAGGACTTCTCTCTGGAGGCTGAGGACCATTTGTTCAAGTTGCTCGATCTTTTCTTCCCTAGAGGGGTCAAGCAACAACATGGATGGCTTGAAAAGGGTTTGGGATAGGAGGGTGGACAAATTCATGGATGATGAGGCTATCAATGGGCCCCTCCAGACATCCTGCTCATTGTGCATTGTGCATGATGATCTGTGCTCATTATGGTATTGGGACAGTTATACACAATCTCACTTTCAATATGGTTTGCACCCACAAAACTTCCAAGGTAGACATGCTGCCTTGTTTCCAGTTGCTGCATGTCCCATAGCTTCCTGCTGAAATCCTGTAGCTTTTTAATCATCCAAATGTTCCAGGGGTGTTTTCCCCCAGCCACTTTTGTTATGCTATAGCACCCTCCTAGACAGCAGTAATGTGTAAAGAATTTATTTGTTTGTTCATTGCATTTATATATCACCTAAAGGTAAAGGGATCCTGACCATTAAGTCCAGTCGCGGACGACTCTGGGGTTGCAGCGCTCATATAGCTTTACTGGCCAAGGGAGCCAGCATTTGTCCTCAGACAGCTTCCAGGTCATGTGACCAGCATGACTAAGCCGCTTCTGGAGAACCAGAGTAGCGCACATTTACCTTCCTGCTGGAGCGGTACCTATTTATCTACTTGCACTTTGACATGCTTTCAAACTGCTAGGTTGGCAGGAGCAGGGACCGAGCAACAGGAGTTCACCCCGTTGCGGGGATTCGAACCGCCAACCTTCTGACCAGCAAGCCCTAGGCTCTGTGGTGTAGACCACAGCGCCACCCGTGTCCCTACAGAACACCTACAGATCACCGAAAGGTAAAGGGACCCCTGACCATTAGGTCCAGTCGTGTCCGACTCTGGGGTTGTGACGCTCATCTCGCGTTACTGGCCAAGGGAGCCGGTGTACAGCTTCCAGGTCATGTGGCCAGCATGACAAAGCCACTTCTGGCGAACCAGAGCAGCGCACGGAAATGCTGTTTACCTTCCCGCCAGAGCGGTACCTATTTATCTACTTGCACTTTGATGTGCTTTCGAACTGCTAGGTTGGCAGGAGCAGGGACCGAGCAACGGGAGCTCACCCCGTCATGGGGATTCGAACCGCCAACCTTCTGATCAGCAAGCCCTAGGCTCTGTGGTTTAACCCACAGTGCAACCTGGTTCCCCTACAGATCACCTACAGAACAGCTAATAAAGCAGAATGATATGTGGATTGTCCAGTAGAAATACACCATGGATGCGCTTTTATTGCATCAATGAAATGTTTCAGAATACAGCCACCCAGTCCAGAAGGACACTGTGACCACTTGTTCGCTATCTGTCTTCCTTCTGGGTCAGAGACAGCATGCTTTTGAATATCTGACCCTGGGGAACAACACTGAGAGAGGGTTGTTGCCCTCATGTCCTGCTTGTGTGCTTCCCAGCTGGTTCTCCACTATGGGAAGCAGGATACTGGACTAGATGGTCCTTTGGTCTGATCCAGCATCTTTTTTTGTATGTTCTTGGGTCAGAAATGGACATGTGATGACAGTAATCTAATGTAGGGTAGCCTTTGTTTGC
Organism: Lacerta agilis; assembly: GCF_009819535.1. NCBI lineage: Eukaryota > Metazoa > Chordata > Lepidosauria > Squamata > Lacertidae > Lacerta > Lacerta agilis. The sequence goes on from NC_046317.1 coordinate 88,688,743, forward strand.
TATCGGCTCCGCACGTGCTATTCGCACCAGGAGTGAAGCTTCTTATCCAATGCAAGCAGCAGCTTCAGGGGGGTCCTCTGCAGTCTCAGTGCTGCTTCCCCCTCCAATGGCTTATAAAGAGTTTAGTCATTGATTCCTGTAAATTGGACTGCTAGTTTGTGCATTAGATTGTCCAGAGCTAATCTTCCATGCACTCAATATACAGGTGAAACTCGAAAAATTAGAATATCGGGGAAAGGTTCATTTCTTTAGTAATTCAACTTAAAATGTGAAACTAATATATGAGATAGACTCATGACATGCAAAGCGAGATATGTCAAGCCTTTATTTGTTATAATTGTGATGATTATAGCATACAGCTGATGAGAACCCCAAATTAACAATTTCAACTTTGGGGTTTTCATCAGCTGAACGCCATAATGGACTTTCCCACGATATTCTAGTTTTTCGAGTTTCACCTGTAGCATGCACCCGTGTAGCAACCTTGGTGAAATGAACCTTGCCAGTTCATTTCCAGGAGCAACGCAAGGGGTTCTCATCTGCTGACTTCAATTCTCCATATTCTTTTCTTGATCTAACTCAAGGTGTTCACATTAGTCTTCAAAACCCTAAACGATGTAGGACCCAAATGTATGAAAGGCTGCTTCCTTTCCGACAGACCCTCTCAGGTGTTGAGATCAGCAGAAGGGGCCTCTTGGTTGTTCCACTACCGTCACAATCTTGGGGTGGTGGTGGCCCAAGAGAGGGCAAGTTGTGGAACTCCTTGTCCATGGAGAAGAAGGTGCATGGCACCTTCACTATACAGTTTTCATCATGTGCTGAAGAAAACAGATCTTTACCCTGGCTTTTGACACTTGAGATGTATATTTTCACCACGTATCCTAGTCTGGTGATTGTAATTTGTTTTTAATGTTGTGTTTAAAGTGGTTGTGCCTCACCTGTGACTTTGGGGTGATGGGTGGGTAATAAATCAGAACAATAGCAGCAATAGCAACAAACTCTTTTTAGCACTCAAGAGCTGCCTTGATGAATCAGATCAAGGACCTCCAGTCTAGCACTCTCTAGAACTTCAGTTTAGAACATCAGATATCCTGGGCACTCACAGACAGAGAATGAACATGACAACCTTTTCTTATTCTTTGTCTCCAGTCCTCAGCACCTGGTACACAGTGTGACATTCTGCTTCTAATGGAGGTTCCATTCAGCTGTCATCACTAATAGCTATGGACAGATCCATTGTCCAAAAACATCTCTCTCTCTCTCTTTCTCTTTTTGTCAAGCCATCTAAGTCAGCTTTATTGAACCTTGTGCCCTCCAGATGTCTGAAATGAACTAGTTCAGTTGGATGTAGTGCGAAAACCTCAGAGCTACTCCTAGAAGTAGCCCCCATAATTGCCAGGTGAACTAAAGGTGAAGGAAGTTCATGTTGGGGTAGAACTTTGAACACTTTCTAGTTCATCTTCACATTCATTCCCTCCCCCTGCCACCTCCAGCTGGAGGTCTAGAGTCTTAGCTTTCATTAACAAAAAGGGGGAAGTCAATTATATATCGCCTTACCCCCACATGTGCCCACTCGACCACTTTGATGAATGGAATTGGCACCACTACACATGCCACATAATACCCGTTTCTCATGTATAAAAACTCAGTCATTTAATGTGGCAGCACCTGAATGTTGGAACTCCCTGCCTATTGAGATCAAGCATTCACCTTCACTGTACTCTTTTCGGTGCCTGTTAAAAACATTCTTGTTTAGACAAGCCTACCCAGATGCTTAGAAAGTTGAGGTCATTTTATTCTGTTTCGGTATTTTAACGTGCATCTGTTTTAAAGTATGGTTGTGATTTTTTAAAATTGATTTTCATGTTTTATCTTTTTGTAAACCTCTTTGAGGTTTCTTTATAATCAAGCAGTGTATAAATTTAATGAAATGAATAAGTAAATTATGAAATACAAAGAAAGTTGGGAAACAAAATGAGGTGGCAACCTTCTCCGGCTAATTAGGCAGATATGAAGGTGCTGCTGTTGTGAATGATACTTAGTCACACTAGCTGCTACTAAGCAATCAGTAGGAAGGAACATAAGGCATTTCCTGTATTTTCCTTGCTGAAGAGATTTGCTCTCTGCTAAAGCCACTTCCGCCCATGAGCAGGAGGTGGCGTTGCGGGCGTCAAGATCCGAGCACGCGTGCAGGGGCTGATAGACAATCCCTGCGCGATTGGCCAGATTTCCGCCGCTTCTCCCCGGAGGCTGACCAATCCGGTCGGCTGAGGGGAGGGGCCAGCAGCCCTTTAACTAGGAGACGGTGGGAATCCTTCCCGCTCTCCTTTCACTGAATCATAGAATCATAGAATCATAGAGTTGGAAGAGACCCCAAGGGCCATCCAGTCCAACCCCCTGCCAAGCAGGAAACACCATCAAAGCATTCCTGACAGATGGCTGTCAAGCCTCCGCTTAAAGACCTCCAAAGAAGGAGACTCCACCACACTCCTTGGTAGCAAATTCCACTGTACAACAGCTCTTACTGCCCCCAGCTGCATCGCTTCTCCCGCCCACCCACCCTTTACGTTAGCCATTGTCCTTGCTATGGACTTTGGTTGGTCGCCCCAGTTGGCTGGGGAGCCTGGTAGGACTTTTTCCCATTTGGGCTAGCCAAATCGGGTTTGTTTGCCTACCGCGTAGCAATTCGTCACAACTTTTGGTTTGGAGGTTAGGCATTGGATAACATCAATAGAGGTAAAAGGGGGAGGTAGCGCCATCACCTGCCCCTCATTGGAAGGGTATTCCGTTAAAGGTTTCCGGGGGAGTGGCCCTGTCTGAAGCCTAGGGAGGTTAGGGCCTAAGGCACGCCCCAACGGTGATCACAGGGGCAGTTCCACTTGATAAGCATCAGTGGGGCTACCCTTGGTGGTTAACCCTTCATGGACCTCCAACACCTGGGTTGGGGTCAGATATAGTGTTAGGATCCAATGCCTAAGCCAATACTGCTCAACATCCGTAACCAATGAAGTTGTGGCCTTTATGCCCATTAATTTGATACCATGTCTTATGTGTCATTATTCATCTGGGAGGGAGGGACATTGCCATGCAACGGGAGCAGCTTACAGCAAGGAGTACAGGGATAGGAAGAAAGCAAATGGTGCATTGCACCTTTACAGCTGTGTGGCTGGGACAAATTAAACTGGGCAAGCCTGTTCTAATCTGGAAATACAATTATGAGGAAAATTTCAGGTGCTGACATTTTTCTATCAGACCTTTCATTACTGGCGTGTGGCCCCTGATTGACTTTTTCAGCACAGCAGTTCTGAATGTTGTGAGAAATTGCTGAGGATTTGAACCTGAGACTGAAAAGGGTTACTCAACCCTGGCCTAAACGTTATGAAGAATTAAACATAGGGGTGTCACAGCCCACTGCTGGAACTGCCCTATGTAGTTCTGGCCTAATCAGAAGGAAAACAATAGCCTTTGGGTTAGAAATCCTCCTGGTAAGTGGCTGATATGTGATTCTGAAATATTTCACTTCTCTGCCACCATTAGCAATGCTGGACACTCCAGCTAGAATCCATCCAATGGAAAAGCCAGGTGAGTTTGTGGGCCTGAAAATTGCTATTAGGTTTCCAGGCATGTCTAATCTATATCCCATTATATTCCCGCAAGATGCTAGAAATGCAATTAGGGGCAGATGGGTTTCTTCTCTGCCAGGTTACCTTTCCATTTCACAAGCACTGAAGACTTTCTGAGCCACCTCAAAGCCATCCATTTCCAGGGAATTGGTGTCCTTTGACTTGTCACAACTAGAAGAACAAACAGAATAACGATAGCTGAAACAAGTGACTCCAGAGTTCATTAACAACAACAACAACCCACTGTCTTTAGACCAAGAGAAGATTATATGGTTTTGTTTCATTTTGTGTGTATGAAGTCCCGACAGTGATGGGTGCAACTGGAGGCAAACTTGGGCAGAAAAGCAAATGTATTTTCCCCCTTTTTGGTTAGTGTCTACACACACACACACACACACACACACACACTTGCATTTCCTCCATCCAGATATGCATGAGACATTATTATCAGATTCTATTAATACATTACAAGCAGTCAGAAACACCCAAGGAGGGTGCAAAACAGAGCGAGAAGGGTATGTGGCCTGGGAAGGGTGTGGGGCCTAGGGAAACTCTCAAGGGCCAAACAGAGTGGCTGCCAGGGCCACTTTCAGCTTCTGGGTCTGAGGTTCCCCACCTGTGTCTTAGCACAACCCTCCTGCACATTACGCAGCTCACCTGCTTTCGTCTCTGGCTGAGCAAAGTATTCTTTAACCATCTTCTTCTCCCAATTCATTCACCATATGCACATCCTCCAAGGCCTGCTTGAGATTGCGTATATTGACCAGGAGATGTGCACAATTACCTCTCCACGAAAGGATTTTTGTGCACATTCTCCACGAGGGCTGGTGAATGTGCACAATGGCTGGTGATTATGCACATTCACCGCTCAACTTAAAATCCTCTTAACACATTTTGTCAGGAACTGAATTGCACTCCTCATAAGGGATGGGTGAATCTGTCAGCTTCGGATTCTCATTTCTCTTCTGTTAATGTCGGCTCTCCATGTTTCCACATTTCTTTGCAAATTTTGCCTAAGAGATACATTTCTTCAAAGCAGTTTCCCCTTATACAATGCATTTTTGTGTTCTTTCATTAATATATGCATTTTTAGGTACACTTTACCCTAGTATATGCATTTCTGTACTTGGATGGAGAACTTCTTGGCAAAATTCGGAGAAGTGCAAATTTCAAAGGATGGCTGTGTTTCGGTTTGCGTATAGATTCAGAAAGTGTGGATTATATAGGTTGTCCTTTAAATGTGGAACAAATTGTACTTCTCCCCAGCCCATACTCCTAATGAAAATGAAAATGCTTGCTCCCAATACCATTACACATTTGTATAATTGGGGAGGGGGGTTGGTAGGGGGGATACATTACCTGTTTATGAAGGTATGTTTCTGACATTGGGCCAGAAGATCATCAGACCTCCTCCTAGTTGCTATGTTAGTGTAATCTAAAAAAGAAGATAGGATAAGGAAAGATTATGTAAAATTAAACACATTGTTCTAAATGCAACCAACACATTTATGAGCACCACATTAAAATGATGGTCTTCTAAGGATTCGACAGCCTTTAGGTACCCATTTTGATGTGTGTTTTTCTGATTTCTTTGACAGAGATACTGAGGAGAAGATCCAGTCTAATGTTACTGTAGAATCAGCTCCAAATGTAATTCCATAATGATAAACGCATCTTCATGCTCAGAAACCTCATACATGCTTCTATGCTCACAGGAAGCCCCTCAAATCCACAAATCATCAGTCATTTCAATGGAGGGAGAAGGTCATTCCTTTGTATGTGTTGGGTTTCCTCCTTCACATTGGGGGAGGAAGCCCTTGCATGGAAGGAAATTCTGTATGCAACTTGTGTGGGAGGAAAACATATGATCCTTCTGACCCATGCATGTGGGGCGAATAGCAAAAGAATCGGCTGGGTGCCTGGATTCAAAATGTGGGATTAAACTCACTCTCCAGCAGGAGAGAGCCTCCAGTAGCAGAGTTTAAACACATAAAAGCTAAGCAGCACTGTGAAGCGTTAGGAATATAGGCTGTTAAATCTTTTTATCCCGGTCAGTCCACTTGCAAAGAGCGCTCCTCTTCTTCTAACCCACTTAAAATGAACAGACCACACGCTGCAAAGTAAGTTTAAAATGCTTCACGTACAAAGCATGCCAAAGGTCAGATTCATGTATTTATCCAAGCAGCAGCAAGGAAAACACAGGCAGAATACTCTTGTGGAAACCTTTTGGGGAAAGTGTATTTCTGAGGTTTGATGGCTCATAACACCACTTTATTTTAAGTAATACCATAAAATTGTAAATCAATGGAAAGATAATTAATTGAAGAATGTAATGCAACAAAGTTTGTTCAATTATCAGTATTCTATCAAAAGTTATAGCCAAATAACCAGAAAAAAGGAAGCACAACTTGCTTAGGTTGATCTGCAGTAGCCTTCCTTCATTTGAATGTAGCCAATGTCATAGCTGTCAACTTTTTCCCCCTTTTAAGGGAAATTCCCTTATTCCAAATAGGATTCCTCACAAGAAAAGGGAAAAGTTGACAGCTATGCAATGGGCATGAGAGCTTAAAGAGCCAATCAGCTGTTACGAGCCATCAAACCTCGGAATACACTTTCCCCAAAAGGTTCCCACAATTTTGGCCACTAGTGTAGCTTCAAACACATGCTCTAAGCTTGGAGCACGTCTTCCTTGATCAGTTACATGGTATGGAGTGAGAGGGAACAGGAAGAAGTCTTCACTTCCTCCCTTACTGGAGAAAAAGGGGAGTGACCTAGCTGAGCCTAGGACTCCAACTTTATTGCCTTAGCTCATGGGTAGGCAATCTAAGGCCCGGGGGCCGGGGCCGGCCCAATCGCCTTCTAAATCCGGCCTGCGGACAGTCCAGGAATCAGCATGTTTTTACATGAGTAGAATGTGTTCTTTTATTAAAAATGCATCTCTGGGTTATTTGTGGGGCATAGGAATTCGTTCTTTTCCCCCCTTTTCCAAAATATAGTCCAGCCCACCATATAAGGTATGAGGAACAGTGGACTGGCCCCCTGCTGAAAAAGTTTGCTGACCCCTTAGCTCCTTCATGCATTATGTTTGACTGCAATTTCCCACAACTAAGAACACATGGCATATGAATTAGCAGGCTCGTATGCTGGGAATGCAAATGAATGTAATTATCTCACATTAGCTGTACACCTGTTGCACCCTCATTCCATTCTTTGATCATAACAGATGTTTTACCTCTGGTTGCTGATCTTGGCCTCGTTGCCCCTCTTGGGAATGCCCCAGCAGAAGATATTGTTAGGAATGGAGGCGATGCATGAAAGGGACTGGAAGACCGAGGAGTGGTTGGCTCAGAAGAATGGGACCTCATCATGACACCCAGGGTGCACACCTCTCTAAGGCCAGAAGAGGTTGCAGGATCTTGCTGGAGATCAGTCTCTTCATCTTCCACAGTGGTCTCGACATCTTTATCACTGGGGCATTTCTTCAAACCGTTCCCTGGGTTCCACTTGGGAAAGGACTTTCTTGACCTCTTTGGCTGTGGTGGCCCCAAATTCTGCACTGCTGACTGATCTTCTGAAATCAGGAAAAGTGCATCAAACAATAACACTGTGTGTGCTATTCTTGCTTGTACAGATTTGTTGGCCAAAGAATTGCACTATATACAGTAGCATGATTAAAGGTAAAGGGACCCCTGACCATTAGGTCCAGCCACGGACGACTCTGGGGTTGCGGCGCTCATCTCGCTTTACTGGCTGAGGAGCTGGTGTAGCCTACAGCTTCTGGGTCATGTGGCCAGCATCACTAAGCCATTTCTGGTGAACTGGAGCAGCACATGGAAACACCGTTTACCTTCCCACCGGAGTGGTACCTATTTATCTACTTGCACTTCGTGCTTTTGAACTCCTGGGTTGGCCGGAGCAGGGACTGAGCAACAGGAGCTCACCCCATCACGGGGATTCGAACTGCCGACCTTCTGATCGGCAAGCCCTAGGCTCTGTGGTTTAACCCACAACGCCACCCGCATCCCTTATAGCATGATTAGAGTATTCCACATTGAGAATTGCCTTATAAAGGCTAGTCTTTTCTAGTCCCGCATTGTCATCTACTGTGACTGGCAGTGGCCTTCCAGGAACTTGAGCAGGGAACTTCTACAGCATCTGCTACCTAAACTTCTTAGGAATGTAGGATGGTATCTTACACCGAGTCAGAGCATTGGTTGATCTAGCTAAATATTGTCAGTGCAGACTGGCAGCACCAGGTCCAGCTGCCCTGCAAGCATTCCACAAGTACAGAGCAGCATGTGTGAGAGGGGCCAGGAAGAACAATTGTTGATTATTACATTTGCACCCCACCTTTCCTCCAAGGCATACATGCTTCTCTCGCTCCCCATTTTATCCTTGCAACAAACCTGTGAGGTTGGTTAAGCTGAGAGACAGTGTCTGGCCCAAGGTCACCCAGTGAGCTTCATGGCTGAGTGGAGACCAGAACCCCAGTCTCCTAGGTCCTAGTCCAACACTCTGACCATTACACTACGTGTGTGTGTTTGTGTGTGTGTGTTTTCTTTCCATTAGACATTTCTCTAGAGCTCTGCAGCCTCCCTAGCTGCCCACACTTCCTGATATGAAAAAGAAGCCAAAGGGAGAGTTATCTTCCCCAGGACTTTATCTCAGTTATAGGAAAGTGGGAAGGCTGGGTAACAAGTGTCTGACATTTGTGTGCTTGCTGATTTTTATTCTAAGGAAACTGACTTCCTCTTTTAAAAACAGCAATTCACAGCTGTCAGGTAGAGATGCCAGTTTTAGTTTCTCCCAGTTTCTCATTTTTCCAATCTTCAATTCAGTTCTCCATATCTCCACTTCAGTTTGTGATTTTTTTTTTAAATGTCCTCATGAAAATTAAAATTCATCAGCATTTTAGTGTGTGCTTCTCTTAATATGTAAAGCCATTTTCTCTAATTAAATGTATTTTAAATATTATTTTCACTACCATATACATTTATATGCAAAATTTAGCCAAGTATCTGCATGCTTGTACACATTTTTTGGCCAGAGAATTGCACTAAATTTTGAAGGATGTGTTTCGGTTCACTTTTTTTTTGGCCAGAGAATTGCACTGAATTTTGAAGGATGTGTTTCGGTTCACATATTCGTTTTGAAAACAGCAAATTCAGTAAGTCCACATTTAAGTCCCTATTTAGGGAAGTTTTTATTGATTGAAGTTTTATTCTGTTGGGAGCCTCCCAGAGTGGCTGAGGAAATCCAGCCAGATGGGTGGGCTAATAATAATAATAATAATAATAATAATAATAATAATCTGAATCTATTCCTCTTCCCCTTCATACTGTCAGGAACATGGTAGGCAGCCTTCCCATCTCCCCATGCTTATAGGGAAGCTCAACCAAAAATAGCATGGGATTTTGAGGAAGTGCAGGCACCCAGGGAGGCTGCAGAATGAAGATCACTGCCAAGATGATTTGTGGAATGAAATAAAGGACAGCCACAAAAGTCCTTTGGCCACTTTGGAAGTCAGGTAGGGATGCCCCATCTATGTATGAGCATTTCACGATAATCATCTCTCCCCTTTGATACAATTTTCAAGTGCCATATCTGTTCTCATTTATTGGTGTAGAATGGTAGGGAAAATGCAGAAGGAAGTTTTGGAACCATACTAATTTAGATCCTTTTTGAATTACGTTTTGAAAATTTAATACTGGGCTGCCCTGAGCCCCTGCTGCACTTACAAAGCATATTTAGGGACTCTGCTTACCCAACATCTCCAGGAGTTCTTTATCTTCTTGTAGCTTTTTCTCCAGGATAAATTTATGCTCTGTTGGAAGAAAAGCCTTTTAATATTCATTTTTTTCACCTCCACGAGGGTTGCAGGCACTGTGCTGTAGAACCGCCACCAACTTTTGCTAATACAAAATTTTGACAACAATAATGCATGCCATTTACTTAACACTTTGGAATACTCAAGGCAATTCATACACAGTGGATTGAATCTAAGTCATGGCATGAGCAGAAATCTGGCTTCCCCAACAAAACTTACCCTTTTCCTCCACACTGCCACCCCCTGCCCTCGGTGTACCTCTGCAAGCCCCCCCCCCAAAAAAAAATCTGCTCTGAGGGTTTTCTCACTTCATTAGTGCAGATTTCTGGCTGGTTGGGGGCACAGGGAGAATAATAAACAGGGGGAAGTTCTACATGCACAGTAATTTAGTTGGATCAATTCATTGTCTCAGCATTCCTCAAAACAGCCATGAATTCTGCCCATTTTGCAGATGAGCAGACTGCGGTCAAGAGACAGAAGCTTTCCAGAGGCCCATCCATTGAGCTCATAGCAGTGGCAAGATTTGAACTAAGGACCTCCTGGTCTGTGGTTCATGGCTGGTCTTCTGCAGCCCAGCTTTAATGAGTATTTACTTGGAAGTAAGTCCTACCAGGTCCAACAGGGCTTATATTCCCAAGTACATTTGTGCAGGATCACCATTTTAAAATCACACTGTGACACTAGTTATCTTCAAGGATAAATTAGGAAATTTCTACTCAGATTTTGAGGGAAGCCAAAGACATTGGATTAATTGCGGGAAGATGGAGCCAGGCTTTTCTGGGTCTGCAGTGAATGCTGGTTGTTAGTCAAGCTGTGTTGTGGATGTAAGGGGTGCGCAAATCTCTTAGTTTGGATCTCTCTCCATTTTTCCCTCACTTCATCACATTTGCACATGTTTGTAATATTTTTAAAAATCAGAATTTTAGTCCTCATATTCCCAAATACATTCCATCCCCATCGTTCAGCCTGGACACTGAGATCCAGCACCGAGGGCCTTCTGGCGGTTCCCTCACTGCGAGAAGCAAAGCTACAGGGAACTAGGCAGAGGGCCTTCTCGGTATTGGTGCCCTCCCCTGTGGAACTCCCTCCCATTTCATGTCAAAGAGATAAACAACTACCTTACATTCAGAAGACATCTGAAGGCAGCCTTGTTCAGGGAAGTTTTTAATGTGTGATATTTTTATGTATTTTAAAATCTGTTGGAAGCCGCCCAGAGTGGCTGGGGAAACCCAGCCAGATGGGCGGGGTACAAAATTAATAATAATAATAATAATAATAATAATAATAATAATAATAATAATCTTTTTGCAAGCAATTTACCCCTGATACAATGTATTTTGTATGCTATTTATATTAACATGTGTATTATTGTTCTTTATTTACTACATTTACATTCCACCTATCCTCCAAGGAACTCAAGATGGCTCAAGGTGTGAAGCATGTTAGCCTGAGAGGCAGGGACTGGCCCAAAGTCACCCAGTGAGCTTCATGGCTGAGTGGGGATTTGAACTCTGGTCTCCCAGCTCTGAGACCAACGCTGTAACCACTCTGCCATGCCAGCTCTGCACACTTTCCCACAATGTTCCTGTTTTTGTTCCCTATTTGCGTTGGAGAGCAGCATTGCAGTGCTTGGAGAAGTGCAGTTTTTGAAAGATAGTTGCGTTGTGGTTCACATGCTGCAAATTGCTAAACCAAATGTCTCCTGCATCCCTAGTGGATGCCATCCTTTGACCCCTTATGGGCACAGGATGTCCTGTTGAGAGTCATGGGCTCTTATCAAAGTTGATAAGACCTGGAAAAAGAGTTTCAAAGTTTTGGGGTTCTTTCCTCTTTGAGCAGAACGATGGAGGAACTTCTGATATCTTGGAGGAGAAGAAGAAGAAGAAGAAGAAGAAGAAGAAGAAGAAGAAGAAGAAGAAGAAGAAGAAGAAGAAGAAGAGTTTGAATTTGATATCCCGCTTTATCACTACCCGAAGGAGTCTCAAAGCGGCTAACATTCTCCTTTCCCTTCCTCCCCCACAACAAACACTCTGTGAGGCGAGTGGGGCTGAGAGACTTCAGAGAAGTGTGACTAGCCCAAGGTCACCCAGCAGCTGCATGTGGAGGAGCGTAGACACGAACCCAGTTCCCCAGAGTCTACCACTCTTAACCACTACACCACACTAACAAAATAGAACAAATTTTCAAGGCAGTACCTCCATAAAACCCACCCATTAATGGAAGTGTGTTTGTTTTTGTTTTTACAATAACGTAGCTATATAGTGAGTTCTGCTTACCGCTTATTCCTTCCACAATTCCCCAGTACAGACCACTGAAGCCTGGGCATCGGGCCAAAACTTGCTCCCCAGCCTCATAGAGGTGGAAGGGTTTCCGTGGTTCCTTGATGTTTTCAATGCTGATGACACGGCTTCCATCTGGCCAGCTGATGAGAACATAAAGCTTGGCATCCATTGGCAGCTGGGTCACTTAAGATAAGAAGGAACAGGCAGGGAAGATCAGGGGCAACAATTCACATGCCTATTTCTTGAAAGGAAGAAAGCCAGCTGTTAATACATTATGAGTTGGTACTCTAAGCTTTCTGTAAATGGCTGGCAAACACTTTACCTATTGGCACATGCCTACAGAGTTTGAAATCGAACCAATGGAGTGTTACAGTGCCCGCTGTGGCTGTAGAGACAAATACGGGAGAGACATGTTTTGTTGCAGCCGGGGCAGATGAAGACATCCGATTGTGCTGTTGCAGACACACCTTGGCATTTCTTCTCGCTACACTCCTCCCAGTGGTTCTTGTCAGTTTTAAAATGTACAGTCATACCTCATTTTGTGTCCGCTTTAGGTTGCGTGTTTTCGTCTTGCGTCCCGCGGCAACCTGGAAGTACCGGAACGGGTTACTTCCTGGTTTTGCTGCTCGCGCATGCGCAGAAGTGCTAAATTGCACCACACACATGCACAGACACAGCACTTCTGGATGCAAACACTTCAAGTTGCAGACTTGCCTCCGGGACGGATTACATCCACAACTCAAGGTTCCACCTTGCTTTTTTTGTATTTTTAACTGCTTCTGGGTATATCGCCTTCAGATGGCAGCTTAGAAGGCAATTAATAAATTAGTTGTGATCATCATCAGAGTTCAAGGGCACATTCAAGCCAGGCAAAAACAGCTGAGGGTGGGAAGCAGCACCAATGAGGGGTGTGGCCTGGGGATAAGGGGTGTGTCTGAGGAGTGGATGTGACCTGGGGAGAATCCTGAGCACCAGGTAGAAAGGGCTAGAGGGCCACATTTGGCCACCAGGCCTGAGGTTCCACATCCTTGAATAAAGAATGCTAGACACCATTTTTAAAATGTTTGCTGACACATCTGATATTATATGGTTGGTTTCAATAGTCTTACCTTCTGTCCCATTGCTATGTGAGATGTCATGGACAGCTGCAAGATGCTGGGCCTTTTCAGTGGTGGCACCGTGGGATGTCCTCCTGATGGAGAATCACCAGGCTTCCCCTCTTTTTGTTTCTAGGCATCTACTGAAGACCTTTTCAGAAAAAGAAATCAACAAGCATTTTTCATTTTTTAAAAAACTATCTGCATGGTTGTTTGTTTATTTATTTTGAAATCATTTTTATTTGATTTTACAAATATAAGTTTATATCAATACCAAAAACCTATCCGTATAAAGAGATTTCTCTGAATCTTGAGTCTCTCCCCCCCCACTTCTATTGTCAACATTTTCAGCTGCATCTTATTTCATAATCCATATTTTGTATCCACCCATATTATCCATAGTATTTGTTACATTACAAGTGAAATTAAAATCCTGCTAATGTTTTCATCTGCTTACAGTGGTCTCCTAAGTAAATGATGATTTTTCCCCCCAGTTCTTTTTAAAAGTTTTTGTCCTCTTGGTTCCTGAGCTTTCCAGTCAGCTTTGCCATTTTGGCATAGTCCATCAGTTTGGTAAGCTTCTTTCATTATTAACAACCTGCTGGTTGTATGGGTTTGTTTGCATTAAAAGTGCTATGTTAGTGCTGCTACTTTCTGTACTGTGTTCTGTTGTTCTCAGGGCTGGCCTGAACAATGATAGATATCCGACGTGAAAATCTAAATGATTCTTACCACGCAATCAGTGTAGAGTGCTATAAGCTGACCGAGTTACGTTGGTATCTGCGCCAGAAAAATCTCACAAATGCCTTTCCCTGGGAGACAAATATACAATAAAAAAACAACTTTTTGCTGCCCTCTCACGACATTCAGTCAGCTGCCTGAGGAGGCTGCCTCACTCTGCCTAAAGAAAGGACCAGGCTTAATGGAGGCTGCTTAAATCTATTTTGCTTAATTTTGATTGAGTTTAAAGCCACAGAAATGTTGATCTAGGGCAGGGGTAGGCAACCTAAGGCCCGTGGGCCGGATGCGGACCAATCGCCTTCTCAATCCAGCCCGCGGATGGTCCGGGAATCAACGTGTTTTTACATGAGTAGAATGTGTCCTTTTGTTGAAAATGCATCTCTGGGTTATTTGTGGGGCATAGGAATTTGCTCTCTCTCTCTCTCTCTTTCAAAATATAGTCCGGCCCACCACATTGTCTGAGGGACGGTGGACCGGCCCACGGCTGAAAAAGGTTGCTGACCACTGATTGAGGGCATAGATCTCATGGATCTTCATGGTTGTTTTTTTTACATAGGACAATAAAATCATCAACAAATCATAGGGAACTTGTGTGAAGGCAGGAGTGACCCATGATTTGATGTGGTTACAAGGGTGCATAAGGATATTTTTGAGCAATGAAAGTGCTGGAAGGCAGAAGGTCCGCTATTTTTACAGCTCAATTAATAGAGACAAATGTGATCTGATGGAGATTTGGGGAATGAACTCCTGGGGGGACGGACAGACATGAAAGTTCAGTTTTACAGGATCCAATGTGTGTGCATGAACATGCCCCCCTCCTTCTGAACTTCTGTGCCACCTCACTTTCTCTCCTCTGCTGCTTCCTCCTTCCCAGTCGTTTTGTTTTCCTCCCCCAAGTCTCCCAGATCATCACCCTTCCACTGGCTCGGTCTACCTGTTCCCCATTTTTCCGGCAGCCATGATGGGTTATCAGGGAGAAGACAGTTGGAGGCATCAGGTCTAAGAGATGCAGGACAGAAACTGATCATTCCCTTTCCCACTCTCCAGAGTTTGATGTTGTTCAAATTAGCCTTCTTGATTAAAAGCCTCAATCTAATTTAAACATTGCTCAGTCCCGCTCCAACAAAATCTTTTAATTACCATCCATGTGGAAAGGTTCATTACAGAGATGTTAAAATTCTGCACATACCCTCACTCCCCACAGCCACAAACTGATGGTCCTGAAGCTCCTGTTTATGCATTTTGCGGTAGATGCTCTTGTTCAGGCATCTTTAGACCCAGACCACAGGAAGTATCAACCACTGGGAGTATATCCTGCAAACAAATAGCTTTTCTTCTCTGGATCAATGCACCAGTGCAACCACCATTTCATAGAAATCGGTAAAGGAAAGCCTCAAACCAAACTCTCCAGCTGAGATGGCAAATCTTTTTAAAATACTGATTTAAATCTTCTAAAACTACTTGCCTGAATTACACACTGCCCTCATTTGTGTGTGCTCTGGGCTGCCTGAATGGGAACTGGAGGTTGTGTGTCGGTGCATACGCAAGCTGCATGGCCACCAATCCAATCCACAAAGGCTTTACAATTCTGACTTTACATGGAAATTTAGAAGGGTGGGGAAAAAATGCTCCCCCTCAAACTCAACACCCCATTTGCCTATTGATTCCAACCTTCTGCTTTTAACCAGTTACCAATTCATAAAAGGACCTGTTCTCTTATTCCATGACTGCTAATTTCACCCCCTTTGGTGAGGGACTTGGCCAAAAACATAACATCTACCACAGGGATGGGCAACTTGTGAACCTCCAGATGTTGTTGGACTGTAACTTTCATCAGCCCCGGCCACAACGGTCAATGATGAGGACTGATTGGAGATGCAGTCCAGCAATAACTGGAAAGTCATAGGTTCTCCACCAATGGTCTGTTGGATTGCCTGTATCAAAATGCTTATTGACACTTGGAAAGAATCCTAGAACTCTGTGGGTCCCCAAAGGAAGAGAAAGATTACTGGGTAGCTTTGACGAAACAAGGAAGAGAGATGGTGAGGGAAGACCATGCTGCCACCAATGTAAACAGTATACCAAACTGAGATTTCAGTTTCTCCATTTTATATGCAGTTAAAAGTATTTCTCCTATTGCTTCACTGGGGCTAGAAGGGTCTAGGACCCTGAACTCTCCATGTGAATTAAGGGCCCCCAAATGTTTGGATGCAGAACACAAGAGAGATAAATGATCCTTGCACATGGTGGATAAGATTATGTGCACTAACCAATGTTCAGTCTGCTTTGGGGAGAGATTTGTACCACTTATGCTCTGGTCTTTGTCCAGCTTCCTACATAGCCCAAAGCTCCCCCAAATACCAAGGAGCCACTTTGTTGGAAAACGCCCTGGGGTACCCCTGCAGCCCCCGAACTCCGAGCGTCCTCCGGTATGCGCAGCTCTGGAAAAGGCATTTCCCTTCTTCTCCAATGTGGTTCAGTGACATATATCAAATGATATATGCACACTAATCTTCTAGCTTAACACAGCAAGAAGCGTGAGACATCATAGAGCTAATCTACGTATTTATTTACTCACTATATACAGCCGAAGGATTCATGGCATCCTTTCTCTCCAGCTCCGAGAGAAGAACAGGCAGAAGTAAAAGCAAAAGTAGAGTACAATAGCTAATACAGCGGAAGAGATAAGACTGTCTTCCGTTCCCACACTCTTCCCTGACAGGCATGTGATTTACACCAATCTCACCTGCAGCATCGGAGGCGTGAAATACTAACACACTTGGGTTGCACAAGAGAGGGTGCTCAAGAGAGATTGTGTAATCTTCCCATTTCCTCTTGCCATCCCATTTCATCTTGCCATTTCATAGCAAGAACAGGACTTTGATGGGATCATCAGCTTTCTCTGTTGCAAAATCCCCCAGAGCGTGCAGGAATACATCAGGTTCCACCAGTCTGTGAGAGTGGGTCATCCAAATGGGCCCTCACCCTTATGGGAGGAATTGCTGCCACCACTCCAAACTTTGACAGAAAATTGTCAAACCATGGCAAGGGAGTGCATGTACTTCTACTCCATCCCTCATATCTCTTGGGGTAAAGACAATATCAAGGGTAGTCTGCCCGGTGCGTTGGATCAATGACCATTTGAGACAGCCCAAAGGTTGTCATGGAGGCCATGAAGACTCACGCCTGCCCAATGACAGCCACTGTGTGGATGTTGAAGTCATCCAGAATTATCATTGTAGGGTTCTCCAACATGACACCAGAGACCTCAGCCTCCATCCAGGTACGAAACATATTCCACCCAGGCAAAAGCATCTATGGAAAGAGCACAGCAGGGACCCTGAGGGGCATAGACCTGTGAATGGGGGGGAAGGGAAAGGGTGTGGACTGGGAAAAGCTCTGAAGGCTATAGAAAAATAGGGCCATATTTGGTTTTCGGGTCTGAGGCTCCCTACCTCTGTCCTATAGGATAACTCTTACCACTAGAAATCTTCTCCAAATGCTCAGCTGAAAACTGATTCCCTGCAATTTCAACCATCTCTTCTAGTCTGCCTTCTGGAACAACAGAGATCAGGCCCACTCCACCTTCTGCATGACAGCTCTCCAGATATTTGAAGACAGCTATCAGTTCTCCACTTAATCTTCTCTCCCCCAGGCTAAATGTACCCAGCTCTTTCACCCGCTCCTCTGGAGACAGACCCATCACCATCCTGACTGAATTCAAATTAAAAGGATTTTATGTATTTTATTTCTGTTACCCAGTTTCCTTTTGCACTGGCTGCTCTTGCCTCTCTGGGATGCTGGCTTAGAAACATAGGGAACCTCTTTTTTATGGAGGTTTTGTAGACCCTGATGTTGGGAAAGATGGAGGGCACAAGGAGAATGGGACGGCAGAGGACGAGATGGTTGGACAGTGTTCTCGGAGTTACCAACATGAGTCTGACCAAACTGCGGGAGGCAGTGGAAGACAGGAGTGCCTGGCGTGCTCTGGTTCATGGGGTCACAAAGAGTCGGACACGACTAAACAACAATAAGTTCCCATATCTGGAAGATGGGCTGCTTGTTCTGGGTGGGATTGCACACCCTCTAAAGGAGCAGGTATGTAGCTCCTGGGCACATCCTTGCCATTAGAAGACCTCAGTGGTTATGAGTGTCTTTTACCAGTTTCACCTGATACACCAGCTATGTCCATCCCTATCTAGATCAGGATAAATATGGTCCATGCATTAGTAACCTCAAGAATGCATTACTGCAATGCACTCTTGCCACGAGTTCTGCGTTACTACTAGGGTCAGGTTTGGGTTGACAAGCCCTGATGCAGGAGGCGGGGGAGCTGGAAAAGAAACAGTGGGAGGGCCTGGATGGTGAGGAGCTGAGCTGCAGAAGGGAGCACTCCTGCTTTCTATTCATACTTCAGTTGCTTGCAAGGTGGGATCAAAGAGTGCTTTCTCTCCCTCCCTTGCTTTTCTGCAAAGTGGACAGCCTGAGCGGGGGGCGCAGGAGGGCTCCGAGCAGCCAAGGGGTGAGCCAGAACCCGAGGTGGCAATGATTGAAGAGGAACCTGATCAGAAGAGTACAGTCTTGCCACATTGCCTTTGCATAAGGGAGAAGATCCACCCAGCCCAAAGGAGCACACTTTTGCAG
Source organism: Lacerta agilis (assembly GCF_009819535.1). NCBI lineage: Eukaryota > Metazoa > Chordata > Lepidosauria > Squamata > Lacertidae > Lacerta > Lacerta agilis. Next base: position 88,706,957 of record NC_046317.1, read on the forward strand.
CCCCCTACATTCTTGCAGGATGAGTGGGTCTTGTGAGTGAGCACACCACGTCTCATCTTTAAAAGCTTGGTAAATGGGGTGTGGAAACTTGTTGGGACATCTTTGTTGCTTCTGCTCTATTCTGAGCTTCTGGACCTTCTTATTCACTTCATTGTGACATCAGCGATTGGCAGATGAGTGCCCTTGGCCACCTGTCAAACCTGGCCCTGGAGTGGGTGGGTAGGTTAGCCAGTTAGCCAGATTCAGCTCCAATGCCTCAGATTTCAGCATTCCACCAGGCAGGATTGGGATTCTGTGGAATGGTCCAACCCTCAAATTCAAGGCCAGAAATGGGCCCTAGATTCATCCATATAATTTCCTCTTCCATCAGAAAGCAAGCTCAGAACATATCAAAAACACAAGTAAACTGATGCCCACAGCATATGTTTCCGATGTACTCAGCTACCTCCTGACAGCAGCCATGCTTCATTAATGGTCCAGGAGAAGGGAGAGCACCACAGTGGCAGTTGCTTAGCAACCACATCCCACAGGTTCTCTTCTGTAGGATGAAGAAATATCTCCAGGCCAGCACTGGAGCTTGCAAGTGTTTCCTAAGAAAGTTGGTTGTGGTCATTCAGCAGATGGTTGCAAACTGTCCCTTGCTCCCAAGAGCATAGTCATTTCCCAAGGTCACGACATTTACCATAAACAGAGACATCCTTTGCTTTTCAAGCCTGGGAGAGATTCTTTTCTTCCTGCCAGACACTGCATGCATTTTATGATACAAATAGTATCTTGACCATCATGTGTTAGTTGGGGGGAAAGAACCCTGTCCCACTAAATATTTTCAATAGGATGTGCAGAATCCCATCCCCTTGAGAAATGTTGTGATTCTCATTGAAATGTTCTGGTCCTCCTTCATAAGTTGCATTTCATACTTACAGATAAAACAGGGAGGGAGATGGAAGAGGATGTTCTGTGGTCCTGCCCCCAGTGTGACTGTTCCCACTACCATGAACCTGTAGACTTTATCTTCAGACCGTCATTGGATGTCCAAAGGTCAGGATGGGTGGAGCCCTGATCCCTTCCAGGTGTTCCTGGACTCCATCTCCCTTGAGCCCAATGGTCAAGGATGATGGGAGTTGTAGTCCATGAACATCTGGAGGTCCCACCACATGTTGTTGGACTTACAATGCTCAATAGACCAAGGCAACATGGCCAAGGTCAGAATGATGGGATTTCTAGTCTAGGAACATTTAGAGGGCACCATGTTCAGGAAGGCCACCTGGTTACATGTGGGGAAACTTCTAAATTGAGCCTCTGATCCTCCCAAGAAGTCCTCAGAGCATGAATCTCAGGATAGGTCTATTAGTCATGGTGGCTAAATGGAACTTCCAGGTTCAGAGGTAGGGTACCACCAAATACCAACTGCAAGGGGCAAATGCCAAAGGAGGGCTACTGCCTTTATGCCCTGCCTGTGGGCTTCCTAGAGGCATCTGGCTGGCCACTGTTGGGAACAGAATACTGGATCAGACAGACCTTCGCACTCTACTGCTTTTCTTGAGTTATCCAAACTTGCCTTTCAGTTATGCCTTAGAAGAATATTGGCCAAGAATATTGACCTGCCCAAGTAGAAAGCTTCAGATTTTATTTTGGGGAAAATGAGAAACAAAAGCCGGGTGGGAGGAGGAACAAGTCTATGAATTGAATGGCAGGGCAGCCGTGTGTGTGTGTGTGTGTGTGTGTGTGTGTGTGTGTGTTGACATTGCACAGCCTTGAGAAGCCATAACCAGCTTTCCCTGCCCCCAGGCTATAAGTGCCATTTGAGCTTGGGTGCCCCTAATTTCAGAAATGAAGCTGTTGCCAGAAGGTTTCTTGGGGTGGTGTTGGGGTGAGGGTGGGGAGGCAGGCAGGCAGCTCCCACAAAACCATCTCTTGATGATATCAGGTGGTTTTGAGTGCTAGTCCCTCTGAGGAGTCCCCCCCCCCACTCAATTTTTAGTTTCAGGAGAGCAATGAACCAACCAAGTCATGCACCCAACACCCGAGAGAGAGAGAGAGAGAGAGAGAGAGAGAGAGAGAGAGAGAGAGAGAGAGAGAAGGGTTGGGTGGGGGCTGAGAGGGAATTGAAAGGAGAGGTCCCACGGCCATCAAAAAAGTAAGAAATACAAAGTCCTTGCCTGCTTTCCTTCGGAGTCTTCTTCTCTCAAAATGTCTCCTGTCTAGTCAGCACTCAGCTGCTGAGGGTAGATGTGGAGGTTGCCATCCAAGTCTCCTTCTCCTTTCATCACCACCGTTCTTTGATGGGCTTCCTTTTGTTTGCAACCCCCTGCCCGCCCCAAGCAAAATTCCACCCCACCACCCTGACCTATAGTTACAGCCCCACTGCCCTTCTCAGACCTCCACCCCACAGCTGCAAAACAGATAGATCTTTTGCTTTATTACAAACCACCACCACCACCCCACACACAACCCCAAACACTTCCCTTATGGGAAGGAACAACAGAAAAACCGAGCTAAGGACAAAAAAGATTTTTTTGAGGGGGGGATCTTGGCTGAGAAGAGGGGCTTCTCCTCCTCCCCTTCCCCCCTTTTCGCAAAGCATGAATAAACCTTGCATTTCCATGAGTTATTCATGAATAATTCATGGCTGGGGTGGGGTGTGTGGGGGGAAATGCATGATTAATTCAGGTTCATGCATTATTCAGGGATAATTCTCGAACATTCCTGGTTAATTCATGTTTGCCGAGGGAGCGGGTGAGTCACGTCGCTGGTGCTCGGCTCCCCGAGATGGAGGGAGGCAGCCAGGGAGGGGTGCGCCCCCATGGCAAAGTTGTGTCAAGGGATGCCCTGAAATATTCCTTTGGAACCTTCTGAAATATGACAAAATGAGAAAGGGTGGGTGGGCTGTTGTTGCTTTTCCAGCTTTTCCTGGGTCCTCAAGGGGAGAAAAAGAATCTCACAGGTGACAGAGAACCAGAGTTGTGAGTTCATTTGGGGTGACTTACAGCCTCTTCTAATGTGTTTTTGAGGGGTTGCAAAATTAATAATAATAATAATAATAATAATAATAATAATAATAATGCCTCTTTGACCTGCAAAAGTGGCCATCCACTCATTAGCACTGGCTTCCTCAAACTCGGCCCTCCAGATGTTTTGAGACTACAATTCCCATCATCCCTGACCACTGGTCCTGATAGCTAGGGATTGTGGGAGTTGTAGGCCAAAAACATCTGGAGGGCCGAGTTTGAGGAAGCTTGCATTAGCATCTCTCTCTCTCTCTCTCTCTCTCTCTCTCTCTCTCTCTCTCTCTCTCTCAGTTCATTTCCCCTGCTCTCAGTTGCATCATCCACACAGGCCAGTCAAATGGGATGCCCAAGGCTGAGATGTTATTTGCCAGTGCCTACGTGTGGATTTGTAGGAAACTGCCGGCTGGTAAGGCCAGGCCTGCTGCTCCTGTCGGTCCCTTCCCCTCGAGCAAGATGGAACCTTATTTTTGCACTGAGAAGCAACATAATAATGAAAATATAATATGGGTTTTTTTGGGGGGGGGGAATAATAGCATTTAAACGCACAGAGCCTAGGGCTTGCTGATCAGAAGGTCAGCGGTTCGAATCCCCGCTGAAATATCACTGCTTTGCTCATTTCTATTTATAGGGTGCCTACATTCTGCATGGACTCATTGTATACTTCTTAATTGTATTTCAGTTCAATGATTACTTTGATGAAATACATATTTTGTTATGTGCAAATTGCTTTAGATACCTATTAGGTCCATAATTTACCATATAGCATATATTCAACACAAAAAAACAGCTTGTTTGTTGTTGACAAAGGATTGCGGGTGGCACTGTGGGTTAAACCACAGAGACTAGGGCTTGTTGATCAGAAGGTCGGCAGTTCGAATCCCCGCTGCGGGGTCAGCTCCCGTTGCTCAGTCCCAGCTCCTGCCCACCTAGCTGTTCGAAAGCACATCAAAGTGCAAGTAGATAAATAGGTACTGCTCCAGCAGGAAGGTAAACGGCATTTCCGTGCGCTGCTCTGGTTCGCCAGAAGAGGCTTAGTCATGCTGGCCACATGACCCGGAAGCTGTACGCCGGCTCCCTTGGCCAGTAAAGCGAGATGAGCGCCGCAACGCCAGAGTTGTTCGTGAGTGGACCTAGTGGTCAGGGATCCCTTTACTTTTACCTTACTGGTATAACAGCACTAGTGCAGGTCTCAGAATACCCCTCAACAGTCCTGATTAAATTGGGACTTTCTGTTTTGGGGCTCCAGTTTTTAAATGTGTCAAAGCCACTTACAATTACAAAAGCATAAATGAAGCAAAATCACACACACACACACACCTAACTAAAAGTGCCCATCTTGCAATAACATGAAAGGACAAATCCTACCCTACCCTATTAAAAGATGAACACTAATACAGGCTTGGGTCTCTTCATACCCTGTGACCCCATGGTGTCCCCCAAAAGATGCTAAAGATGGTGCCAGGCACCATGTCTGTGGAGACAGTGCTCCGCATTCAGGGAACCAACAGTGATGCTGCCTGTTGTTGGCGTTATTCTGAAGTTTCTCACTGCTTTGTACCAAAAGCTGCCTTGTATTTAATAGTAATTCCATTCACATGCCTTGCGTCTTCATTCTGATAAGGAGGCGTGGGTGCAAAGGTCAGCATTTCAGCTCAGTGTGATGGTTTTGAAGCCTGCATCCTTGACTGGTGATATTTGAAAAGGATTCTAGGTTAGGAAAGGAGGATGCTTATACATTCAGTGACATTAAAAATAAAAAGCTATTCAGCATAAGTCTATCCAAGGTCTCCTGTACCTACATATTAAAGCAAATGTCACTTGTGGCAGAAATTAATAGACTTCTGATGGAACACTCTTTGCAATCTTAAAGTACACGAATGTTGGGATTGGGATTCTATGGAGCTGTGTAGAAGTGGAGAATGGAAGTCCACAGAATACAATTGCCTGAGAGATATGTGCTGGGGTTCGGATTTATTCACCAATCCTGCCTTGGTAATCCTTATGTGAATAGATGAATACTGTCTGGGGAGTCTTTGTAGTCTTCTACAGATGCAATAATATTGGATGCTGAGACCAAGGGAAGTTTCTCCAGCAAGAATTTAGTGTGATGCAGAAGCTAAAAAAGCCAATGCAATTCTGGGCAGCATCAATAGGAGTATAGCATCTAGATCAAGGGGAGTAATAGTACCACTGTTTTCCGCTCTGGTCAGACCTGACCTGGAATACTGTGTCCAGTTATGGGCACCATAGTTCAAGAAGGATACTGACAAGCTGGAACGTGTCCAGAGGAGGGCAACCAAAATGGTCAAAGGCCTGGAAACGTTGCCTTATGAGGAACGGCTTAGGGAGCTGGGTATGTTTAGCCTGGAGAAGAGAAGGTTAAGGGGTGATATGATAGCCATGTTCAAATATATAAAAGGATGTCATCTAGAGGAGGGAGAAAGGTTGTTTTCTGCTGCTCCAGAGAAGCGGACACGGGGCAATGGATTCAAACTACAAGAAAGAAGATTCCACCTAAACATTAGGAAGAACTTCCTGACAGTAAGAGCTGTTCGACAGTGGAATTTGCTGCCAAGGAGTGTGGTGGAGTCTCCTTCTTTGGAGGTCTTTAAGCAGAGGCTTGACAGCCATCTGTCAGGAATGCTTTGATGGTGTTTCCTGCTTGGCAGGGGGTTGGACTGGATGGCCCTTGTGGTCTCTTCCAACTCTATGATTCTATGATTCTATGAATTAACGCAGCTGTTGAAAGGTATAACAATAAACTTTCAAATTTGAAGACACCCCCCCCTACAATAGCTATGCTAATTGGTGGTGGCCAGTAAATTGCATTCTGGGTGGGGTTTCCAGACCTCCAGGTCTGGCCTGAAGTCTCCAGGTTTGCCTGGCCCCTTCTAGTTGGCAGGTGGAGGGCTTGAATATCCAGGTGGGTGAAAGTATGTATTTAATTACATACATACACATACACACATATATAGAAGACTGTGCATATAGCTTGCAAGTTTCAGCCTGGAAGGAGCTGGCTGCAAACTATAGCACAGACCCTCTGGTGTGGGGGTCTGCCCTCTTCCTCTCACCTCACCCAATTAATCTGCATCTCCAAGCAGGGGCTAATGAATGCGTTGTGACTAGAGGTGTAGGAAGGTCAGGTGGTACCTGGTGCGGAAAATTTCTTGTCACCCCTGCCATTGATCCCCCCCCCATAAAAATGGTTTTACGTCATTTCATATTTTCTTACAAAGGAATAATAACAAGTAATAATAATAAAAACCTTTTATTTATATCCCGCCCTGTTCGGCTGAAGTCGGGCTCAGGGTGGCTAACATCACATACATCTCAAAATCAAATTAAAGTCTAATTAGATGGCTTTCCACAGGGTTAGGGTTGGGAACAGTAAGTGCTCCACTGAAGTGAAATTTCGGCCTTCACAACACAGGAAAACAGCCAAGTGAACAGCTATTTTGGTTGTTGTTGTTGTTGTTCAGTCGTTCAGTCGTGTCCGACTCTTCGTGACCCCATGGACCAGAGTACGCCAGGCACGCCTATCCTTCACTGCCTCTCACAGTTTGGCCAAACTCATGTTAGTAGCTTCAAGAACACTGTCCAACCATCTCATCCTCTGTCGTCCCCTTCTCCTTGTGCCCTCCATCTTTCCCAACATCAGGGTCTTTTCTAGGGATTCTTCTCTTCTCATGAGGTGGCCAAAGTACTGGATCCTCAACTTCAGGATCTGTCCTTCTAGTGAGTACTCAGGGCTGATTTCTTTGAGAATGGATAGGTTTGATCTTCTTGCAGTCCACGGGACTCTCAAGAGTCTCCTCCAGCACCATAATTCAAAAGCATCAATTCTACGGCGATCAGCCTTCTTTATGGTCCAGCTCTCACTTCCGTACATTACTACTGGGAAAACCATAGCTTTAACTATACGGACTTTTGTCGACAAGGTGATGTCTTTGCTTTTTAAGATGCTGTCTAGGTTTGTCATTGCTTTTCTCCCAAGAAGCAGGCGTCTTCTGATTTCGTGACTGCTGTCACCATCTGCAGTGATCATGGAACCCAAGAAATTGAAATCTCTCACTGCCTCCATTTCTTCCCCTTCTATTTGCCAGGAGGTGATGGGACCAGTGGCCATGATCTTAGTTTTTTTGATGTTGAGCTTCAGACCATATTTTGCGCTCTCTTCTTTCACCCTCATTAAAAGGTTCTTCAATTCTTCCTCACTTTCTGCCATCAAGGTAGTATCATCAGCATATCTGAGGTTGTTGATATTTTTTCCGGCAATCTTAATTCCAGTTGGGGATTCATTCAGTCCAGCCTTTCGCATGATGTATTCTGCGTATAAGTTAAATAAGCAGGGAGACAATATGCAGCCTTGTCGTACTCCTTTCCCAATTTTGAACCAATCAGTTGTTCCATATCCAGTTCTAACTGTAGCTTCTTGTCCCACATAGAGATTTCTCAGGAGGCAAATGAGGTGATCCGGCACTCCCATTTCTTTAAGAACTTGCCATAGTTTGCTGTGGTCGACACAGTCAAATGCTTTTGCATAATCAATGAAGCAGAAGTAGATGTTTTTCTGGAACTCTCTGGCTTTCTCCATAATCCAGCGCATGTTTGCAATTTGGTCTCTGGTTCCTCTGCCCCTTCGAAATCCAGCTTGCACTTCTGGGAGTTCTCGGTCCACATACTGCTTAAGCCTGCCTTGTAGAATTTTAAGCATAACCTTGCTAGCGTGTGAAATGAGTGCAATTGTGCGGTAGTTGGAGCATTCTTTGGCACTGCCCTTCTTTGGGATTGGGATGTAGACTGATCTTCTCCAATCCTCTGGCCACTGCTGAGTTTTCCAAACTTGCTGGCATATTGAGTGCAGCACCTTAACAGCATCCTCTTTTAAAATTTTAAATAGTTCAGCTGGAATATCATCACTTCCACTGGCCTTGTTGTTAGCAAGGCTTTCTAAGGCCCATTTGACTTCACTCTCCAGGATGTCTGGCTCAAGGTCAGCAACCACATTTCCTGGGGTGTATGAGACCTCCATATCTTTCTGGTATAATTCCTCTGTGTATTCTTGCCACCTCTTCTTGATGTCTTCTGCTTCTGTTAGGTCCTTTCCACTTTTGTCCTTAATTGTGGTAATCTTTGTACGAAATGTTCCTTTCATATCTCCAATTTTCTTGAATAAATCCCTTCATGGATCACTGCCTTGTCGTGGCGAAGGGGCTTGAATTACCCAGGCAAGCTATGGACAGGTCAAGATGGACAGGTCATAGCGGAGAGTTTGGACCAAACGTGATCCACCTGGAGAAGGAACTGGCAAGCCGCTCCAGTATCCCTGCCAAGAAAACTCCATGGACAAAGACAACAGGCTATTTTGGTGGAGGAGGGTAAAGATATTAACAGATATGCATGAAATTTCATATATAGCTATATAAGTATAGTATAGTAATATAAGACCTTATAAACTACCCTAGTAGGGCAGTAATTGTTCCTTGATAATTTGTCACCCCCCTCCATTATGGAACATGGGGCGGCCCGCCACCTACGCCCCCCCCTTGCTATGCCCCTGCTGGTGACATCTGGGGCGGGGTGCCGCTACATAGGGTGCATGTGTGACGTCACTACGTACGACGCATGCACCATATGTAGTGATGCCGCACATGCGCTGTACATAGCAGTGCCTTATGGAAGGTGCCAGGATCCTCTGCTTGTGGCTACAGCTGCGAACAGAAGACGCTCCGTTCATGGCTGTAGCGGCGACGGAGGGATCCCGGCACCATCCGTATGGTGCTGGAGTGCCGCCCCCGGCAAACCGCTATGTACAGCGCATGTGCGGCATCACTACATACAGTGCATGTGTGTGATGCTGCATAGGCGCTGTATGTAGCGGTTTGTGGCCAGCACTGGGATCCTCTGCTCAGGGCTGCAGCCATGAACAGAGGATCCTCCACATGCGGCTGCAGCGGTGCGATGGCTGCTTGCACAGCCGCGAGCCCCCGCGGGGTGCCTTCTTGTCACCCCCGTAGACATGGCACCCAGGGCGCACTGTTCCTCCTGCCCCCCCATTGTGACGCCACTGTCTCCAAGGCTCAGTCCCATGATATCACCAGAAGTCGCCCCTAGGTCTCAGGGTCTGGGATACTCCTGATCTGGCAACCCTAACTGTGAGCTATGGAGAATATTGACCTTGGAGTAGGACTTTGGCTGCCAGTGTGTTGTAGTGGTTAAGAGCAGTGGACTCATAATCTGGTGAACCGGGTTCGCATCTCCACTCCTCCACATGCAGCTGCTGGGTGACCTTGAGCTAGTCACACTTCTCTGAAGTCTCTCAGCCCCACTCACCTCACAGAGTGTTTGTTGGGGGGGGGGAGGAAAGGAGAGGAGAATGTTAGCAGCTTTGAGACTCCTTCGGGTAGTGATAAAGCAGGATATCAAATCCAAACTCCTCCTCTTCTTCTTCTTCTTCTTCTTCTTCTTCTTCTTCTTCTTCTTCTTCATCCCACAATGAAACAGGGTTAACACAACAAGATTTTCTGCTTTGCAGGGCAGGATTGCCACTGGGCTTTCCATAAATCAAAATCTTAAGTGTGACTTGAGAGGCTAGGCATAAGAGCGTAAGATCTGGGGTGGATCTACTGTGGAATTAATGAAGCTTAAGCTTCAGGGCCACTAATCCCGAAGGGGCCCCAGAAGCGACTTTAGTCATGCATGTATATAATATTTCACTTATTTTCACACAAATTTTTATTCACATCACTGACTTTGACACATGAGATAATCTACTACTGCAACTGTACACTGATTTAGAGCGTGGGAGGTCTTCCCACCTTGTCCCCCACACAATTCCCACCTCTACCCTACCTGTGCCTGAAAAGAATGGTTACAATCCTGCATCTGAATGTTTGATCTCCCCCTGCTCCCTTTTGTAGTTAGTGCGACTGGTTGCAAGAGGCATCTACGCTACTACCGCCCACTGAAAGGCACTTCTGCTATGGTGACAGGCCTGTTCCTGGAGAGCAAGATCTGCAGAATGGCTCCCACAGCAGGATGAAGAGGGGAGGGAAATGGGTAATACAGATGGATGAGGGGGAGGGAGGACTAGTAAATTAAAATGATTGGGTGGTTAATAGGGAAGGTAAACAAACAAACGATGGGGGAAATGGGCTAATCTGTATGGACCAGATGAGTGGAAATGTGAGCAGTAGAAGGGAGCAATGGAGAGCCCACGAGGGCTTGTGAGTGCCTGCCACTGCCTGTTTTTCTTTGCAAACCCTCAAAAGGAGATCATTTTACACCCTCTTGGGTTTTTAAAAATATTATCGGATTGGTTTATAGATTATAGCAAAGTTAATAACTCGGAAGACGAATCTATCCAGTCCCTCGACCACACATTCTGTCTTGTTCACACATTGCTAGCATTGCTTTGTTGTTGTCTGAGTGCGTTGTTGTTTTCTTCTGTCTGCTAAGTTGTTGTTGTTGTTGTTTAGTCATTTAGTTGTGTCCGACTCTTCGTGACCCCATGGACCAGAGCATGCCAGGCACGCCTGTCTTCCACTGCCTCCCGCAGTTTGGCCAAACTCATGTTGGTAGCTTCGAGAACACTGTCCAACCATCTCATCCTCTGTCGTCCCCTTCTCCTTGTGCCCTCCATCTTTCCCAACATCAGGGTCTTTTCCAGGGAGACTTCTCTTCTCATGGGGTGGCCAAAGTATTGGAGCCTCAGCTTCAGGATCTGTCCTTCCAGTGAGCACTCAGGGCTGACTTCCTTCAGAATGGATAGGTTTGATCTTCTTGCAGTCCATGGGACTCTTGTGATGGCCTGGGAGTCAGACTCTGATGCTGAACCTGAGGGATCCCAGCCTGCACAGGATTCCCCGCCTCCAGAACCAGCTGAGCCGGGGCCAGGGCTTGAGCCTGAAGGATCCCCACCTGTGCTGGATCCCCAGGTGCAGGCATCAGCAGAGTCTGCTCTGGCTCCTGATGGGAGGGAGGACCCATTGCCTGCAGGTGCTCCACTCCCAGCCTCTTCAGAGGAAGCTGAGGCATCCCCTGGGTCCAGTAACCCAACAGCCTCTCCTGAGCTACAGAGGCTCAGGGCAGAGAGGCGAAGGGAGTTAAGTGTCTGCAGGAGGAGTGCTCGCCTCCAGGCCCGGAGGAGAGGCGAGTCTCCAGAGGATCGGGGCGGCCCTAAGCATAGGGCCAGATAAAAGCCAGCCAGACCCAGCCCAAGTTGCGTGAGCAACATAGTTGCAAGCGTGTGCTCAACCTGCAACCTTGTGCCTGAACCTGCCTTGGACCTTGACCTGCTCCCTGCCTCGCTCCCCGCCGGACTGACCTCCTTTGGACCCCTAGACCCAGGACTGGACTTGGACCTCGCTTCATGGACAAACCCTTGGGGCCAGCACAGTTTGCTCACGCCACACCCGCACTCCCCCTTCGCTGGGGTGCGTTCGGGAGGAACTAATAGCCATGGCTGACCAGGCGGCTGCGCTGGTGGCATTGGCCCAGGAGAACCAGGCCTTGACCCACACCGTGCAGCAGCTAAGCAATGTGGTTACGGCGCTTCAGCAGCGTTTGGATGCCTTACCGGTTCCTGGGGCCGCCGCCCCAGCTCCTGGCAAGTACCCCGTGGCCCTGCCAGAGAAATTTGATGGGTCCCCAGCCAGCTTTCCCATGTTTCTCGCCCAGGCCAAGCTGTATATTCAGGGGCGAGCTCGGGATTTCCCCGACGACCGCACCAAGGTGCACTTCCTGATCAGCTTGCTGAAGGACCAGGCGGCCAAGTGGGCGTTGCCGCTGCTCCGGCAAGACTCCCCCTTGCTGACAGACTATACGGGGTTTTGCAATCTTCTGGAAACCACGTTTGCCAACCCTCAGAAGGGGAGTCAAGCCAATCGGGCAATTCGGCGGTTGAAACAGGGCAAGTCCACAGTGGCCATCTACGCCACAGAATTTCGGCTGCTGGCGCAGGACTTGACCTGGAATGACTCTGCACTGCGGGACCAGTATCTCGAGGGACTTTCAGACGAGGTACTGGATCAGCTGGCCACGTTGGATCGCCCTGCCACACTGGATGCCCTCATCCAACGGAGTCTGCAGATAGATGATCGGTTGGAGGACCGTCGCCAGGCCCGGGGCCGCCGGCACTCCGGGCTCCCAGCGCCGGTGCTTCCCTGCAGTTCCGTGGCCAGAGCTGAGTCATTGGAGGAGCCGATGCAGCTCGGGGCAGCGCGGCCTCGCCTCTCCCCCTCGGAAAAGACTCGGCGTCGGGAGGGGAACCTGTGTCTCTACTGCGGTGGGAGTGGACACTACGCCCGAACCTGCCCTGAGAAACGCCAGCCGCAGGTGAAACGGCCAACCCCAGTAGCCGATGGCCCAGGCTACCTGGGGCCCCAAGCATCGCATGATGGGCCCTCACCAGTGGAATTGCAACACCTCATGATACCGGTGCGTCTATACCCCCCCGGTGGGCCCTGGATTCTCACCCACGCTCTGGTGGATTCGGGGGCAACCCGCTCCTATATGGACTCTGCCTTCGCCACTCAGCATCAGGTGCCGCTTCAGAACAAGCCGGAACCAGTACAGGTGGAGGCAATTGATGGACGGCTCCTACGCTCGGGCGCGGTTACTCGGGAGACCCAGCCCTTGGTCCTGTGCTACCAGCAGCACCGGGAGGTGCGAACCCTGGACATTGCCACCATGCCCCGGTTTCCCCTGGTGCTTGGGATGGACTGGCTGGAGTCGCACAATGTTCAGATCGACTGGGTCAATCGGACTGTACGCTTCCCAGACCCGGGTTCCCATGCTCAGTCCGAGTTAGTAGCAGCTGCCCCCATGGGGCAGGCTGTGTCAACGCTCCCTGCCGTGTACCAGGACTATTTAGACGTGTTCGAGGAACAGGGAGCAGACCAGCTGCCACCTCATCGGTCCTTCGACTGCGGCATAGACCTCCAGCCTGGGGCGCCCCTGCCTGTAAGCCGCCTATATTCTCTTTCGGAGCCAGAGCGTGAAGCCTTGCAGGACTTCCTTCGCAAGAACCTGGAACGCGGGTTCATTAGGCCCTCTACCTCACCCACTGCCGCTCCTGTACTCTTCGTTAAGAAGAAGTGTGGGGAGCTTCGCCTCTGCCATGACTACCGGGCCCTGAACAAGATCACCATCCCAGACCGGTACCCCTTGCCCCTTATTGCAGAATTGCTGGAGCGGGTGCAGGGGGCGCAGATGTTCACCAAACTGGACCTCCGAGGGGCCTACAACTTGATTCGGATCCGTGCCGGGGACGAGTGGAAGACGGCATTCGGGACCCGGTATGGGCAGTTTGAATACCTGGTTATGCCGTTCGGATTATGCAACGCACCCGCCGTGTTTCAACGGTACATCAACCACGTGTTCCAGGACTTGCTAGACAAATACGTGGTGGTGTACCTAGATGATATTCTGATTTATTCCCGTGACCCAGCCCGTCACGAGAGTCATGTTCGGTCCGTGTTGCAGCGCTTGCGGGAGCACCGCCTGTATGCCAAGCTCAGCAAGTGCGAGTTCCACCAGCGGTCAGTGGACTTCCTTGGACACCGACTCTCCCCTGACGGGGTGCAGATGGACCCTGGGAAGGTGGCTGCGGTTCGAGAGTGGGCAGCGCCCCGGAACCGCAAGGACTTACAGCGGTTCCTAGGGTTCGCCAACTATTACCGGACCTTCATTGCAGATTATGCTCATCGCACCACCCCATTAACCCGACTGCTGCGCCCCAAGACACCCTTCTCCTGGGATGAGGAGGCTGAAGTGGCATTTCAGGGGTTGAAAGCCTGTTTCCAGAGGGCGCCGATTTTACAGCATCCTGATCCCTCTCGTCCCTTCGTGGTGGAGACTGATGCCTCCAGTACGGCTCTCGGTGCCATCCTGTCTCAGCAACACGGACCCGATGCGCCGCTGTTACCCTGCGCCTACTACTCCCGGCAGCTCCTTCCGGCGGAGCGTAACTATACCGTGTGGGAGCGGGAACTACTGGCCATCAAGGTGGCCTTTGAGGTCTGGCGCCATCATCTTGAGGGGGCACGACACCCGGTGGAAGTGAGAACGGACCACCGGAATCTGGAGTACCTCCAGACCACCCGCAAGTTGAACCAAAGGCAGATCCGGTGGGCGCTGTTTTTCTCCCGGTTCCAGTTCCGGATCCGCTACATCCCTAGCTCCCAAAACCGGAAAGCGGATGCCCTGTCCCGGAAACCCGAGGACGTCGCAGACACTGTACAGCAGGCAGTACCGACGACTATCTTACCACCAGCCACATTCCTGGCCACTCAGGAGGCCAAGCCACTGCAGGCTCGGGTGCGAGAACAGCAACGGGTCGACGCTTGGGCTCAGGAACGGCTCCGGGAACTGTCTGACGGGTCATGCCCTCGATATCCAGGGCTGGCCCTGCACCAGGGCCTACTGCTGCACCAGGGTCGTCTATACATCCCACCAGGACCATTGCGGGCTGAGGTTCTCCAGATGTCCCACGATGCCCCAGCAGCAGGGCACTTTGGGCGGTACCGGACCACTCATCTGGTAAGCCGGGAGTTCTGGTGGCCCCGCCTGAAGGCTGATGTGGCACGCTATGTTGCTGGTTGCGATGTCTGCCGGCGGGCCAAGGGTCCTACTGGGCGACCCCCCGGTCTGCTCCAGCCATTACCAGTCCCACCACGTCCCTGGCACACGGTCTCACTGGACTTTGTGGTAGACTTGCCCCCATCTCGTCACTGTACCTGCCTCCTGGTTTTCACGGACCATTTCACTAAGATGGTGCACTGTGCCCCCTGCCCGTCCATACCCACAGCTAAGGAGACGGCTCAACTGTACATGCAGCACATCTTCCGCCTGCATGGCCTTCCCGAGCGTGTGGTTTCTGACCGCGGCGTCCAGTTCACATCCCACTTCTGGCGAGCCCTGCACCAGACCCTTGGGACGGAGGTCTGTCTATCTTCGGCCCACCACCCGCAGACCGATGGCCAGACGGAACGGGCAAATGCGGTGCTGGAGCAGTACCTCCGGTGTTACTGCAGCTTCCAGCAGGATGACTGGGTCGATCACTTGCCATTGGCGGAGTTCGCCTACAACAATGCAGTGAACGCCTCCACCCAGCAGACCCCGTTCCAGGCCTCCTACGGCTACCATCCACGTTTGTTCCCGGACGTGCTGCCAGCTTCCGCGGTCCCCGCAGTGACAGACTGGCTTCAGGAGCTTCAGTCCCAGCAACAATTATTGATGGAGCAACTGCGCCAGGCCAAGGACGCATACAAGGCCCAAGCTGACCGACATCGTCAGGAGGGGCCAGAACTCCATGTTGGCGATCGGGTGTGGCTCTCTACCCGTCACCTGCATCCTTCTCGGCCCTCACGAAAGCTGGATGCACGGTTTGCCGGCCCATTCACCATCACTGCGCAGGTGTCACCGGTGGCGTTTCGCCTCCAGTTACCTCCATCACTCAAGGTTCACCCAGTATTCCACCGGTCCCTACTTAGTCCAGTCGCCCCGCCCGACGAGTTCCACCCAGACAATCCACGACCGCAGCCAGTTTTGGTTGAGGGGGAGCCTGAGTACGAGGTGGAGCGCATTCTCGACTCACGATACCGCAGGGGGAAGCTCCAATACCTCATCGACTGGAAGGGGTATGGGCCTGAGGATCGTTCATGGGAACCAGTGGAAAACGTCCACGCACCTGCCTGCCTCCGTGATTTCCATGCAGCTTACCCCAGCAAGCCTGGTCCGGCCCCTCAGTTGAGGGGGAGGCCTGGGAGGGGGGATGGTGTGATGGCCTGGGAGTCAGACTCTGATGCTGAACCTGAGGGATCCCAGCCTGCACAGGATTCCCCGCCTCCAGAACCAGCTGAGCCGGGGCCAGGGCTTGAGCCTGAAGGATCCCCACCTGTGCTGGATCCCCAGGTGCAGGCATCAGCAGAGTCTGCTCTGGCTCCTGATGGGAGGGAGGACCCATTGCCTGCAGGTGCTCCACTCCCAGCCTCTTCAGAGGAAGCTGAGGCATCCCCTGGGTCCAGTAACCCAACAGCCTCTCCTGAGCTACAGAGGCTCAGGGCAGAGAGGCGAAGGGAGTTAAGTGTCTGCAGGAGGAGTGCTCGCCTCCAGGCCCGGAGGAGAGGCGAGTCTCCAGAGGATCGGGGCGGCCCTAAGCATAGGGCCAGATAAAAGCCAGCCAGACCCAGCCCAAGTTGCGTGAGCAACATAGTTGCAAGCGTGTGCTCAACCTGCAACCTTGTGCCTGAACCTGCCTTGGACCTTGACCTGCTCCCTGCCTCGCTCCCCGCCGGACTGACCTCCTTTGGACCCCTAGACCCAGGACTGGACTTGGACCTCGCTTCATGGACAAACCCTTGGGGCCAGCACAACTCTCAAGAGTCTCCTCCAGCACCATAATTCAAAAGCATCAATTCTTCGGCGATCAGCCTTCTTCATGGTCCAGCTCTCACTGTAAGCATTGCTTACAAAGAGTACGTATAACAAACAGTGGTCGCCTTGGTAAAATGGTGGCGGAAGGGCGGTGTCGCTGACTTGGGCCACAGATTATGGGTGCCCAATGGCACCCACGACATAACGTGATGTCACATTATGTCGGCACTGCTGCAGCGGTGCATCTGGGCCTACAAATCCTATCAAGTCCAGCCAGCATAGTCATTGAGAGTTATAGTCCAGTACTTGTCCAGAGAAACCACATATGATTAATCATTTCTCGCGTGCTCCAGCACCCTATTTATTTTTGTCCCTTTCTACTTTTCCAGATCTACAGCATCCCTTTTGAGATTACACAACCTCCTGGATTTATGATACAGCTTGACATTGCAGTTTTATTCAAACAGTTAAGACAATTTTTAATAGACGGTATTTTGCGATTAAAGTTATATTATGCCTTTGAAGCTGTCCTTCTGTGTGTGTTTTGCATTTTATCACTGTATTTTATTATTTTAGTTTGCATTTTTTTAAATTTCTGTTCTGAGAATTCCAATTGAAAAGCAGACAGCAAATCGTTTATCTGCAAACGAAATACACTGTACACAATATTCCATATGTGGCTGCACCATATATTTTTTATGAAGGCATTACCATACTGATGATCTAATTTTCAAATCCTAATAATCTCTAGTACAGAGTGTGCTATTTTCTATTGGTACCATTCACTGAGTTGATGTTATCCATCACTACTACCAAGTCGCTTCCCTAGTTGGCCACTGCCAATTTAGGGCCCATCGTATGTTGAGATTACCCCACACCCAAGAACTAGCTGGATCAGGCCAACATCTTGTATAGTAATTTGATTCATTGAAATTGTAAATGCTTGTACGCATTGCTATGTGTTTAAATTTGATTGGTTGATAACTGAATTCTGGAAAGTAATTCTCATGTGATTGGCTAACATTGGTCACATGGGAGGTAACGCGTGAAAGAGAGGCTCCATTTTATGTGAAGCAAGATGACTGTGTTTTAGAATCCACTGTGAACACTGCTAAGTTGCATAGAGTGTTCGAGTGCTGCTTCTTTGCTTGAAAGAAAGAGCAAAGCTGCAGGAGAAGGTAAAAGTGAAAATCTTTCATAGGAGCAGTGGCGGAGGAAGAGGAGTGTGGGGGGAGGGCACCGGCTCCGGCAGTGCGATCCCGGTAGGGTGCCATCGCAGCTGCCCCCCCCCCCGCTGGCGCTGGGCACCACACTCCTGCAGGCGGCGTGCCCCGCCCCCAGGATGCGTGCCACACCCCTGCAGGGGTGCACCATGCCCCCAGGGCATACACCACACCTTCAGGACGCACTTCACGCCCCTGCGGGTGGCACGCTACGCCCCTGGGGTGCACACCAGCTCCGTCCCCATCTGCTCTCCACACCCCGGTGTCAGAGCATGAAGCTCCGCCACTGAATAGGAGCTGCAAGGTATGGCCTAATTGACATATAGAAGGCTGAGTGCTGAGCTCTGGGGAGAAAAGTTTGGAAGTTAGAAGAACAGACTGTAAGCCCATGTTTGGAGAAGCATGTGACTGTAAACATCATGTTTTAATTCATCTGTACGTTTCTGCAAGTGAATTTTTTGAATGTTAAAGTCTGGACATTGGTTTAATTTCCAAAGAAGGGTGTCAGTCATATATGCAATTTAAGCTTCTTAGGTGTGTTCTTGCTAACCTTATTTCCACCTTTCTCATAGTAGCCAACCAGATGTGTGTGGAAACTAGCAAGCAGGATCTTGTTGGTTCAAACCCCACATTGGGTAAAGGTTTCCTGCATTGCAGGGAATTGGACTAGATGATCCTCATGGTCCCTTCCAACTCTACATTTCTATGATCTGAGTGCAACAGAACTCTCCCCTACTGCGGTTTCTAGCAACTGGTACTCAGAGGCATACTGTATCCAAAAGTAACGTAAGACACACTAACTTGGATGCAGAAGCCGTTGATAGTGTCATCCTCCATGAATTCATCTAAACCTCTTTTACAGCCATCCAAGTTGATAAATGTACCACATCCTTCTTCAATACAGTGGTACCTCGGGTTAAGAACTTAATTCGTTCCGGAGGTCCGTTCTTAACCTGAAACTGTTCTTAACCTGAAGCACCACTTTAGCTAATGGGACCTCCCGCTGCCGCTGCGCCGCCAGAGCACGATTTCTGTTCTTATCCTGAAGCAAAGTTCTTAAACCTGAAGCGTTATTTCTGGGTTAGCGGAGTCTGTAACCTGAAGCGTCTGTAACCTGAAGCATCTGTAACCTGAAGAGTCTGTAACCTGAGGTACCACTGTACTGTGAGCAAAAAAAAAGACGTAGGAGGGGTACTGCCTTTGTGACAGACTTGTGGACTTCCCAGAAACACCTTCTTAGCTCAAGCTGGAAACCGAAGTCTGTGCTAGACGAACTTTTGATCCGAGCAAGCAGGGCTCTCCTTATATTCTTAAACATATGTAGGCAACAATGAACTGAACTGGGCTGCAGCAAGCATAATTTTGCAAGAGTGAACTCTTAATTAGCAAAAGCTGCCTGAAAGTTATTGTTTGTGTGGGTGGCTACTGAGAGATTCATCTACAAGGGAGATGGGGACTGAGTCATAACCAAATGCTTCTCAGACAGAGGACCACCTGGTGCCATTCTCCAGTTTTTAATAAAGGCGCACATGGCTTCCATTTAAGCTCATGCTGGTAGGAACACAACAAAGCATTACTTGGAATAAAGGAGCTGTGAAAGCTTTTAAATAAATACAATTAGTGGAGCACCATTAATTATTGGGGAACTAGCAGGCTCATACCCAGTGTTGCTTGGAATTTCTAAGAAAGAAAGAAAAAAAAACCTGTGCAGTTTTGAACCATCTTGATTCAAAATGGCACCCAGCTGTTGTTATGAAAACTTCCCGCGGGGGCAAGTTGAGAGACTGACCCCCAAGGCGGACGAAGCTTCTGTGCCCTCTGGCTTCTGGAGTCCAGGGGCACAATTGTAATATGCGGTTGTTCCCAGCTTGAAAACAACACACACAAGCCTTTTGGCTAAAACCTACTTTATTGTAGATAAAGAGCAGAATGTCTCTGCGTAGCCAGCTCATTATTTCAGAGCTGTCTATTAAAGCGTCTTGCATCTCCGATGCAAAACAGAAAGTAAAGAGTACAACAGTAAATTACAATGACATCACATGTGTGAGAAGATTAGTGGGACCGGTGTTTCTCCCACAGGGTGAAACATGACCCTTAAGTCTTGTGACCTTGCTGCTACAGCGTTCACAGCTCGGCATGTTATAATATCACAACAGCTGTAGCCATACATAAACACCTGCTGCTTGATCTCAGGAACCATGGTGCAAAATGTTGTTATGATATCTTAGGAGGTGTTCCAATGCATAGACAAACAACTTTCCAAAACATATAGTTGTGATGCCTAGCCCTGACCTGGTCCCAGACATGGAGTCCTTTGAGACTCCAGACTTGCCACAGATTGATGGCCTTGGGTAGCAGGCAGGGTCCCCTAAAACCAACACTGAGGACCCCCTTAAGGGGCCGTCTGAGCCCCATGGGACCTGATGGAGAACCCTAAAGCTATCAGAAAAGGATGTTTAGCCACAATTATGCAGTCCTGGAGAACAACAGCATCGAAAGAAGCCAATTGGAACAGCAAAGTCATTGAATACATCTACATGTGGGAAGGTTGTGAATAGTAGGAGAGGATATATTGATTAAATATTATCCTTCCTCACTCATGCTAGTGAGTTACATATAGCAGAGCTTATTCCCCTTTTACACAGCAAGAAGCTAGTTGCAGATTCATTTGAATCTCTTTAGTTAAGCAATCCAATCTGGCATGCCCAGGTTGGAGTATATTCCTGGTAAGACCTCTTTGTTCCCTCTCAGAAAGAAATAAAGACACACGTGTCTTCCTTATAAGTAATGAAAAGTTTACTCACATTCAGTTCACAGTATGATCCCTGAAGGCAGTCTTTAGCTTGTCATTTCAGATACAGTGTGGCTTACATCCTTGTAAGGATGGGCCCATGTGCTGCTGGCAGAGAGTCAGCAGACAGCATCAGGAGCAGTGGCCGAAATGGGAAAGAGAGCATCAAGAGAGAGATGGTTGCGTGACTGGGCCTTTTGTTAAGTCTGCAAGGGTCACCTACCTGGTCACATGCAGGGGGAGGATGCTCCAGACCAGGTGGAACAGGACATTCTACCTTGGCTAGATCAACATCCCCCTGTCAGTGTCCACTCTAGGCAAACAAGGAATGTTGTATTTGACTGCTCCAATGGATTACATCCCACACTATAGACCTGGAGTCGTCTTGTTGCTTGTGACTAAAGGAGCTTGCTCATGAGTAAGCAATCTCTGAAACTCCTTTCGTTCCAGCAGCTTTGGTCAGGATGTGGTCCAGATGGCCCAGAAGCAACACAGATCTCTGCTTCCTTGTTCTTCACACTACTGCAACTGTCTTGTGAAATACTCTGGAATATTGACCTCACTTCTGGATTACGTTTGGACCTATACTGATTTTATGTGTTTGACCTTGATTTATTTAGACTGTGATGCACCAGGAACCCTTCCTTTGTTGGTAAATACTTCCTCGAGAGGTTTGCCTCCTTGGAGTACTACTGAGAGTACTACTCACTTGGAGCAAGATGAAAATAGTAGATTAATCTGCTGTCTAGAATTCTGCTTGTGGGGCTCGCTCCAGCATTTCGCCTCAGTAATGGAGTAATTTATAATCTCTAAGTGAGCCTACGTATATTGAACTATCTACAACCATGTCTGTAACTGCATAATAAACTACTCTAAAAGTCTAATGATCCGTATACTTACAGCTCTGTGCATCACTTTATCCATGCCTCCACAAATTGCAACATCCCATTTTATCTGAAACACAGGTTGGGTCTGACGAAAAAGTTTTGTTCTTGGGTTACATACCCTCCAACATTTCTCAGATGAAAATAGGGATGTCCTATTCCTCCATCATAATAATAATTATCATCCTATTTATACCCCACCCATCTGACTAGGTTGTTCCAGCCATTCCAGGCAGCTTCCAACATACAGTCGTACCAGGGGGTGACAAAACATTTTTTGCCCCTGGGTACCAATTTACCTTGCTACACCCGGTTACCAATTTACCTTGCTACCTCTTGTTACGAATGCTCCAGGATGCATACAACACGGGTTACGGACGTGCCGAACCCGGAAATAACAGAACGCGTTACTTCCGGGTTCAGCAGTTTGTGCATGCGCAGATGTGTCAAATGATGTCACATGCATGTGCAGAAGCACCGAATCACATCGCGTACATGCACAGACACGGTGCTTCAGGTTACGCATGTCACGGGTTACAAATGGGGCTCCGGAACGGATCCCGTTCGTAACCAGAGGTACCACTGTATATAAAAACATAATAAAACATTAAATAGTTAAAAACTTCCCAATGCAAGGCTGCCTTCAGATGGTTTGGGAGTTGGATAACTCCACAGTTTGGTGTAGTGGTTAAGAGCGGCAGACTCGTAATCTGGGGAACCGGGTTCGTGTCTGCACTCCTCCACATGCAGCTGCTGGGTGACCTTGGGCTAGTCACACTTCTCTGAAGTCTCTCAGCCCCATTCACCTCACAGAGTGTTTGTTGTGGGGGAGGAAGGGAAAGGAGAATGTTAGCCGCTTTGAGACTCCTTCGGGTAGTGAAAAGCGGGATATCAAATCCAAACTCTTCTTCTTCTTCTTCTTCTTCTTCTTCTTCTTCTTCTTCTTCTTCTTCTTCTTCACACCCTCCAAAATTTCTGCAATGGAAACAGGGACATCCTAAGGAAAAGAGGGACATTATAGGATCCAATCAGAAACCGGGGTGGCTTATGTAAATCTGGGACTGTCCCTGGAAAATAGGGACCCTTGGAGGGTCTGTGATGATCTTAGACCACTTCAAGTCCGGCAATAGGATTTCGGTTAGGGCTGCACACTGGATTTGGCCGAGGATTGAGCCAAAATGAGCACATTTGTATTGCTTCGGGTCATGGGACAGCTCAGGCACTCACGGCCACCGATCACCATGAGTCAGGCTGGATTAGCCCAGAGTGATCTGCGGCTGTCAGGTGTGAGGACATTATGTTGGAAGGAAAGGCGGCATGGGGGAACCACACAAAAAAAGCCTGCATCTCCCTGGTAAGCCTGGTAAGATGGTGCTGCAGCTCTGTTTCCAGCCTGCCGTCTCACCGCACAGGATAATGCCTCTACTCAACAGCTGTTGTGCAGAGCCATCAGTCCTGCGGGGCTTGGGTGCTGCGTTTACACAGAATTGAATCCTCCTAACAAAGCAAAGCATGATTCAGCAGGATGATAGAGGTGCTTTAAAAGCTAGTGAAATTTTAGGCTACATAGTGTTCAGACTGCAAGAAGTAATAGTTCCACTCTATTCTGTCCAAGGCAGGCAGAATCTACTATACTGCAATCAGGTTTTGGCAACACCTTTCAAGGAAGACATGCTGTGACGGATTGGCCCTAGGGTGGAAGAGTTATTACCTCCCGGCTCAGAAGGAGTTCATCCACCTACAACTTAACTGACAGCTCATCCTTTGGGGGCGGGGCGGTCCCCGGTTTAAAAGGAGGGAACAGCCGTTTTGACAGTTGAGAAGAGGGAGGGTGTGTGTGGAGACAGGGAAGAAGAAGGGTGTGGGGCCAGGATAGTGGTGGTTTAGGTTAGGATTAGTTTAACATGAAACTATAGATTGAAAGGTGTTTCTGTATTACTACAACTAAGATTGTGAATGCATGAATCTTTAAATCAACTATGTTCTCAAGGAAATAAAGTTCAGTTCTTTTTGGTGCCAAGGAGGAATCGTCATTATTGGTCCAGCAGGGTATCAAATCTCACAGAGGTGTGGACTCAGGAAAGGGCAAAACTTACCTGAGGAAAGGGAGGTGATAGTTTGGGTCCTAGAGTCACACAGAAAAGTGTTAGATGGTGAAAACCTAGAGTGCCACGAGGTTGCCAGAGTGTTGAGGCAAATCAAGACAGTGGGGATCCAAGCTGAGTGCCCTTTACTGTAGGCAAGGGGTTGTTCATTTAAGTAACCCAGAGTAGTGAGGCTATCAGGCCACGAAAGCTGGAATTAGGCTCTCATTACTATTAAGTCCTTGAAGTCAGAGGGGTTTGTTTTGAGGCGAACTGAGTGAAGGGGGGTTGGTTTCACCCCTGTACCCTTTTGGACACGATTTTAGTAATTGAGGGGTGGGGTTCATCGCACATGCCACTGTTGGTTCAGGAAAAATATAAAAGGGCAATTTCCTTGGATGCCAAGATCCAAGTTAGGGACAAGTATTTTCTGTTGAAAGAACCCGACAGA